>NC_040078.1:16511714-16821795 GCF_003369695.1 Bos indicus x Bos taurus
GCTATGAAATGTGGTAAGCATGATACAGGATCTTAAAATGTTTTTTGAACTTTGAAGTGTTCATTATACAAATAATGATGGTAGAATGATTGCCTTCCTGTTGAAATGGTAAATAACACTTGATTATGGAAAAAATCTTCATATATATTCACATATATTATCACATCTCCCAAACTCCAGCTCTGTTCCCAGTTGTCCACTGTACGCTAGATGTAGCCATCTCTGTATTCCATTGGTACCTCAGACTCGACATTTTCATCACCTACTCCCCTTTTGTGATTCATTGAGTCATCGAAGCTAGAGATCTGAGCATTATTGTTAGTTCTCTCTCTCTTATCCATTACTTTCCAGATATTTCTGAATCTATACCTTTTTTCTGTATTTCCATTGCTGCTGTTCAGGACTACAACAACTTTTATTTGGAATATTGCCACGATCTCTTATAGTTCTCTCTGTTTTTAGTTTTGTTCCCTTTTAAACCATCAGTCATACTCTCTTCAAAATAGTCTAATGGAGATCTGATTATTCACTTTCCCCTTCTCAGAAGTATTCAGTAGTTTCCAATCATTTAAAGGTACTCTGCATGATATCAAGGGCCCTTTATAAATCTTGACCTTTGTCTTTCTCTCCAGCTTTACTTTTCTCCCTTTACAGTTTATACATGAGCAAATACAGTTCTTTTAGTTACCAGATCAGCTTCCAAATTTCATCTCAAAGCTACTCACTCTGGGAACCCTTCCTTGACTTGCCCAAAGAGACTTAGATATACTTTCTTCTTTGATCTCATTCTAATTTGTATATATTGCATATCTCCCCCCAGTGGTCTGACAACATTCTGAAATAAAGAGATACCATGTCTTTTTACTTTTGTTTCTCCAGTGCCGAGCATGGTGTCTGTCACCTATAAAATGTTTTAAAATAATGAATAATTCTATGGATTGAGAAAATGCTGCATACATTTAGAAGATGCCCCATTTGTTACATTCTGGGGACAGAAGAACCCAGTTGGTGTCTTCGTTCCATTTATCTGTGTGACCTTGGTTGAGTCACTTGAAGTCTCCCAAGCCATGCTGCTGCTGCTAAGTCGCTTTAGTCGTGTCCGACTCTGTGCGACCCCGTAGATGGCAGCCCACCAGGCTCCCCCGTCCCTGGGATTCTCCAGGCAAGAACACTGGAGTGGCTTGCCATTTCCTTCTCCAATGCATAAAAGTGAAAGTGAAGTCGCTCAGTCGTGTCCGACTCGTCGCGACCTCATGGACTGCAGCCCACCAGGCTCCTCCGCCAATGGGATTTTCCAGGCAAGAGTACTGGAGTGGGGTGCCATCGCCTTCTCCACTCCCAAGCCATAGTTTTCTCAAATTAGAAATAATCAGTAGCTGTTTTATCTATTTCACTGTGTCTCTTTGTCAGCCACATGAGATCACACATGTAAAAATGTTTTATAAACTGTAGAGCACTGTATATAGTTGTTAGTTATTATGTGCTGACACAAGCTGAGCTTTTCTCACAACTCATTTTTTTTGTTTACATTGATGTAGGCCCTTTCATTTTATCATCGAAACCATAAATAACTCTTCTACAACTTGTGTTTTGTTCATGTCCTTTTTCATTAGTAGGTGTGATGTGTTCCTATATATTGTCTTAAATAGGGCAAGTTTAAAGGCTTTCTCAGTAGTCCAGTGGGTTAAAGAGGTTGTAAAGTCCTGGAAATTACTCTTCTCAAGTACCTCAGTCAGGGCTTCTATAATTTTTTCTTCAGTTTTTTTTTTTTAATGCATTTTTGCAACTTTTGAAACTTGAAGGGAATTTTTAAAATGTAAATATAAACTCATTTGTTGAGTACTTTCTTTGTGTAAGGCTATATGCTATTTTAATTCTTATAGTAACTCTGAGGGAGGTATTATAATTTTACAGATGAGAACACTCAGTTTTCAGGGAGTTTTGCTGAAATGTTTTTTGTCATTTTGCTGAAATCTCAAAAATTAATAAAAGTGGTGAATCCAGTATTTGAACAATTTTGCCTGACTCCAAAAGTTATCTTACTGTTCTCTTAATGCTTCTCATAGAATTTTGTTTTGCCTTTGCAGAAACAAACCAAACAAGAAAATGATAGTTTTCCTAGTAGATCTTATATGAAAAAAGTTACATGATCAAATTAGGGTTTTGAAAAATTCTGGGTTAAGTTAAGGCAGATTTCTTTACAACATAAGATCCCAAAGCCTTGCATATCTAAATATACATTTATATTAGGAGTGGTAAAAGAATGACCAAAGGATGCAAAGCTTCTGGAAATTATTTGACCATGAAGAGCATGTCTTTGAGAAGATAGTACTGCACCTTGATAATCTGCTTTCTTGTAGTTCTTCTGTGGGTTGATTTTTTAAAAAAAGAATTGTCACTCTTGAATGAGGGAATTAACTACTTTTGTGTGCTAGTTTTCCAGAGAACTAGTATGGTGGTATTATGCTAGATGTTTTTTTAGAAACTTCACTGGTTTGGAGGCTGCAGTTTTTTCCCCCATGAATCTTCAAAGGCAAGTGGCACTGCTCATCCAACTTGGCTCTTACCTTCAATGAGTTCCCAGGAGGATAACTCTAACTGAGCTGCTGCCTCCACCTTCTTTCATCTTGCATGCTAGGAAGCAGGAGAGTAAGGTTTCAGCTTTGTGTGTGAGCAGAATCCCTTGAGCCAGGAGCAAGAAGCTCTTCCTTTCTGTAAGGATGGTAGTTTCACACTAAGAGATCTGTAAAGCCCACCGTTCTTTCTCTTCTGTGATGCATGCAGACAGACATGGACATCAGAGGCAAGAAGGAACAATAGCTTTGATTTTTTTCAGTCATACTGGTCTTGAAATTGAAACCTTGGGGGATTTGTCTTCTGTTGTTTAAAAGCATAAAGGTTACCTGAATGGTGTTCACCACTAAATAGGTTGAACTACCAGTGAAAAACGTTGAAAATATTTACTCAATAGAATAACATATTTTGGAGGGAGGGACAGTTTCTAACCACTCTTTAACATATATTTGGCTGGATTGATGTGTTACTATCAAAGAGATTGAAGGAGTTGGTCATATTTATTGCAACTGCCCTGGACAGTGTGCCTGGAAGACCCTATATTAGATTTCTATGGAAATTTGGTGTGAATAGCATGACATTCTTCCCATGTAGTACTGTCCATGAATAAATTGTGTTACTCTAATGCTGTTGATTTCTCATTTTATAATTCACTTGGTAAAGAATGCTCACTGAAGTCTTTACCTGAGTGCATTTGAAAGTTTTATTTTCTTAGAATATTTTAAATCCAGATTATTTTCTGCCATGTGAATGGAAGCTAGAATATGGGTCTCTTACTGCACTAAGATTCAGTCTTAAGTTTTCATTAGCCTGCATTTTTAACTCTTCACTTTGTGGATGGAAAGCTATTTCACAGTTGAGTTCTGTATAATTCATTAATATTGCACTGAAAACTTTCAAGGAATATGAGTGTCTGGAAAAGCATCTTTTTACAGCTGTATTTACTTGAACAGAAACATCTTTTTATTTATTTATTAATTTATTTATGACTGTGCTGGGTCTTGGTTGTTGTGCTGGGTCTTTCTCTAGTTGCAGTGAGTGGCAGCTGCTCTTGATGTGGAGCGTGGCCTCTAGGCATCTGGGCTTCAGTTGTTGTGGCTCACAGGCTTAGTTGCTTCACAGAACACGGAGTCTTCCCAGACCAGGGATCTAACCTGTGTCCCCTGCATTGGCAGGTGGACTCTTAACCACTGGACCCACAGCGAAGTCCCAGAAAGAAACATCCAAAAAATAGCAAGTGCAACTTTGAAAAACCTGGAGGGTTCAAAGGAATAAGATGTCTCTAGTTTAAATAGTGGTGTAAAAATTTGAGATCTAATGAATTACTGTACATAAAGGGGTACCACTTGTTATGAACTGTTTTGATTGTTGCATTTTTAAAAGTATTTAGGAGGGAGGAGGGTTCAGGATGGGGAACACATGTATACCTGTGTCGGATTCATTTTGATATTTGGCAAAACTAATACAATTATGTAAAGTTTAAAAATAAAATTTAAAAAAAGTATTTAATTATTATTTTTGGTTGCGCTGGGTCTTCGTTACTGTGCACAGGCTTTCTCTAGTTGTGGCGAGCGTGGGCAGCTCTCTAGTTGTGGCGAGCGTGGGCAGCTCTCTAGTTGTGGCGAGCGTGGGCAGCTCTCTAGTTGTGGCGAGCGTGGGCTTCTCATTGCTGTGGCTTCTCTTATTGCAGAGCACAGGCTCCAGGGCACACAGAGTTAGTTCAGTAGTTGCTGTGCGTGGGCTTAGTAGTTGCGGCAAACAGGCTTAGTTGCCCTGCGACATGTGGAATCTTCCCTGACAAGGGATTTAACCCATGTCTCCTGCATTGATTGGCAGATGGACCACTAGGGAAGTCCTGATTGTTTCACTGATGCTACCAAAGCCTTGATGTGTATCTGGAATTAAATTGTAGGTTCCCAGTTTTGTCAAAGACAGAGTGGTAGGTGTCCAAGAAGAGTATAACCAAGGTTGGAATCTGAGTGGTTTCTATTTCCAAATTAAATCTTCAGTCTGGCTGACTGAATACCTGATAATATTCACAGGAAGGGAGTAAAATACAGTATACTAAAGGGACTTCCTTGGTGGTCCAGTGGCTAAGAGTCCATGCTCGCAGTGCAGGGGGGCCCAGGTTCAATCCTTGATGAGGGAACTAGATTTCATATGCTGCAGCTAAAGAATCTGCATGTTGCCACGAAGATTGATGATCCCGTGTGCCGCAGCTAAGACCTGCTGGAGCCAAATAAATAAATTTGGCTGCACCAAGTCTTAGTTACAGCATTTGGGATCTTTAGTTGCAGCATGTGGAATCTAGTTTCCTGACCAGGGATCGAACTCGGGCCCCTTACCTTGGGAGCCTTGAGTCTTAGCCACTGAACCATCAGGGAAGTCCCCAGTAAGTAAATATTTTTAAAAAAGCAAAACAAAAGTATCTGTAGTTATGTCACTTCTGTGCTGTCTTCTAGATTCAGTTGGGTTAAGAGTGTGAAAAGGACTGTATAAGGGGCACTTTTATGGTACAAAGAGGTATTAGAGGAGAACAGTGAGATTTTTACTTATTTTGTAGCTTTAAGAATTAGCTGTGAAGAAGCCTTTGGAAGTGATCATTTTTTCACTTTCAGTATTACTGGAGTATAGTTGCTTTACTGGGAGTGATCATTTTAATTTTTTATGGGGGCTGCTTACCACATCTATACATTGCCTAGACTGCACATTAGTTTTTGCTGGTTTTGTGCTCTCTCTCTTGTTAATCTTTCCAAGTCAACTATTCTCAGTGTTGTGCATAAGTATAATTCTGGTATCTGGATATGAGAAAGTAGTCTAGTATTGGTGCTAATCTTCAGGTATTTTTACATAATTAGTTGAAATCTCCTTCTGTGGTTACACTGGAATAACTTTTGGTCATTTTAAAAAGTATAGTTCTACAGTTAGAAAGTTTGGGGTTCACATTTCTACTTTGCCACTTAACTAGTTGTTAGACCTTAACTTCACTTCTCTGTGCCTGGCGGCTAGTAACTCTGTACCTATTAAAAAATAACTGCCCATCATTCCTCAGCTTAGCACCTGGCAACTTCCATTCTGCTTTCTTTATCTATGAATTTGAGTACTCTAGGGTCTTCATATAAGTAGAATCATAAAATATTTGTCCTTTTGTGTCTAGCTTATTTAATTTTAGCATAATACCTTCAGGGTTCATCTATGTTGTAACGTCTCAGAATTTCATTCCTTTTTAAGGCTGAATAATATTCCTTAAGATCTTGATGCTGGGAAAGATTGAAGGCAAAAGGTAAAGGGGGCAGCAGAGGGTGAGGTGGTTAGAGAGCATCACTGACTCAGTGGACGTGAATTTTAGCAAACTCCAGGAGACAGTGGAGGATAGGGGAGCCTGGTGTGCTGTAGTCCATGGGATTGCAGAGTCTTGCATACGATTTAGCAGCTGAACAATAGCAACAACTGTTTATTTTCTTTTGTGACTATTCATTCCCACCAGCAATGTACCCATTTTTAAATTGGGTTATTTGTTTTGTTGTCATTGAGTGATACGAGTTCTTTTTACTGGATATTAATCCTGTATCAGATATATGATTTACAAATACTTTCTCCCATTTTTTGAGTTATTTTTTACTCAGTTGATAATGTCCTTTGGTGCACAAAATTTTGATGAGATCCAGTATACTATTTGCTGTTTTTGGTGTCATATTCAAGAAATTGTTGTCAACTCTGTCATGAAGCTCTTACCTCCAGTGTTTCCTTCTAAGAGTTTTTCAATTTTAGTTCTTATTTTTAGGTCTTTGATCCATTTTGAGTTAATTTTTGTATATGCTCTAAGGTAAGGGTACAGTTTTATTCTTTGGCATGTGGATATCCAGTTTTTCCAGAACCATTTGTTGAAAAGACAGTCCTGTCTCCACTGAGTGGTCTTGATCCTTGTTGATAATCATTTGATCATATATGCAAAGGTTTATTTTGGAGCCTGTATTCTGTTCTATTGGTTTTTTATGTCTGTCTTTATGCTCATACCACACTGTTTCAGTAACTGGGGCTTTGTAATAAATTTTGAAGTCAGTAAGTGTAAGTCCTCTGACTTTTTCATTTTCAAGATTGTTTTGACTATTTGGGATCCCTTGAGATGACATATGAGTTTTAGGTTGTGTTTTTCTTTTCATATCCTTTTTTTATATTGGGCCAAACAATATAAAACTAAACTGAATGGGATTCTGTTACTATAATACGGTAGCTGGTCCTTGTCATAGAAAATTTTAATTTCACCCAGCTCCTTGGATCACGTTATTTTTCTTTACAGTATTAGAAGCAGGGTTACTCTGGATAACTTTTGCTCTTATAAATGAGTTTATTTGCTGTGGTTGGAGCATTTTGTTTATTGTTAAAAGTTTAGTTAGAATTTATTTTATTTTATTTATTTTTGGCTGCGCTGGATCTTTGTTGCTGCATGTGGGCTTTCTCTAGTTGGGGTGAGCAGGGGCTATTCTTTATTGAGGTGAACAGACTTCTCATTGTGGTGGTTTGTCTTGTGGCAGAGCACAGCCTCTAGGGCACACAGGCTCCAGTAGTCGTGGTATATGCCTTTAGTTGCCTGCGGCTTGTGGAATCTTCCTGGACCACGGATCAAATCCGTGTCCCCTGCATTGGCAGGCAGATTTCTGTCTACTGTGCTACCAGCGAAGTCCAGCGGTGGCTTTTCTTTTTGCAGAGCGTGTTCTCTGGGACACTTGGCCTGGGCTTCAGTAGTTGCAGTTCACCAGCTCTAGACTGTGGGCTCAGTGGTTGTGGCACATGCGCTTAGTTGCCCCTCAGCATGTGGGATTTTTCCAGACCGGGGATAGAACTGTGTCCCATGAACTGGCAAGTGAATTCTTAACCACTGGACCACCACGGAAGTCCTCAAATTAAAAAAAAAAAATCAAGACACACAGTGAGAAGTTTCTCATCACTTCTCACCTGCCTAGTTTTAAACATCATCATTGTTATTCCTTTTCTGTCATTTCAGAATTTTCTATGTATATGCAAGCATATGTGAATTTCTTTTTAGTTTTTCTTTTTACACAAAAGATAGCTTTCTACATTTTTTTTCATTTAATAATATAGGAGATTCTTTTCAAATCTATGTATAGAGAATTTACTTATTCTTTAAATGAAAATTTTGAGGGTGAAAATCTTTTCATGGATATCAGAACTTTGTTGGGAAAGAATATTCAAGTTTATGGCTGTGTACCTTTCCTATTGTCTACAAGTCTTGCTCTTTAATAACTTTCATTGCTATTATTCTCTTAGCATTGAATAAACATAATTTGAGTACTGGTATGTTATTAAACTTAATTTAGGGGTGCTGATTACCTAGTTTATAAAGTCTGTTTTGTTTTTTCATCTGTAGTCTTAAGTCTCAAATTTTATCAGAAAACCCAAGTCTCCAATAAGTGATACAGGGTTATTTTTCTAGTTCCTAGAGTATATAGACCCCAGGTGGTTTTTCTCTATCCTCCACTAGTTTGGTCTAGAAAAAAATGATAAAAAAGGAAACTTGGATCTCTTTACCCATGTGTCAGCGCTCTGTTTACTTTGTAACCACTTAAATCTGCTGGTTGTGGGCAACTGAAAAAGCCTGGCTATTCATATATTTATATGAACATTCATAGGTATTAGGTACTTATTGTATGTCTACTATGTAAAAGACATACACATAAGTGTTCTATAGCAAGTAAAGATTAACTATAAAACTTCAGTCCTCAAGAAGATACATAGTCCAGAAGAGAAGACATGTATTAAAAGAACTACAATATTAGATACAGTGTGTTTATAAATTAAGTGACCAAACATATTAGGAAACAACATATCAGCATCTTTTACAACTTGGTTCAGAGTGTGATTTAAGCTTACCAAATCCTGAAAATTCTTCCTTCAAAAACCTCTCTTTATTCCATCTATCTGTATCTGTCCTAACTTGCGTTGTTTTAGTTTTAGCTGTTGTAATTGCTTGCCCCTATCACCTTAGATGTGTCTCTCTTGTTTTTGGTCACGTCTTGTGGCTTGCTACATCTTAGTTCCCAAGTCAGGGATTGAACTAAGGCTCATGGCAGTGAAAATGCCAGGTCCTAATCGTTGGACCACCAGGGAATTCCCTTGGATACGTTTTTTTAATAATAACTAACATTACTGGGCTTTTTTATGTGCAAGTACTGTTTTAAGCACTTCACATTAACTTGTTTAATCCTCACAGTACCTCCATTTTTACAATTAAAAAACTGAGGCACAAAGAGGTTAAGTGATTTCCCTAAGGTCACAGACTTAATAAATAAAAGAGCTGGGATACAGAATCAGGAAGTTTTGACTGTTTGGCTCAGATTGTTTAGCATTATACCATACTATGTGTATGTGTGTGTTACATTCATGTTTATCATTGTTTTGGTGATTGTACAGTATCTCGTTGTATGGATATACTTTAGTTTGTACCCAGCCTATCCCCACCGAGGAATAGATGTTTCTAGTGTGTGAGTGTATTGTCATAATCAGGATTCCAGTGAAACATCTTACATACATTTTAGTGTATCTGTTGGTAAAACTTCTAGAAATACAATTATTGGACCAAAGGGCATGCACATTGAAAAATTTGTCAGATAGTAAATTATCCTCCTGTAATTTGTACCTGTTTACATTCATACCAGCAGGTTGTGAAAGTTTCTAAAACAACTCAGTTTAAATCTAAATTTGAGGGAAACAATGTGGTTGGATAGTGATGAGTACTGTCTTCAAGTGTCTCTGTATCTTGTTAGCATTTCTTTTCTTAAAAGCATTTATCTCTGGATTTGATTATTGGCCATCTAACTGTAGCCAGTTGTTGGGAAGAGTAGTACACAGTTGAACAGAAAATTTTACTTGTTCAAAGTGGCCTTCAAACCAATCAGTTGTCAAACATGGGACTTCCCTTCGGGTCCAGTGGTTAAGAATCTGCCTGCCAATGCAAAAGACACGGGTTCGATCCCTGGTCCTCAAACTGAGATTCCACATGCCGCAGGGCAACTGCTGAGCCCGTATTCTAGCACCCTCAAGCTGCAGCTACGAAGCCCACATGCCTTAACTACTGAAGCCTGTGCTCTGCAACAAGAGAAGCTTCACTGCAGTGAGAAGCCCACACACCGCAGCCCATATGCTACAGCAAAGACCCAGCACAGCCAAAAATTAAAAAAAAAAAAAAAAATTGTTAATCTAAACCTTTTAAAACTTTGGTAAGTTGATTTGTCACCACAGTCTCTTAAGATCAGGACAACCTCAATAAGAATGAGCATGTATAGTTCCCAGTTGACTGCTTTCATGGAAACTCCTTACTGGAGTCCCTATTAAACTCCCAGTGGGCAGAGGCAGAGAGCCAAACTCTGCTAAATTGCTGTTTTCAGGGAATGGGGATGTTAAGACGAATAAGACCAAATGCTTTATACTACTCAGATTTCCTTTCTAACTAGTTTTCCTGCTCATTGGTAAGTTATTTGTCTTCTTCCTCATTCCCATTTCTCTGTTTTTAGAGTTAAGGTGATTTGTTTTATTCAGTAGATTTAAATTTTGTTTAGTGAACTTAGAACTTATAAGTAGGCCTTCACTTGCCCAGAGTAGGGTGTTATCTTGGGTGATACCATGACCCCACATTCTGGGCCTACGGGCAGGAGTAAAATGAAACAAACTTAGTGTTCATACACATCCTTTACGGGAGTGACAGGAAATCTGATTAATTCAACGGCATGTGTGCTGAGTCGCTTCAGTCCTGACTCTTTTCGACCCTATGGACTGTAGCCTGCCAGGCTCCTGTGTCCATGGGATTCTCCAGATGTATTCAAAGTTACCATCTCCTTTGAAGTGGAAAGAGTATTGGAGACTGTTTCCATTAATTATTGGTGATGGTGATGTCTTGCTTCATTTCTACTTAGGAAATCTGTATTTTATTTCCAAGGACTGAGTAATTGTCTTCTGGGCCTATTAATATCTGTTCTGTTAAGTTTTGGATTACTGTGATATTTCCTTCTGTTGACTGATCAAAGATTTAGATCCACTGCTGATCTTTGTCTTCCTTATTGCTTGACTCTGGTTTCTGGAAATGAAGAGGAAAAGAAATTAGGATCTCCAGATGTCTTATCATCAGTACTACCTGTTTATGCTGCTGCTGCTAAGTCGCTTCAGTCGTGTCTGACTCTGTGCAGCCCCATAGATGGCAGCCCACCAGGCTCCCCTGTCCCTGGGATTCTCCAAGCAAGAACACTGGAGTGGCTTGCCATTTCCTTCTCCAGTGCATGAAAGTGAAAAGTGAAAGTGAAGTCGCTCAGTCGTGTCCGACCCTTCGAGACCCCATGGACTTCAGCCCATCAGGCTCCTCTGTCCATGGGATTTTCCAGGCAAGAGTACTGGAGTGGGGTGCCATTGCCTTCTCCTACCTGTTTATAGTGAAGTCTAAATGAAGACAACCGTAAATGGGTCTCTGATATTAAAATGTTGAAAGCTTAACAGTTTTTATATTTGGGGAAAATTTTATTTTAAAAATTTTCTTTCATCTTAGCTTTATAAGAAATATTTTTATGAAGGAGAGAGGATTTCTCTTCCATTTACTAAAATTGATCACTTTTTCTTCACTTTCATATTTTGGATAAAATTAGGCTAGAGCCACTTTTGAGACTTCGCTTGGAAAGAGATAATATCAATAAAGAGAAAGTGTTAGTGTGCATCAGAGTAAACTCCGTAGAGAGGAGAATTTTGCCTTATTCACTATTGTAGCTCTTGCACCTAAAATAGTGCCTGCCATATAATATGTAATTAATTTGTTGAGTGAATAGGAAGTAGAAAACTATATTGTGATACCTCATAGTTGGCATTCTTTGTACCATTTAAGATGAATAAACTAGTTACATGTGTCAACTTGGATAAATGTCAAGGACTTTCCTGGTGGTTCCCTGGCTAAGACTCCTCACTCCCAGCCAGGGGCCCAGGTTTGATCCCTGGTCCAGGAAGTAGATCCCCCATGTTATGGCTTCCCAGGTAGCTCAGAGGTAAACAATCTGCCTGCCAGTGTAGGAGATGCGGATTCGAGCCCTGGCCTGGGAAGTCGCCCTGGAGGAGGAACTGGCAGCCCACTTGCGTGTTCTCGCCTGGAGAAGTCTGTGGGCAGGGGAGCCCAACGGGCCACAGGCCTTGGGGCACAAAGGAGCAGACATGGCTGAGGGACCGAGCATGGGCACACACCAGCTAAGATGAGGAAGCCAGTTACCTGTATTAACCGGGATAATATCAGAAGTACTTTTAAAGAAAAAATTAAGTTGCAAAGTGATACACATATGTATATGATATAATACCATAAAACTTAAACTTGAAAAATGATGCAATATTTTTTATATAGATATAGCTGAACACATAAAGCAAAAGTACTAAAAAAAAAAAAAAAAAAAAAGGACAGTGATAACCGAAACTCATTGTGGTGATTACTTTGGGGAAAGGAAGAGAAAAATAGGATTGAAACAGTTACTCAGAGAGCTTCAGTTTTATTTGTAGTATTATATCTCTTAAAATAGTTGATAAGTAAATGGTTGTTATATTATTCTCTACACTTTTTGGTACAGTTGAAATGTTTAATAGTCAAATGAGAGGTTACAGATCAGAAGTCAGCAAACAAAGGGCAAGTAGGCCAGATTCTGCTTGTTGCTTGTGTTTTGTCCAGCCCATGAGCTAAGAGTTATGATTGCTTCTTATAGTTTTAAATGGTTGGAAAAAATGAAAAGAAGGATCTTCCCTTGTGGTCCAGTGGTTAAGAATCCGCCTGTCGAAGCAGGGGACAACGTGTTCAATCCCTGGTCACAGGAGACTCTACATGCCGTGGGGCAGCTGAGCCTGCGCACCACAACTGCCGAAGCCCTAGAGTCCTAGAGCCTGTGCCCTGCAACAAGACAAGCCCCGTTTGCTGCAGCTAAGAAGAGCAGCAATGAAGACCAGTGCAGTCAAACAAAAAATCAAAAGAAGGATATTTCATGATATTTCAATTTCGTGTGAAAATTACACAAAATTCTGATTTAGCATTTATAAATAATTTAATTGGAGATAACCACACTCATTCTTTACATGTTGTCAGTGGCTGCTTTCACACTGCTATAATATCAAAGGTAATTGTCACAACAAAGATAAGACTCTGAAAGCTTAAAATATTTATCTGAGGCTCTACAGAAAAAGGCCAATCTGTAGTATAAATGAATTCTGGTCCTAGAATAATGGTGATATAACTGAGCAGATGAGAAGCTATTTGGTGAATACTTGTAATAAGTTGGACGTAGTTTTTCCCAGATTGTGTTTTTTAAAAGAACGTTTTAATCAAAAGTCAGAGAGATACTGATTTTCATGGAAGTTTAGAAGTGGTTGCCCAATAGAATTTCATCTTGTTGAGTAAGTCTAAATCTAATATAGATGCCCAGGGTGTTGGTGGAGGGAACCCTTTGTTGTTGTTGAGGACAACAAAGTCCTCAGAGTCTTTGCCTGACTCTGTCGTGACCACATGGACTGCAGCCCACCAGGCTCCTCTGTCCATGGGATTTCCCAGGCAAGAATACTGGAATGAGTTGCCATTTCCTTCTCCATATTTGACAGAAAATACTAATAGCTCTGTGATTTGGGATTGGTGTTTTGGTAGTTTCAGCAGAGCAGCAGCCTTTTTTTTTTTTTTTTTTTTAAGTTTGAGTGCATCTGATTCTTTTTTAAAAATTATTTATTTTTTGGTTGTTCTGGGTCTTCCTTGCTGTAGGCGGGCTTTCTCTGTGAGTGGGGGCTACTCTTCATTGAGGTACACAGGCTTCTCATTGTGGTGGCTTCTCTTGTTGCGGAGCACAAGCTCTAGGCAGACAGGATTCAGTAGTCATGGCATGCGGGCTCAGTAGTTGTGGTGCATGGGCTTTAGTTGCTCCTCAAGGCATTTGGAGTCTTCCTGGACCAGGGAGGTAGATTCTTATCTATTGTACCACCAGGGAAGTCTCAAGCAGCAGCATTTTAAAGGAATGTGGTCTTTGCGTATGCGGACATAGAAAGTTACTAAAGTAGGGGCATCTTTTTTGGTAATCCTTTTTACTTTTAGGTGTATTAAACTTTGGCCAAGTATTTAGTTTGGGGACCCCTAACGTACACAGCAGAAGTGGTGATTTGAATCCATTACAACATAGTTGGTGTTTCTTAAAGACATAGTACTGGGTGCCTATAGAACAAACTTTTCCTGTGCAGATGCTTTCACTTCAGAGCAACATGATACAATTTTGATTATTTGGAGCAAAGTAAGTGAAGAGGAACTCAAAAGCCTCTTGATGAAAGTGAAAGTGGAGAGTGAAAAAGTTGGCTGAAAGCTCAACATTCAGAAAACGAAGATCATGGCATCCGGTCCCATCGCTTCATGGGAAATAGATGGGGAAACAGTGGAAACAGTGTCAGACTTTATTTTTGGGGGCTCCAAAATCACTGCAGATGGTGACTGCAGCCATGAAATTAAAAGACGCTTACTCCTTGGAAGGAAAGTTATGACCAACCTAGATAGCATATTCAAAAGCAGAGACATTACTTTGCCAACAAAGGTCTGTCTAGTCAAGGCTATGGTTTTTCCAGTGGTCATGTATAGATGTGAGAGTTGGACTGTGAAGAAAGCTGAGCGCCAAAGAATTGATGCTTTTGAACTGTGGTGTTTGGAGAAGACTCTTGAGAGTCCCTTGGACTGCAAGGAGATCCAACCAGTCCATTCTGAAGGAGATCAGCCCTGGGATTTCTTTGGAGGCAATGATGCTGAAGCTGAAACTCCAGTACTTTGGCCACCTCATGAGAAGAGCTGACTCATTGGAAAAGACTCTGATGCTGGGAGGGATTGGGGGCAGGAGGAGAAGGGGACGACAGAGGATGAGATGGCTGGATGGCATCACCGACTCGATGGACGTGAGTCTGGGTGAACTCCGGGAGTTGGTGATGGACAGGGAGGCCTGGCCTGCTGCGATTCATGGGGTCACAAAGAGTCGGACACGACTGAGCGACTGAACTGAACTGAATGACTTATTTGGGGTTTCCCCAGTGGCTCAATGGTAAAGAGTCTGCCTGCCAAGCAGGAGATGTGAGTTTGATCCCTGTGTCAGGAAGATCCCCTGGAGGAAGAAATGACAACCCACTCCCATTTTCTTGCCTGGGAAATCCCATGGACAGAGGAGCCTGGCGAGCTACAGTCCACAGGGTTGCAAAGAGTCAGAACACAACTGAGCAACTAAACCACCACCACAATCACTTACGTAGTTCACAGTATTTCCCTGGGAAACACTAATCTTTCCCTTGTACCCAATTGGATAGTCTGAGACATTTAGCACTGAAAATCAAGTAATCATATTTGAGGAAACTGTTTCATCGCATTCTCCTGGCATTATGTAGTACTATTCTGCTCTCATCGTATTAGAAGAAACAGAAAGGGCAAAATCAGATAATCTGAGTGCTCTTCATCTCTTCTTCCTTTTAAAAAGTGTTTTAAGCTATATATATTGTTTTAGTTTTCAAAGTCATAGCTACGGTATTTTTTAATTAACTGGAAATATTTGGTTAATGAATTTTTCTTTTCTAAGAAACCCTTCAAACAGGGATCTTAATACAGTTGTCTTGGATTATGAAAAGCAATGAAGCATTAAATATCTAGTCTGATGACATTTTTTTCTCAAATTTATGGATGTACAAATAGAATATAGAAAGATCTTTTAAACTGTAGTTAATATTTTAGTCAGTACTAGGAATTGCTTTCTTGATCTGAAAATTTTCTCATCCACTCTCAGGCTTAGAAGCTGTTTAGTTTTTATGATCCCACCTACTTTCCTTTTTGTTTCAGATTATCCCCTTTATTTGCCCTACTTGTTGGAGTAGAGAATCCAGTTCTTGTTTGAGTGGGGTTTTTGCTTGGGGATAGGCAATTGTCTTGCTATTAGGAGCCATTCTGTTTCATACCTAATCTCATGCAGATGTCTTTAGTGCTACGTAGAGATTTTTCTTGTTAGAGGAGTTTTTGAAGAGCCATTCTTAACTGTGTCAAAGGTATGAAAGTCTCAGTGAAAGATATATATGACCCTAATGCCAGATGTGATTATCAATCTTAGAAAGCTTTATAGGTTTAAAAAAAAAAAAAGAATGAGTAATTGGAGCTGTGTGGCCAAAGGAAGGATTTGAATACTGTGTTCTTGCCTGGAGAGTCCCAGGGACGGGGGAGCCTGGTGGGCTGCTGTCTTTGGGGTTGCACAGAGTTGGACACGACTGAAGTGACGCAGCAGCAGCAGCATATATCTTAAAATCAAGAATAAATCATTACATCATCAAGTATTTAGGGATTCCTTTCCCTGCACCTCAGATGTCTTGGTTCTATACCCTTTGTACTTGATTTCTAATAGCATTGAAGCAAGGAAATGCTGTCACGCTTCTTGCCTATCAGTTTTATTTTGTCGTGTTTTTGGTAAACTTTGTTTGTTTGTTTTGTTTTTTAACCTGAGATACAGTATACATACAGAACATGTTTTATAAGGTAACCACCTAAATAAGAGATATAGAAGATTACCTCTACCCAGCAGCCTTTTTCATGCTTCCTCCTAGTTATCCTTCCCTTCTCCTAAAGGTATTTGATAGAATTCTTAACTTTTCTTATTTCCTTTGTCAGTATTTATGTTAAATTGCAAGGTTAAGATTGTTGGTAATAATAGCCACAGACCTCCTTGAGGGTAAAATCATATGGATGGCGTTCGCTCTAATGTAGTGGTTCTTAACTGGGAAGGATTTTGCCCTCTACAGGACATTTGGGCTCTGTATGGGAACATTTTTGGTTCTCAAAACCGGGGGTGTTGATGCTACTGGCATCTGCGATGTTGAGGCCAGAGTAAGCATCCTGCAGTGCACAGGACAGAGTCCTACAATGAAGAATTATCTGGCCCCAAGTGCCAGTAATACTGAGGTGGTTAATTTTAATGTTGAAAATACAGAGAACATATTTTGAAGATACTTAAAATTTAATAAAACAGACTTCTCTGAAGCTCAAATGGTAAAGAATCTGCCTGTGATACAGGAGACCAGAGTTCAGTCCCTGGGTTGGGAAGTTCCTCTGGAGAAGGGAATGGCAATCCACTCCTGGATTCTTGCCTGGAGAATTGCATGGACAGAGAAGTCTGGCGGGCGACAGTCTGTGGGGTCACAAAGAGTCAGACACGACCGAGCAACTAACACACATAACACATATAACATAAAATTTAATAAAAGGAAAGTTTATTTTAAATTCGACAGTCACACATTTACCATTTACCACTTTTTTCTTTCAAGATCTTTCCTTTTATATTGGCTTCCATTTTTCTGGTTAGTGTAATACAAGATGGTTATCCTGAAATTGTAGTATCTTGGTGCCTCATAAGTGTACCAAGATTGTCACAGATTGAAGTGAATTCTGAACTCGCCCAACCAGGACAGTAGGCTAGATTCCAAAGTGATTTCTCCATCTCTGATAATTAAATGGATAGTTAGATCTAGTTTTCTAGTATAGTCTGTTGAGCATAGGAATTCAGTGTGGTAATTATTAAAGTGTAGGATAGATTTTGAAAGTTTATGGAAGTCATTGTGTAGCTACAATAATTTATTTTACCTTAGATTGTTCCTGGTTGGAGACTCTTTAAAGTCAGAGATTGAGTAGAACATGAGCATGTAGAATGTAGCTTGGTGTGTGTGTTGTGTATATGTACATATACATATGTGAGTGAGTGAGTGAAAGTCACTCGGTGTGTCCGATTGTTTGTGACCCCATGGACTATACAGTCCATGGAATTCTCCAGGAGGCCAGAATACTGGAGTGGGTAGGGTAGCTCCTCCCTTCAGGGGATCTTCCCAACCCAGGGATCGAACCCAGGTCTCCCACATTGCAGGCCTGTCTGAGCCACCAGGGAAGCCCTACATACACATAATGGGCATTGTTTGTGACTTAGTGATAAAGTTAAGAGCAGTCTTTGCAACAGAAGTGGAATATGAGAAGCTTAATGTAGAGTAAAATATCTGAAACTCTAAGCAAAGGTGTTCATAGACTAGGAGCTTTACCCATTGAAAGCTAGAGACACTAGTGGATATCTAGTAACAGAAAAAAGCCAGATGAAAAAGAATCCAAGTGCTTAGAAAATCTATGACAAAATGTTGGTTTGACTACTAAAAGGCGACTTTCCTCTCTTTCTGCAGCGACACTTAGCTGATGACAGGTGTTAGCACATTAGGATGTTTGGGTTGAATTTTGGTTTGTTTTTTATTTTGGCCATGCCACGCCACATGCTGAATCTTATTTCCCTGACCAGGGACCAAACCCATGCCCCCTGCAGTGGAATTTTAACCATTAGACTACCAGGGAAGTCCCTTGAGTTGAATTTTTATATGTATGAACATTAGTGATTTGTCTGAAAAGAACTTGGTGCCCCAACAAAGATACAGGGATGGAACAAATAGGAGAGAATGAAAATAGCAGTCAAGTATTAAGAAATGAGATGTTCTTAGGCATGGTCACTAGGAATCACTAGCAAGCTGCTGATAGAAGGATTAGAATAAGTTAGGGATTCGAGACTGTAGTTACTTTGTGGATCCCTGCTTTGTCTTTTGCTTTGTCTTTTGAAAGAGAAGGTTCCAAAACATTCTTTTATAAGTATTAAATACTTAATGCTCTAGGTGATTTTCCTGTTTCTTTTTCCTCTGGATAGTGAAAGTCCCTAGTGTCCTTGGGAAGGTAAACCACCCTCGTAGAAAAGACTGGCTTAGGAACATTTTATGTCTCATGAGAGGTAAAATGGTTGATATAATTTACTTCTTTTATATGGTGATTTAAAAGGGCTTCCCCAGTGGCTCAGTGGTAAAGAATTTGCCTGCATTGGAGATACCAGTTCAATTCCTGGGTTGGGAAGATCCCCTGAAGGAGGAAATGGCAACTCACTCCAGTATTCTTGCCTGAAAAATTCTATGGACAGAGGAGCCTGGTGGGCTACAGTCCATGGGGTCGTAAAAAGTCAGACACAACTGAGTGATAAGCATGCATATGGTGATTAAGTCATTGAGAGTAGGGTATAGCAGTAATTTAAAAATTATTTTTAATACTTGAACAATAGAAGGCTTTTGGCCGTTCTTCTTTAAAAAAAAGTCTCTCAAACTTTTTTTTTGGGCTGCACCATGGCTTGTGGGATCTTAGTTCCCTGACCAGGAATTAAATTCAGGCCCTGGCAGTCAAAGTGCCAAGGCCTAACCCACCAGGGAATTCCCTCTACAATAATTTTATTTCCTATAAGTCCAGGAGTGAACACATTAAGGAATATTACTTTGTGGGGGGCGGGGGGAGGGGGGGAGACAATACTCCTTAATTTAAATACTATCTCAGAACAGGAAGCCTTGTTCTTATTTCCTCTGTTCCTGTATCAGACCCAGTCCATATTCTACTTTATAAGGCAGTGTACTTAGTTTTTATTTGACTTTCACCCAGTTTTTAATAAATACATTCTCCCAATTAGTGGTAGATACTTCAGTATCAATCAGTCACTAATTTATAACTCTCAAATATTGAAGACTGATTTTTTCCCCCTGTTCAAATAGGCATTATTCTGTTTTACCTACTGAGCGCAAATCATCTGTTTTTAGAGACTCAATACATTATTTTGGAATTAATTCCCAATTTGTGCATCAAGCTTGGGATAGCAAAATCATTTTCTTTGCAGTACTGTTGATTGCATGCTGTATTATTTCTAAATATGTAGAGAACTCCCATCTCCTCAGAACTAACTTTTGATTAGTTGAACTTTTCTACACTTAATTTAAAAAATGGGAGCTTATTGATCATATGCATAGGGTTCTGCTGTTCTTTGATCTGTTTGTTGTTGTAATGGTGATTTTGAAATGTCATGAGCTGATTTTTCCAAATAGAATAGACTCACTGGAAATGGAACTATACAGAGTTTGCAGGAGAGGACTAACCGCTGGATACTTTAGCTTGGCTTTTTGTTTTTGATACCAATAAATAACTTGTGAATTTTATATAAAATAATCTTAGATATAGGTTAAGATTTTTAAGTTTTTTAAATTTTATTTTTTAACTTTAGTAGTGGTTCCTACTTTAATGCACTTGTTCTCTGAGCTCAAAGACATATATTAAAAACTGGCACAAAAACTTTAGCAAACTACTTATAAAATTTGTGAAGTGCAAAGATGGGGTAACTGTGTGGTTTTTGTGAATTCGTTTCTGATATTGCTGCGAACCAATTCTGATATTGGTTCTATGAAGTTCATTTTTGTCTTTTAGGAGTACCTTCAAGAAGACTTTAAGTTATTATTTATTTGAATCCTGTTTCCTGAGTCCAGAAAGATAATCACCTCTTTCCTCATAATGATTACCCTTTATGATTTGACCCTCCCAGACATTTATCTATCAGATCTCTTTCACATATCTAGATTGTATATGCTTATTAGCCTTTCTCGAGAAGTCTTGCATGAAATCTTCTAGGAGTAGAAATTATAAGTGCTTGTAAAAGAGTTTGTATTTGTTACTTCAGTTGTATTTGATTGATACTTCCTTTAGTGCAGGGAATGGATGGCACAGCAAGCGCAGTGAACTGGGCTCTTGAGTTTTGGCCAAGAAATAGCCAAGTCATCATGCTGTAGTGGATCAAGTGTGGGCATTGGAGCCAGCATCTACTGAATGAGTTAGCTGGATGAGTGACTTCATTCAAATTTATTAATTTTACCAAATTAGTTTCCATATCTATAAAACGGGAAAAGGATCTCACTCTACTGGTTTATTGTGTGGATTATCTAAATATTCAGTGTATTAAATGCTCAGTGAATGTTAAATCTTTTCTTTTTTTTAAAGAATTTTGTATTCTTCAGAGCATCACAACTTGAATAACATTTGCCAAGGAGTATTGCTAAGTTTACAATTTTCAGCTCATACAATGAAATACTTTTGGTTTTGGATGATGATGATTTAGTTGAAAAGAGCAGGGTCACTAGCTACCGTATAGTTTTTTTTTTTTTTTTTTTTTTTTAATTTGGGTACGTCCAGTTTTAAATCTTAGTTGTGGGATGCGGAGTCTTCAGTCTTCGTTGCAGCATGAAGGATCTTTAGTTGTGGCATGCAAGCTTTTAATTGTGGCATGTGAGACCAAGTTCCCTGACCAGGGATCGAACTCACACCACCCCCTCCACTCCCCCCCACCCCCGCCTCCCCCCAACCCCGAATTGGGAACACAGAGTGTTAGCCTTTTCATACTGTTCATGGGGTTCATGGAGAAAGATTGAAGGCGGGAGGAGAAGGGGAAGACAGAGGATGAGATGGTTGGATGGCATCACCGACTTGATGGACATGAGTTTGAGTAAGCTCCAGGAGTTGGTGAAGGACAGGGAAGCCTGGCGTGCTGCAGTCCATGGGGTCACAAAGAGTCGGACATGACTGAGCGACTGAACTGAGTGTTAGCCACTGGACCACCAGGGAAGTTGCTACCATGTAGTTTTTTTTTTTTTTTTTAACCATGTAATTCTTAACTTTTGAGGATCTTGAAGAAAAATACCTGTTGGTCTGAGCATCTCTGGTATCTCTGGACTACTAATCAGTTTAATATAAAGACAGGCATTGTAGTAAGCATAGTATACTGTCTTAGCCTGTATAATGTTAGAAAGTTAATTCTTTGCTAATGGAGTCACAAACAGCTAGCCAAACAGGACTCGACACAGCACAGCAGCAGTGGTAATCACTCCTGACAGCTTAACTGTATCGTAAGCCTTTTATATTATCTTAAAGACTGATAAAAATTGACCAGTGTTTAAATGCAATCAAATGTGTGGGCTTAAATGGGCACGCTCTCTGAGTGATTGTTAAAAGATAGACAGTCTTTCCTACCCTGATTAAACATGGAGCTAGTGAACTTCAGTTTGCAATTCATAGTTGGTCTCTGGTGGAAATGTGTTGAGTAAGAGGAAAATTGATTATATTCGTTGCCCTATTTATCACAGACATCATATTTTCCTTTATCTCCTAAAATGATAGTGTTCTAGACCTGGAGACCTCTGATGGACTCCTATTAAGTACAACTTACTGTGACTGAGATGGTACAGCGTCAGCCACTCGAAGCTTAGCTTGATTTAGATGTAGGGTTTTCCTTTATAGTTTGTGGATTATTGAATGCCTTATACCAGTGGTCAATATTACCTACTTCAGGTTTAGTTCAGTCAGTATTCCTTTTCTGAAAATTGAAGGTAATATTAGGTTGTTCAGGACTTTTATTTACAAATTAATATCTTTGGGTAGAGTGTTGATTATTTTTCTCTATATTCTCTAGACTCTAGAAGCTTTAATATTTGGACAAAGCTAAGGTTTTGTGAGAGATTTTGGTGGACTAACCACAGTTATGATTTGAGTTTCAGAGACCCAAATGAGGCAGGTACTTGGGTGATAAATTGATATCAGTTGAAAAGTAAGAAAATCTCTCCCCTGCTCCCATTATTCGTTGTTAACTGTTTATAAAGAATTTATTTCCTGAAACAAAGATCTGAAAGTAAATGTCCTTCAGCCAATAGATCTCCAAAACAATTATCACTGCTTTAGCTCTTCCTTGGTTTGCTTGGGTTTCTTCCCTGCCACTTTCTGACCCCTAATCAGTACTTTTGGGAAATAAAAACTCCTTATAAAGTGATTGGGGAGATTTGTTCGAAAACAGGAAAAGAAATGTTCATTAGGAGAAACTGTTGTAAAATATACAATACAAGGACTTAGCCATTTTTTATAGAGTTTGTGTATACTGTTATGACTCCTTCAGTGTGAAACCTTGCTATATGATTTTTGTTAAATGTGAATTCAACTGTTCTGAGTGGTGGTAGTTGATAGGGGTAAATACCTGTGAGACAACTTCAGGAAAAAAATCTTCAGTGAGTACATCTACAGTCTTATCAGTGTCTTTTTCCTAGCACTAGCAATAAGGGATAAAGAAAAGGAGCTTCATTGGCAATATTTCTTTGTTTTTGTAATTTGGAATATGTTTTGGTGTTGATGCTTTGATTTCCTGTCTTGGATGTTGGCTTTGGAAACTAAACAGTTAAAGCATCATGATTTGAGAGGAAACTAGCTCTCATGAATGAAGGCAGAGTTTGGCACTAGGCCAGAATAATGGGGGTGATAGTTAGGGTGGGGAGACTGACTGACTTTTGTACCACAAATGACTTTTAAAAATTAAGAGATAATCCATGTCCTGAGGTTACAAACCGGCTACAACTGGTTTTTCTCCCCCCCGCTCCTGCCCCCGCTAGGCATCATGGGTAAAAGTAAGCATCCCCCTGTTTCTTTTGTTTAATATAACAGTACGCCATGTGATTGGCAGGGCAGTGCCCGCTTGGAAACCGGGTTTGTGCAGGTCTCTCAAGGGGGCTGGCACGTATGGGGCCGCCCCTGTGCTATAGAAAGAGCTTCTCTTACGATAGAAGAGAGAAAGGGAACCTCTCCCCCCTCCCCCCAAAACAAAACAAAAACCTAAACCCATCTCTTATTCCTTTTTTCCCTCCTTTTTCTGTTTCCCCCCCTTTCTTGTCTCCAGCTTTCCTGGCAGCTAGAGGAGGGAGCAGAAAAATGTATACCTGTAAGTACATTTAACTGTCTTGCCCCAGCCCCCTTCTTTCTTTTTCTAAAAGCAGAAACTGAATTCTTCACAACCTTTTCCTCACTATATGTAGAAGGTTAGATATGCTGAGGTTTCTGATGGAATTGAAGTAATAAATACCATTGCTTTTAAAAAATTTGTTGCGGAATAATTGTTCTCATACAAAGCCCCTTTTGATTTGGATTCTCAACCCCTCTGCTTCATCTTTTTGCTTTTTGTAATGGTTTCTGGATTCTAGTTTTCTTTGAGCTGAAGCTGTGAGAGGAATGTTATGTTAAGGTCTTCTTTTTCTTTTTTAAAATTTCTTTTGTCTATAGCAGTGATGGTTCTAGCTCCCCCTTACCCTCACTACCCCCCCCCCCCCTTTCCATGTCAGCTCCAACCCTGCTCTGTGAATGGAGTCGACCAGCTGACTGAGTGCTGGCATCATGCCAGGGGCTGCGAAGCAATGAGAATGTGCGCGCGCTCGCGTGTGTAAGTGTATACAGAACACAAAGGGAAAGGCCTGCAGTCTAGGAAATCACGGACTATTATATAAGGAAGTCTGCGTCATCTCTGCTTATTTGGGCTAATGGACCAGGAAAAGGGGAAGGCTTAGAGCAAGAAAAATACCCTTTTGATATAAATACACACTTTTTCCCTAGCCATCCTTATTTTTTTAAAAAGATACTTTTGTTGTGGCACAATGAGAGCTTCTCTGTCCAGGTGGTAGTGACCATGTTCCTAGTGAGGTGTAGCTCTTGGGACTTGAAGCAGTTTGTTCTGACTCTTCTTGTCCCAGTGCAGAGGTATGTGTGTGTGAGGAAGAGGGGTGACTGGAGGAGAAGTGCCTCCTGAATTAACAGCTGTAATTTGTTAGATACTTTTTTCGAAACTGTTTCAAATCATTCAGGATTGCCCAGAGTATGGGGTGGAGGGGAGGTGCTCTTAAGGAGAAGCAAAAGGCCGGGTCACAGAGCAAATTATATATTAGCTTTTCCTTTGAATCCGCCCCCCATATTTTCTTTATTTCTTGTTGTTGTTTTATTTAGTACATTATAAAAATGCAGTAGTCTCCCCCTGCCATCTGCTGCAGTTAGGGTTGTTCAAAGAGAAGGTCAAATAGTTCTTGAAAGGGAGAAAAAAGGAAAGATCTAAGCTTCCAGATATTGCAAGTGTTACAGTTTTGGAATTCACTTGGCATGATTGTATCTTTCATTGGTCATTAAGAGCTCATTTAGAAATTATATTTCAACTTACCACTGTTCCTTTTTTCTTAATTTCTCTTTATGTGCTTCTTAGATGTGTTACATATATATGAACAGCTCTTGTGTTAAATGGAAATGTGAAGTAAAGTATATTAGTGAATAAAAGAATGTCATACTGGGACTTCCCTGGTGGTCCAGTGGCTAAGGCTTCACACTAGCAACGCAGGGGGCCTTGGTTCTGTCACTGGTCAGGGAACTAGATCCCGCATGCTGCAGTCAAGACCTGGTCCAGCCAGTCATTTTATGTAAGTTTATTTTTGCTCCTGCCTGACTATTTGGAATGATAGTGCTGATGTGCAGTAAGTAGATAAGGAGAGTTTGGAGTGAGAGAACTTTTGAACTAGTTTATCCTGTAATAGGGGCTCCTCAGGTGGGTCAGTGGATAAAGAATCCTCCTGCCATGCAGGAGATGTGGATTCAGTCCCTGAGTGGGGAAGGTCTTCTGGAGGAGGGCATGTTGACCCTCGTCCAGTATCCAGTATTCTTAGCTGGGGACTCCCATGCACAGATGAGCCTAGGGGGCTATAGTCCTTAGGGTCGCAAAGAGTTGGACACGACATCCTATAATAAGGTTTGTCTTGTTGCAGTCTAGAGGAAACTGCTTAATTCAGTCTTTTTGATTCTTTTTAAAATTTTATTTATTTTTGGCTGTGCTGCGTCATTGTTGCTGCGCATGGGCTTTCTCTAGTTGCAGCAAGCGGGGGCTGCTTTCTAGTTGCAGTTTGTGGGCTTCTCATCTCACTGACTTCTCTTCTGGAGCTCAGGCTCTAGAGTGTGCGGGCTTCAGTAGTCACAGCCTGCGGGTTTAGTTGCACTATGGCATGCGGAATCTTCCTGGACCAGGGAGCGAATCCATGTCCCCTGCGTTGGCAGGTGGATTCTTAACCTCTGACCACCAGACAGTTTGGAGTCTTTTGATTCTTTGTATTATAGCTCATGAATTTGTGTTCTTGCCAAGTTTTCACAAGCAATAATATTTTAGTATACTGTGTATATTTTTCTCTTTGATACGTAAGTTTTGGTGCAAGTGTTAGGAGGTGCATATGAATTTGTACTTTGAGGGTTGCTGGTTGGGACTTAGCAGAGTGGCTAGCCTGCTTATTCCCTAGTCTGCCCTCAGTTATTTCCCCACCACAAGTAGCTGAGGTCTACTCTTCCAAATGTCTCTTTTGAATTAAGAGAGATTCCCCCCCACCCCCGCTGTTAGTTGAATACTAGAAGACAAAATAGCAACAGAGACCAGCCTAGCTCAAACATAGAGGCTTGAGAAAGATTCATTCAGAGTTGTGGGATTCCCTAGTTCTTAGAGGTAATAATTGCGTTTTTGAGTTAATATTATCCTCTTACACTATTACTTTGTAATCCCCTCCATGGGAACCAGCCATTTTACAGGTGTGTAAATATAATATTGTTTTAATTCTATGTGATGCTTGCTTATTAGACTGATAGGTTTCATAGAATATCTTTTTGCAGTCTTTAACTTGTAACTTTTCTCTTTTGTACTGGGAAGCAGATTAGTAGGGATAATGTTATGGTTAGATAGTTATATAATCAGTGTTCAGTTCAGTTGCTCAGTCGTGTCCGACTCTTTGTGACCCCATGAATCGCAGCAGGCCAGGCCTCCCTGTCCATCACCAACTCCCAGAGTTCACCCAGACTCACATCCATCGAGTCAGTGATGCCATCCAGCCATCTCATCCTCTGCCGTCCCCTTCTCCTCCTGCCCCCAATCTCTCCCAGCATCAGAGTCTTTTCCAATGAGTCAGCTCTTCGCGTGAGGTGGCCAAAGTACTGGAGTTTCAGCTTTAGCAATCATTCTTCCAAAGAAATCCCAGGGTTGATCTCCTTCAGAATGGACTGGTTGGATCTCCTTGCAGTCCAAGGGACTCTCAAGAGTCTTCTCCAACACCACAGTTCAAAAGCATCAATTCTTCGGCGCTCAGCCTTCTTCACAGTCCAACTCTCACATCCATACATGACCACAGGAAAAACCATAGCCTTGACTAGACGGACCTTTGTTGGCAAAGTAATGTCTCTGCTTTTGAATATGCCATCTAGGTTGGTCATAACTTTCCTTCCAAGGAGTAAGCGTCTTTTAATTTCATGGCTGCACTCACCATCTGCAGTGATTTTGGAGCCCCAAAAAATAAAGTCTGACACTGTTTCCCCATCTATTTCCCATGAAGTGATGGGACCAGATGCCATGATCTTCGTTTTCTGAATGTTGAGCTTTAAGCCAGCTTTTTCACTCTCCACTTTCACTTTCATCAAGAGGCTTTTGAGTTCCTCTTCACTTTCTGCCATAAGGGTGGTGTCATCTGCATATCTGAGGTTATTGATATTTCTCCCGGCAATCTTGATTCCAGCTTGTGCTTCTTTCAGTCCAGCATTTCTCATGATGTACTCTGCATAGAAGTTAAATAAACAGGGTGACAATATACAGCCTTGACATACTCCTATAATCAATGAGGCATAAGTTAACAGATTCTATTAAAGGAAAGATTTTTTTCTTAATTCCCAAAGGCGCTAGTTACTATTTAGGAGTGACTGAAGAGTAGTTTTGAAGAGTGTGTAAAATATGCCTTTTGACCACCTCTTGTCTCCTTCATTTTAACTTTTTTAATGTCTGTCAGCCTCTCTTTGGTATATATCAGAACTTTTAAACTGATTTACTATAATTCTTTATAATATATTTTTATAAAATATATTAGTATAAAATAATATATTTGGGCTGATTTATTATAAGATGACAGTGGGAGAGGGCTGCTTACCTCCTATTCATCAGTTTTGTTTTTAGGCAGGACATCGTAATCTGTCACATTCAAACGTAGGAGTCTTTATGGTCCTTGGTGTATATTGTTAGACCTAACAGTGTATCATCTAAGACTAGGTCATGTAGGCTCTTCATTCAAGGATGTGAGTCAAGGTTTGTGTACTAAACTCAACAGGTAAACAATGACAGTGTGTCTGCTTTTATTTAGAATTACTGTCTTAACAGTTTGGAAAGATAGAATAGTTTGTTGATTAGAAGCATGGGCTTGCAGTAAGAGAGACCTCAAACACAGGTCTTATATATTTACAGACTAAGGCTTAGCTATTTACAGACTAAGACCTTGAAAAGTTACTTAGCTGTCTTTGTTTTCTCTTGTGTAAAAGGAGAATTACTTAAATTATTAAAGCCCTCCTTTAAAGGATTTAAATGAGATAATGCATTGTAAAGCACTTAGCACTGGTGCTAAATCGCTTCAGTCGTGTCCGACTCTGTGCGACCCCATAGACAGCAGCCCGCCAGGCTCCCCCGTCCCTGGGATTCTCCAGGCAAGAACACTGGAGTGGGTTGCCATTTCCTTCTCCAGTGCATGAAAGTGAAAAGTGAAAGTGAAGTCGCTCAGTTGTGTAGCCTACCAGGCTCCTGCGTCCCTGGGATTCTCCATCAAGAACACTTGAGTGGGTTGCCATTTCCTTCTCCAGTGCATGAAAGTGCTTAGCAAATAATAAGAGCTCAGTGAATGTTAGCAGCTGTTACTAATATTCCTTTCTATTGGTTTTGGGTATACTGTTTTCAATGTTCCTATTAGTTTCTTTAGCCAGTCAGTAACTACCTCTTTTTAAACTTTTGGCATCTTTTGTGTTACACTGGGTTGATTAACCTATATGTTGGAAGAGCCTCGATCAGAAGTCAGTCAGAAACTACAGCTACTGCCTGTTTTTATAAATCAGGTTTTATTAGAACACAGTTACACACTTTTGCTTACAGCAGCAGAGTTGAGAAGTTAGCCCACAGAGTCTAAAATATTTATTATCTGGCCCTTTACAGAAAAAGTTTTCAGACTTCTAGATCAAGAGTCTGTTGTTTTTGTTTTTTCCTGGAAAAGTGAGCTAGAAAGCAAGTTCTGGAAATCAAAAGGGAAGTAATTAAAATAGGCTAGAAGAATTAATCATCTTAGGTTTTTAGGAATGAGATTTTGTAGTGTGAGGAATAGTGGGAAGAGGTCCATTGACGTAGCTGATATGAGTTAGGTGAAGGAAAGTACCATTTGGAGTTGGTTAAGCAATAACAGTACTTTCATGGTCTGTCAGGGCATTTCATAGTAGTGGGTAATAAGGGAAGTACAAAGAAAGAAGAGAGGTTTGCTGCCAAGGAGTTTGCATTAAACCTGAAAAATAGTATGAATTAATAGGTTACCTATTAAAGTAATGGGTTAGTTAGAGTAGGCCAAGAGTTTTCAAAGTGTGGTCTACAGACTCCTGGGGATCCCTGAGACCCTTACAGGGAGTCTCATGATGAAAACTGTTTCACAGTAATACAGAGGCATTATTTTGCCTTTTTCCCTTTGTTGACATTTGCACTGATGATCCAGAAGCAGTGGTGAGTGAAACTGCTGTGATGCCTTAGTATGATGAATTAACACATTGGCACTAAACTGTACTCTAGTAGTCATTCTTCATTGCCATGCAGTTTAAATTTGCGATTTTTTAAAAAAAAATCTTGTTTCACTTAAGAATGTTCTTGATAGCAATGTTTTTGAAGCAATAAAAATAAATTTTATTTAATCATGATTTTTCAGAACATGGGTTTCAAATATTTTGTGTGATAAAGTGAGAAATCCTTATAAAGCACTTTTGCTACATATTGAGGTACAGTGGTTACCTCAAGGAATAGTGCAATCAGGTTGCAAGCTACCTAGCTGCTTTCTTCATAGAACATTGTTTTTACTTGTTAATTGATCCAGGACTTCCCTGGTAGTCCAGTGGTGAAAGCGTCTCCCAATTCAGGAGGCACGGGTTCAATCTCTGCTTGGGGAATTAAGATTCCCCATGCCACATGGCCTGGCCTAAAAAAGTTTTAAAAAAAGAAAAGAATAATCTGTGAACTATGCTCTTTAGATTTAGGTTTTTGGCAGACATACTCTTGAAATTTTTCAAGGAAAGCACCTGACTGTATTTGTGCCTCATGATAAAATTCAAGTAAAAATTAAACCATGAGTTTGACAGTGTCTAGGACTTAAATACTTTTCTGATGAGAGTGGTTGTGGTATGGACAAATGTGATTAAAAAAAAAAATATATATATATATATATATATATATATAAAATAATGAACTGTATTGGCATTTGAAATTTTCCTCTCGATGACCAGAATGACCTCTGCTGCTGCTGCTGCTAAGTCACTTCAGTTGTGTCCGACTCTGTGCGACCCCATAGACCTCTAGTGGATCAGAATTTTTCAGATGATCAATACATGATGTAAAAATACCCTGCTTGGGTAAAAGATCCATTCAGAGTATAAGATTTTAAAGTGGATTTTAAAATAACAGTATGAAAAGTTTATTGATAAAATTTCAGATTTCACTTTGCAGCTAACCTTTAGAAACTGGTTGATTTTTTTTTTTTAATTGAAGTAAAATTCACTTAACTGAATTAACAATTTTAAATTGTATAATTTGGTGGTGTTTAGTGCATTCACAGTTTTGCAACCACTACCTAAGTCAAATTCCAGAACATTTTCATCATTCCAAAAGGAAACTTGTGCCCATTAAGCATTTGCTTCCCATTAGTATTAGTATAATGTTTTTGAGATTCATCCATGTTGTAGCATGTATCAGTACTTTATTCCTTTTAATGCCTGAATAATATCCACTGGAAATATACCACGTTTTGGTTATCCATTTGTCAGTTCACAATTGGGATTATTTGCACCTTTTTAGCTATTGTGAATAATGCTGTTGTGAACATTTTGTGCTAGTTTTTGTTTGAATACCTGTTTTCAGTTCTTTACCTATGAATGGAATTCCTGGGACAAATGTAATTCTGTTTTTGATAATCCTAACTTTCTGAGGAACTGCTAAACCATTTTCCAAAACAGATATCCCACTTTATATTCCTGCCAGCAGTATACTAGGATTACACTTTCTCCACATTCTCACTAACACTTACTTTCAACTTTCTGATTATAGTCATCCAAATGTAATGTAATGTTAGTCGCTCAGTAGTGTCCGACTCTTTGCAACCCCATGAACTGTAGCTGGCCAGGCTCCTCTGTCCATGGAATTCTCCAGGCAAGAATGCTGGAGTGGGTGGCCGTATCCTTCTCCAGTAGTCATTCTAGTAGGTATGAATTGGTATCTTACTGTGGTCTTGGTTTTCATTTCTCTAATGACTAATGATGTTGAGCATCTTTTCATGTACTTTTTGACCATTAGTGTATCTTTTAGATAAATTTCTATTCAAGTCCTTTAGCCATGTGTATTGAGCTTTGACTATATCAAAAATGAAGATATCCACAATTCTGACCAATTAAAAAAGAGTATTAGAGTACCACTCATCAATATGAGGCGGAAAAGGCGATGGCACCCCACTCCAGTACTCTTGCCTGGAAAATCCCATGGATGGAGGAGCCTGGTGGGCTGCATTCCATGGGGTCGCGAAGAGTCAGACACAACTCAGCGGACTTCACTTTCACTTTTCACTTTCATGCATTGGAGAAGGAAATGGCAAGCTACTCCAGTGTTCTTGCCTGGAGAATCCCAGGGACAGGGAAGCCTGGTGGGCTGCTGTCTATGGGGTCGCACAGAGTCGGACACAACTGAAGTGACTTAGCAGCAGTAGCAGCATCAATATGAGGTGGCTCAGACAGTAAAGAATCTGCCACGCAGGAGACTTGGGTTCGAACCCTGGGTCAGGAAGATCCCCTGGAGAAGGGAATGGCAACCCACTCCAGTTTTCTTGCCTGGAGAATTCCCTGGACAGAGGAGCCTGGTTGGCTACAGTCCATGGGGTCCCAAAGAGTTGGACACAACTGAGTGACTAACACACACACATCAGTATGAACTCATATGAGTTTTAATCTGTATACATACATATGCACATATATACAGATAAATATAGAAAAAGATGCAGAGGTGTGTTTATGTGTGCGTGTGTCTGTTTCCTTGTTCACCATAGCAGTGAGCACATTTGACATCAGTTCTTGGTTTCTAGATGCCCGTCTGAAATAAAAGGAACCAGAACTCCTTAGAGAAATGATTAAGGAAAAGAAAAAATTCACATGAGTCTGAAACAGCATGTGATACCAGAAAGTAATGAAATGCTTTAAAAAAAAAAAAAAAAAACTGGGGAGCCAACATGAAGGAACTGCCAGTGACCAAATCTGGGGACAATTTAAAGAATAAAATAAATAAAGATAATAATGGATTATAAACCATGGAATAAGATAAATGTGCACAAGTCCATATTGTGGTAAATAAATATTTGAATAAATGGGGAAATGAGGACAGCTATTTATCACAGTAAAAATTCAGATTAACATATAAGTATTTTGGAAACATCTGGCAAGTACTACAGTAATAATTGTTGCAGGCAGGTATTATCTATAGATACTAAAATTAGTAGGTGGAAATTTGATGCAAAATGGAATTTAATGTAACCCCTGGTATCTCCCATAATAACTTTTCAGTGGAGAGGCCTGGCAGACACCTCAGTCAAGTGATTAAAGTTAACAACACCCATAGTTCAATATATCAACACCACATATTTCCTGATACACTGAAAAGGGCACACCATCACTTTTGTGACATTGCCAAAAATGCATAGTCTCAGTGTAATCACGTGAAAACATTACACAAATCCAAAGTGAAAAACATTTTACAAAAGAACTGGCTAGTACTCTTCAAAAATTTGAAAGTAAAGAAAGACTAATAAAGGACTTCCCTGGTCCAGTGGTTAAGATCCACCTTGTAATGCAGGGGACGTGGGTTTGATCCCTGGCCAGGAAACTAAGATCCCACGTAGCTTGGAGCAACTAAGCCCTCATTCCTCAGCTAGAGAGCCTGTGTGCCACAATAGAGAATCCATAGACCACAGTGAAAGATCCCACATGATGCAACAAAGATCCCATGTGCTGCAACCAAGACACTGATGGAGACAAATAAGCATTATTTAAGAAAAAAGTACTAGTGAACTGTCACAGGTTGGAGGAGACCAAAGAGAGATGACAACTAAATACTGTGTGGGATTGTGGATTGTATCTTGGATCTGAAAAGGCTATGAGTAGGAAAACTGATGAAATTTGCATAAGGCCTGTAGAGTAGTTAATAGTATTGTATCGACACTGTTCATTTCCTGGTTTCAGAATGTTATACTATGGTTATAAAAGATGTTGGCACTGCAGTTATACTTTAATTAAAATTTAACTAATTTAAAAATATTTCAATTTTAATAATTTTTTTAAAGAGATGAACATTAGGGAGAACAGAATGAAGAGTGTATCAGATCAGATCAGATCAATCGCTCAGTCGTGTCTGACTCTTTGTGACCCCATGAATTGCAGCACGCCAGAGTTGACTCATTGGAAGAGTGTATAGGACTTCTCAAAACTATTGTTGCAACTTTTCTCTAAGTTTAAAATCATTTCAGAGCTAAAAAAGTTTTTTAAATAATGAATTCATTAAAGGCTTTAAAAAAAAAATACCCTTCTTTTTCTAACTATGTATCTGTTTAAGACCAGATTTTTTTCTCCGTATACTTCAGGTAAAACAACATATCACAGCAGATTGAATGCAACAACAGCTATGGGAATCCAGCTGTCTTTTAAGCCAGACATTAACAAGATTTGCAACATTGTAAAATAATGCCACTGCTGCTGCTGCTGCTGCTAAGTCGCTTCAGTCGTGTCCGACTCTGTGCGACCCCATAGACGACAGCCCACCAGGCTCCCCCGTCCCTGGGATTCTCCAGGCAAGAACACTGGAGTGGGTTGCCAATGCCACTAGTATCACTAAATTGTTCTTTTTTGGGAGAAATAGTTATTTTGTAATAAAGGATATATTATTTATATTAATGTGGCATGTGGGCTTATTTTTTAATGAATTGATACTGTAAAAATTCTGTTTCAATTTCTAATATGGTAACTATTGATATTATAGCCTACAAGCAAACTCTCTTTGGAGTTTTAATTTTTACGAGTGTCCTCTTTCATATGTATATATATTAATTTATTTGGCTGCACCAGGCCTTAGTTGCCGCATGCAGGATCTTGGATCTTCATTGTGACATATGGGACCTCTAGTTGCAACATGAAGACTCTTTTAGTTATGGCATGTAGGATCTAGTTCCTGACCAGGGATCAAACACAGGCATTGGGAGCATGAAGTCATAGCCACTGGACTACTGGGGAAGTCCCTAGGAGTGTCCTCTTAAAGGGATCCTGAGACCAAAAAGTTTTAAAAACTGGGAGAATATGGCTAACAGTTGCAACAAAGATAAAAATGCAGGAGCTCAAAGAAAATAGAAAGTATTTTTTACAATTTGAAACAAATTGTAATTTTGTAATTACACTTTGTAAAACACTTTGTAATTGCCCAAAGTGATTGCCTCCTGATGCTCTGTTATTTCATGTGGTAATTCAGGAACTCAGGTTCTTTTATACTGATTTACTGATTTACTGATTATTTATACTGATTTATGCTGATCTCTAGAACAATGATTCTCATACTGTAGTGTGCATCAGAGTTACCTGGAAGACTTGTTAAAGCATAAAAGAAAGTTCCTAGTCCCTATCATCAGAATTTCTGATTCATGGATATGGAATGGGGCTCGAGAGTTTGTGTATCCAACAAATTCCCAAGAAATGTTCATACCACTAGCAGGAGGATCAATTTCTAGGGTATTGTCCTTGTCTGCAGGCTTGAAACTGTGTGGCAGCCAATAGGAATGGGAAAAAGCATGAAAGAGTTTGCCTACTTTTTATAGTTTTTAGGCTGAAAGTAGCACATATCACTTTCTCTGTATTGCATTGGCAAGAATGTAGCCTAACAATCACCAAGGGAACCTAGGAAATATAGTGAGCCGAACATCTAGGGTAGCCAGTATTTCCATTACTGTGGAAGGAGGAGGGGGAATCAATTTTGATGGGCAGTGAGCCACAGTATCAGGACATTGGAAGAATAAGTACTTGGATAGGATTAATTAACTCAGGAATATGTTTTATCAGATAAAGAACAGGAATTTATACTTAGAAGTGTGTCAGGGGAAGGACTAGGAGAGTAGTATATGCATATGTAAAAGTGAGGCTGTCTTTTGGAAGATTGGGGCAGAGTAACTTGGTTAGGTGGGCAGAGTAGAGGGGGCCAGGTAGTAAGTAATAGTGGAAAGTATTATATTCAAGAAGGCTTATCAGATTTAATAGAAAATAAATTGAAACAGCAGGAAGCCAGCTGAGAAACTGTTCTTTCCTGCTGTAAGTGTCATAAAGCGAAAGTGGAAGTCGCTCAGTCGTGTCTGACTCTTTGTGACCCTATGGACTATACAGTCTATGGAATTCTCCAGGTCAGAGAACTGGAGTGGGTAGCCTTTCCCTTCTCCAGAAGATCTTCCCAACCCAGGGATCGAACCCAGGTCTCCCGCATGGCAGGCGGATTCTTTACCAGCTGAACCATAAGGGAAGCCCTTAAGGGTCTTAAGGGTCTTCTTTATTGAAGATGCCCTGTGTTGATATTTTCCCATTCTAAAATCATAGTCACAAAAATCATTTTAGGAGCTCTTGGTGCCCTGGTGTTGATTACCCATGTATGTGTATCTGATCCATAACCTTCTCTAATGTGACCCAAGGAGGTGAATGAAAATGAAAAATGCAAAGCAAAAACTGCACTGACTACCTAGAATGAGGGTGGGTGGGATATTGTACAGGGGTTGAGGCTTCTTGCTCTAGAAATGGGAAGATGTTTACACAGAGAATAATCATCATAAGTCTTCCAACTAGTAAGAAGGCTGAATAATCCTGAAATAGTAGAAATGAATCAGTTCTGCTTAAGTTAGAACTGTATAGTTTGCTCAGTCTCATCTCCCTCTTCCCCTACCAAAACATCATGTAAATGAAGGGTCCAGTTATTCATTTAACACATAATCATTGAGTGGTTTTGTTTAGTGTTGTCTTTTACATTCCAAGAAGTTATCTCAAAAATGAGGATAATAGCAGTGAACAAAGTAGACAGATCCCTCATTCCATGGTGTTTATAATTTAATGGAGGAAGGAGAAAAGCAAAAATAAGCAAATGCATGCTGTATCAGAAAAATAAATCAAGATTTAGGTGAAAGGGTTAATGTGCCTTGGTTTCAGTGTAGATCAATTTAAGTACGACCCAGTGAGTACAGGTTTCTCATTGCAGTGGCTTTCCTTGTTGCGAGGCACAGGCTCAAGGACACATGAGTTTAAGTAGTTGCATCTCACAGGTTCAGTAGTTGCGGTTCCCATGCTCTAGAGCACAGGCTTAATAATAGTTGCGGCACCTGGCTTATGGCATGTGGATCTTCCTGAACCGGGGATCAAACCTGTGTCTCCTGTATTGGCAGGTGGATTCTTTACCACCGAGCCACCAGGGAAACCCAAGACAGATTCTGATTGTGTCATATATGTGATTTTTGCATCTTTCATTTGGAGAGTAAGTCTTGACTCAGCAGAAAGTTGATAAAAGTGAATTATGGTTTCTTTGGATCTCAGCTTCTTTCTTTGCAGGCTTGGGGCTTTGTAATAGCTTTAATGATATTTGTGACAGTCCCTGGAAAAACCCAAATGAACATTTTGGTCAACACTCTAGTAATCTGGCAGTGTCTTCTATAGTTGGGTCATGTTAATTTCTAACCTATGACTGATAATATTGCTAGATATATCGTAGATATATTGTAGTATAAGCTATGCTGTGCTCTGTGTCCTATGCAGAGATCAGGTGGTCTCTCTTGGTTCCCTGTTTTCTAAACCTCCTTTTAATGAGAAATAGTTAATAGAGGGGACTACCCTAGTGGTCCAGTGGCTTAGAATCTGCACTCTCAATGCAGGGGGCCTGGGTTAATCTCTAGTCAGGTAACCAGATCCCATATGCTACAACTAAGACCCGCTGCAGACAAATGAATAAAAATAAATATTAAAAAAAAAAGAAGAAGAAATAGTTAATAGGACTTAGATATTCACATTGATGCCTACTCTTCTTAAGCCCTCGTCCACAACCTTTTCTGTTCCATCAAGTGATGAATACCAGAGATTGTTATCTCCAGGATTATGTGGAAGAGTCTAAGATGATCCAGTAAAATGGTACATTAGAAGATAGCTTCACTCTTTGTCGCATCTAACATACACTATAGCCATTTTGTCTTTCCTTAGGGGTTTTACCCCCGTTTGAGGAATTTGTTTTGCAGTTTGGTTTGTATATGTTTAAGTTCCTTTAGGAAACCGAGGTAGAGAGCTTCCATCCTAGGAAAGTGTCGAGTTAGTTGCTGGAAATGATTGGCTGTAGGAAGCATTAGATAGTTTGGAAGGAGCTTGGCTATCTGGTGTGCATCAGGGTAGTTTGGAGATGTGCAGTACAGAACCATTGCTCTGTGATCTTTGGCAGGACCTAGAAATACAATTTCTGGTTTGGTGGAAGTCAAATTGCAGTTCATTCAGCTCACATTTGCAAGTAGAAGGCATGAGCCTATTAATCTCTGAAGCCCCATTGAGGGGTAGAATTAATTGTATGGTTATGTTTGCCCCTTTTAAAGTATAAGAATTTTCATTAAGAGAAACTTGTTAAACTTACTCTTTGTGGAATAAATATCTGGCTAGGTTACTACTTATAACATTCTCCCTTCTCTGTTATGACTAATTTAGTATACAGAGCTGTGAATATCCTTGAGGGATATTCTGGAGAAATTTTTGTGAAGCCAAAAACATTTGTGAGTCTCTCCTAGGGCTTACAGATCACTGCCATTGCCCTTTCATGACCACCCCCCAGCTCTTAATTTCCTCAAAGCGCAAAAAAGTGGTTACCCTCACAGGCCACTGAATTAAAATCTCTCTGGTTTTACTACTCTGCTTATGAGAGTGTGTATATGGTAAATAATTTGTATGTGTGCACTACTGTTCTCATATGTTGTGCCTATGGCAGAGTTTTAATAAAGCATTCAGACAGTAACTGAAGTAGATTTATTTGGCAAAAACAGAACTATGTTCAGCAACATGGAACTGAATTTTATTCTTCATACAAAGTTAAAAGCACATTGTAGTTCCATCCTGACCACTTTCCCAGGCCCCATCTCTTTGAGAGAGAGAGAAGCTTCATCTAAATTATTTCATCTGATTGATGATTGTCATTTATAATTTATTGCTACTTCTGTCTCGTGTATTCCTTTGGAAAAGGTGTATGGATTCATTACATATTCTAATGTATCGTCTATATATTATAAAATAAAGTCAAGCATGTATCTGCTGATACTTTTTAAGTTGACCTGTCTTTATACTTAGAAATGTTTCTTACTAGTAGGCTTCCCTGGTGTCTCAGATGGTAAAGAATCCGCCTGCAATCCAGGAGACCCATGTTCGATTCCTGGGTTGGGAAGATCCCCTGGAGAAGGAAATGACAACCCACCCCAGTATTCTTTTTTTTTTTTAAAAAGCTGAGAAATTAAAAAGACGTATTTATTAATTAAACTATTTAAAAATAAGAATAGCAAATCGATTGCATGTTAACATAAAAACATTTTAAATAGCTATATTTTCCAGAATACACACATACAAGAAAAGGAATGAAATTAGTTATGGCTTACTTAAACTTTCCTTTCATTGTTGATGTTTTTCAGTTGCTAAGTCCTGTCTAACTCTTTGCTTCTCCATGGAAGCACACCAAGCTTCTCTGTCCTCCGCTCTCTCCTGGCTACCTGCTACCTGCTAAGTCGCTTCAGTCGTGTCCGACTCTGTGCAACCCCATAGACGGCAGCCCACCAGCTCCCCCATCTCTGGGATTCTCTAGGCAAGAGTACTGGAGTGGGTTGCCATTTCCTTCTCCAATGCATGAAAGTGAAAAGTCAAAGTGAAGTCGCTCAGTCGTGTCCAACTCTTAGCGACCCCATGGACTGCAGCCTACCAGTCTCCTCCATCCATGGGATTTTCCAGGCAAGAGTACTGGAGTGGGGTGCCATTGCCTTCTTCGCACCCCAGTATTCTTGCCTGGAGAATTCCATGGATTGCAGAGTTGGACACAACTGAGTGACTATCACTCACACTCACCTATGGCAGACAGTAATTGAATAAGTCTTTACTGATAGAATGTTACAAGTGACCACCATCAATTAAAAAAAAAAAAATTGACATGAGAGTTGAAAACCCACTTCCTTGGTGTAGTGATAGGTTTTAATCATGGCTCTCCTATATATTTGTAGGGTCTTCCCAGGTGGCTCAGTGGTAAATAAAGAATCCACCTGCTAATGCAGGAGATGCAGGTTCAATCTGTGGGTCAGGAAGATTCCCTGAAGGAGGAAATGGCAACCCACTCCAATATTCTTGCCTGGAAAATTCCTTGGACAGAGGAGCCTGGCGGGCTGTGGTCCATGGGGTCGCAGAGTCAGACACGACTGAGCATGCGCACACGCTCCTCCTGTGTATTATATGACTTTAGACAGGTATATTTAGCTTTTCTAAGTCTCAATTACTTCATTCATAGGCTGGAGATAATATGGAATTCATAGGAGTGTTTTGAGAGTTAAATGAAGTGTTGTTTCTATGGTTCTTAGCCCATAGTTTTGATATTTAGCCTCACTCAAATGTTACTCACCTTTCTATGTCCCCTGCTCCTTTGTCCCCAATGCACACCATGTTACTTTGCTTCTTATTGAAGTGCACTTCCCCCCAACTGTTTGCAAATTTGTGTGGTGAATATATCACTTGAAAAAACCATTTATCTGAAAAGAGGCTCTCCTGAGTAGTGTGTATGAAATGTACCTAAGAGATCATGTTTTTCAGAGTAGTGTGAAAAGTTGCAACCATTTAAAACTCCTCTCTCCTACCACCTGTTGTTATTGGTGCCCTCTAATAAAACGGAAATTTTTTTTTGTTTTCTTCAACTATTATTTAAATATTGTTTTAAGCATAACATTCCTAAAGAAAGCCTACATTTTCTCTACTTTGCCCAAAGAAGAACGGAATATAATAGATAAATTCTGAAGGAGATTGGAAAAACGTGGTTAACGCCTTGTTGTTCAGTTGCTTAGTTGTGTCTGACTCTTTGCAACCCCATGGACTGCACAGCACACCAGGCTTCCCTGTCCTTCACTATCTCCTGGTGTTTACTCAAATTCATGTCCATTGAGTCGATGATGCTGTCCAGCCATCTCATCCTCTGTCACCCCCTTCTCCTCCTGCCCTCAATCTTTGCCAGCATCAGGGTCTTTTCCAAGGAGTCGGTTCTTCACTTAAAATGGCCAAAGTATTGGAGCTCCAGCTTCAGCATCAGTCCTTCCAGTGAATATTCAGGGTTGATTTCCTTGCTGGTTTGCTCTCTTTGCTGTCCAAGGGACTCTCAAGAGTCTTCTCCAGCACCACAGTCTGAAAGCATCAATTCTTTAGCACTCAACCTTCCTTATGGTTCAACTCTCACATCCGTACATGACTACTGGAAAAACCATAGCATTAAGTATACAGACCTTTGTCAGCAAAGTGATGTCTCTGCTTTTGAATATACTATCTAGATTTGTCATAGCTTTTCTTCCAAGGAGCAAGTGTCTTTTAATTGTGTGGCAGCAGTCATTTTCCCCAATGATTTTGGAGCCCCAAAAGATAAATTCTGTCACTGTTGCCATTCTTCCCCATCTGTTTGCCATGAAGTGATGGGACCAGATGTCATAATCTTAGTTTTTTGAATGTTGAGTTTTAAGCCAGCTGTTTCACTCTCCTCTCTCACCTTCATTAAGAGGCTCTTTGGTTCCTCTTTGCTTTCTGCCATTGGGGTAGTGTCATCTCCATATTTGAGGTTATTGATATTTTTCCCAGCAATCTTGATCACAGCTTGAGATTTGTCCAGCCCAGCATTTCACATGATGTATGTACTCTGCATATAGTTAAATAAGCAGGTGACAATATACAGCCTTGACATACTTCTTTCCCAGTTTTGAACCAGTCCACTGTTCCATGTCCAGTTCTACCTGTTGCTTCTTGACCTGCATACAGGTTTCTCAGGAGGCAGGTATTCCCATCTCTTCAAGAATTTCCCATTCTATTCCTTTATTTAATTATATATTCCCTAGGTTACTTACTTGCCTGTTTCTATTATGAAAGTTTAGAACAATAATTCTTAAACTATATGGAGTACCTAATAACCACCAGGAAAACATGATAAAATGTAGATTTCTTGGCTCCTCACCGAGAAATTCCAGTTCATTACTTTGAAATGGGCTTGGGAGGATTTATTTTAAACACGTATCTAAAGTAATTCTGATACAGGGTCTAAAATGATACTTAGCAAAACATGGATATAAAGTAAAAGGAAAATGACAAAGTTAAAGTTATTGAGTTCCATCCATGAGTGACATATTGATCTACATTCCCCTTTATAATGATACTTCTCCAAACCATCTGTGATGAAGGACCAACTTTTTGTTTGGTTTTCTAATATAGGTAGCATAGACCAATACTTTTGTAAATATAATGAGATGAATTACTGGAAAAGAGATATCCAAATTCAAGCCCAGTATTTTTTTTGTTAGATTCAACAGGCATAAAATTACTCTGTCAAATTAAAATACAAATTTCTAAATGCTTACTCTGAATTTCTATGCTTATCTTGTTGCAGAGCGGTAATAAACAGTTCATGAACCAGCACCAGTCTGTGGACCACAGTTTGAGTAGCATTGCTCTTCAGAAAGTGAAGATGAGTTTGTATTGAAACTGGCAAGCTAGAAACCTAGTCTACAAATCCCAGGAAGCCTGATTTCTTCATCTATAAAACTGAGACAGTTTTACTACTCTGCCTGTCTTACAGAGATGTTGTCCTCATATAAAACGTAATGTGTGTAAGAGTACATTGCAGACTAAAAAAACTAATGTAAGTTATATTAATCATCAGAAGCATTTATTAAACATATTAATATTGTATAGGGAATTTGTTTGCAACTAGGGAAATAGAGATATGGTAAGGAGCTTACTGTTCAGTTATATCTTTGCCCCATAAGGATGGCAGTATCCTGAACTAATTAAATTCCAGCTTCATAAACATTTTCCTAGACTTGCACAGGTTTTTTCTGAACTCCAGTAGCTTTTTAATATTTTTTAAACATGTAACTTTGAAATGTTTCTTTGTAATACCTGAAATAAGAATTTTTGAAAGTATAACATATTTCTCTAATAGATTGAAAACATTTTGGTGGCAGGCCCTCTTTTGAGTGCAAGTTTCTTTTCCTCTTCTTGTATCTACCCTTTGCTGTTAATCCTGGAACAGATTACCCCTTCTTGCGACTGGCTCCCAGTTTCAGACTTGCTGCCCAACACCATACTCTTTCTCTCCTCTGACTACCTTCTCTCTGAGTATTTACAGGAGATAGAATTCCTTGAAACCCGACATTTTTGACTGCGTTTTATGAACAGATTAGGTGCAAGAGATAAGAAAATGAGTAATACATAAGGTTCCAGACCCCCTGGGAGCTCACAGTTTTTAAAGGGAAAAGGACAAGTAATTCAGTAATGAGACAGGTACTGACGTGTTCAAAAATGGTTTGAGAACAGAGCGGGAGAAAAAACTGCCTAGGGGAACAGGGAAGTTTTCATAGATAGGACAGCCATCTAATTTACCCTCCAGAATGGCACTATTAAAGGTGAAAGAATCACTGTTACCATCAGGAGGGCACACCAGGTGTAAATTGGGACTGTCCCGTGCAACCAAGACATATTGTCACCCTATTAATAAAAGAAATATCTGTGTAGTCTTAAAGTAAGAGTTGGAGGATTTACTAGGGAAAGAAAGTAGCATACAGAAGAGCTCGGAAGAATGAAAGAATATGTAGTTGGGCCTAGCTCATGAAATACTTAAGAGCAGGAGTAGCAGACCACAAGGTTGCAAAGGTAAATTGGGACAAGATGATGTAGGGACCTGTGTGCCAGTGTTGGCGATAATGAGGAGTCTTTGATATTAAATATGGGATAATGAGATTGGATTCTTTTCTTTTTTTTCCTAAAGATCACTTCACTGGCTATATGGAAAATGAAAGGTAGGGGCGAGGGACTTAGGTACTGAGACCATAAGATCTTTTAAAATATTTGCTATAGATTAGGAGAGAAAAGATGATGTTCTGAACTAAGGGATGGCAGGAAAGTTGGAAAGAGTGGAGAGACTCCAGAGATGTTTAGATCTTTTAGAGAGATCTAGATTTGTAGGGGAAAAGGCACTTGGCTTCTAGGACACCATGTTCTCCTGGTTTCCTTCCTACCTCATAGACCGCTCCTCAATCTTAGTTGCTAGATATTCTGTTCAATTTATAAATGTTGGAGTACCCCCAAAGCTCAGCCCTGATACCTCCTCTCTTGTTTACATTCACTTCTTCTTCTTCTCTTTTTTTTTTTTTTGTTTATTCATTTGGCTGCCCCGGGTCTTAGCTATGGCATGTGAAACCTAGTTCCTTAATCAGGAATTGAACCCTGCCCCCTTGCACTGGGACTGTGGAGTTCTAACCACTGGACCACCAGGGACGTCCCTGCATTCACTTCTTAAATGAGTTTGTCTACCCCGTGACTTTAAATTCTGTCTGTATGTTTATCACTCCTGAATTTGTGTCTTCAGCCAAACATCTCCTCTTAACTCTAGACTTGTGTCTAATAGGCATTGCAGACTTAACATGGTAGAACTACATCTTTCATTTTTCCTCCAAACATATTGTGTTATTCACCGTTTTCCTAAAAAACATGATCATTCATTGTGGAGATAACAGTGTTGGAGTAATGCTTGACTACTTTTTCTCATCCAGTACACCAGCGTTTCTGTTGGCTCTTTTTTCAAGATACACCCTTGGTTTGGCCCTTGGATTACCTCTCCTACCTCGTTTCCTGCCACTCTCCTTCTTGGGTATGGCACTTCATCTTTACCTGTTTACTATTTCTGCCATATGCTAAGCACCATTCTGTCTCAAGCAGCATTCTTGCTTTTTTCTCTACCTGTTATATTCTCTTCCAGATACAGGCAGAGCTCACTTCTCCACTTAATTTAGGATTTAGCACAAATGTTATCTTTTTAGATAGGACTTTAATTCTGCTTTTAAGAATAGTCTCTTCCTCCCATCTGACATTCCATCTCCTTTTCATGCTTAACTTTTTTCAGCGATCTTTTCTCTACTTTACCTATTCATGTTGTTAATTTGTTCATTGTTTCTTTTCCCCACTGGATTGAAATCCATGAAGATAGAGACTTTGTTCAGTGTTGTATCCTCAGTGCCTAGAAAAATGCTAATAATAAATGTTAGGCATTTCATAAATATTGTATTTCATGGACTCTAAGATGCTGTTGATATTTGGTTTTAAATTGAAGTGTAGATGATTTACATTCTTGTGATTCTGGTATACAGCAGAGTGATTCAGTTATACATAAAAATGTATTTTTTTCATATTCTATTCCATTATAGTTTATTACAGGATACTGAATATAATTCCCTGTGCTATACAACAGTACCTTCTTTATCTGTTTTATGTATAATAGTTTGTATCTGCTAATCCCAAGCTCCTAATCTATCCCTCCCTTACCCCCTTTCCCCTTTGTTAACCGTGTTTGTTCTCTGTGTCTGTAAGTCTGTTTCTGTTTTGTAAATAAGTTCACTTGTGTCATACATTAGAATCTACATATAAGTGATATCATATGATATTTGTGTTTTTCTGTCTGACTTAGTACGAGAAGCTCTAGGTCCATCCACGTTGCTGCACATGTGAAGATGCCATTGATTTTAAGATGTATCAATAGTTTATAAACCAATAAGAAAGAAGAAATACTGTCACTTGTCAAATGCTGTTGGTTATAAGATACACCCTGATACCAGAGGTTAAAATAGAGAAAAAATATGTATATTAGAATCTATGAAAAAATTACTTGTTTGAATGAGTGAAGTAGGAAGGAGTCATCTCACATAACTTCAGAGTTTCTAACTTAATTAAAAAAATGATATCTATTATAAATACAGAATACAAGAGAAAGAATAAGGTTGATAGAGGAAAGGATTCCTCCTCACATTTGTGTAACTTGTGTGGCAGAAGCAAGAAGAATCCTGCAAGAAGGGGGAAGAAACCAGCTATCTAGTCTGAAACCTAGAGTCTATCCTTGAAGTCATCCACATTTTAAAACTCGTATTACTAGGTCACTTTTTCTCTGAGGGTAAACACATCTCCAGATTTCTCAATTACTGTATGATCCTTGAATTAATCCTCGAATTGCTTGTATTTTTTACTACTGTGTACACACTAGATGCTTCAGAACAGTTTGATTTGAAGAGAATCTTCACTTGATCCCTTCATTGAGATGGAGGTTTTCATTTCATCAACTTTTTTTCTGTGTTGTTGGATTGTCTCATTTGGAGATATTTAACATATTATCTGGGCTTCTCTGGTGGCTCAGACCTGAAGCATCCACCTGCAGTGTGGGCGATCTGAGTTTGATCCCTGGGTTGGGAAGATCCCCTGGAGGCGAGCATGGCAACCCACTCCAGTATTCTTGCCTGGAGAATCCCCATGGACAGAGGAGCCTGGCAGGCTACAGTCCATGGGGTCACAAAGAGACAGACACGACTGAGTGATTCAGCAGAGCAACACATCTGCAGGTGAACAGGTCTTGGTAGACCTGTGGCTGATGTCTCCCAGTGGTAGAAAGCAAACCAGGATTTGCGCTCTTTTAAAATGTAAGAACAGATGATAGTTTCTGCACTTTTTGTTTATAATTTTCATAAGGATTTGTTTACTAGGACTGCCACATTCTGAACGCCATAGCATTCTGTTGTCTGAGCTCTCCCTAAATCGCTCTTTTCTTCCTTTTTACCACTCCACTTTTGAACCTGAATAGATGAATATAGTAGACTTGATGACTAGTCTTTACGTATTTTATTAATATGCAACTAGTTTTATTAAGTGTGTACGGTTGAAAAGGGAATCTTTGTTCTAAGAAAGGACACAAAGACAAGGCAAGGTAGCAAAGGCAAGCCAGAGCTATGTATATATTTTTAAGTTCTATTTCTAAAAAGTTAGAAAGCAGATAAATGCCGGGCTGGATGAAGCACAAGCTGGAATCAAGATTGCTGGGAGAAATATCAATAACCTCACATATGCAGATGATACCACCATTATGGCAGAAAGCGAAGAGGAAGTGAAGAGCCTCTTGATGAAAGTTAAAGAGGAGAATGAAAAAGCTGGCTTAAAACTCAGCATTCAAAAAACTGAGATCATGGCATCTGGCCCCATCACTTCATGGCAAATAGATGGGGAAACAATGGAAATAGTGACAAACTTTATTTTCTTGGGCTCCAAAATCACTGTGGGTGGTGTCTGCAGCCATGAAATTAAAACACGCTTGCTCCTTGGAAGAAAAGCTTTGACCAACATAGACAGCATATTAAAAAGCAGAAACATTGCTTTGCCAACAAAGGTCCCTCTAGTCAAAGCTATGGTTTTTCCAGTAGTCATTTATGGATGTGAGAGTTGGACCATAAGGAAGGTTGAGTGCTGAAGAATTGATGCTTTTGAACTGTGGTGTTAGAGAAGACTCTTGAGAATTCCTTGGACTGCAAGGAGATCAAACCATTCAATTCTAAAGGAAATCAGTCCTGAATATTCATTGGAAGGACAGTACTGAAGCTGAAGCTCCAATACTTTGGCCACCTGATGTGAAGAACTGACTTACTGAAAAAGACCCTGATGCTGGGAAAGATTGAAGGCAGGAGGAGAAGAGGACAACAGAGGATGAGATGGTTGGATGGCATCACCAACTCAATGGACATGAGTTTGAGTGAACTCCGGGAGTTGGTGATGGATGGGGAGGCCTGGCATGTTGCAGTCCATGGAGTCACAAAGAGTCGGACATGACTGAGCAACTGAACTGAACTGAACTGATAAAACATACTGTTTATTCTTTTTTAAATATACAAGCAAGAAGTGAGGAGTCCAAATTTCTCATCTGATGTGTCTGTCTTTTTTTCGGCTGGGTCAGGTGTTAGTTGCACGTGGGATCTTTTGTTTGGCACATGGACTTTCTAGTTGCAGTGGGTGAGCTTCAGTAATTGTGGCACCAGGGCTTTCTAGTTGTGGTGCGTGGGCTCAGTAGTTGTGACACATGGGCTCAGTTGCTCTCCTGCATATGGGGGTCTTAGGTCCCAGACCAGGGATCAAACCCACGTCCCCCTACATTGCAAGGTGGATTCTTAACCCCTGGACCACCAGGAAAGTCCTGTAACTACTATCTTGAGTCAACAATGTTTTGCCATATTTGCTTTATTGATACGTAACATGCATATTTTTGCTGAATCATTTCAAAGTAAGTTTTAGGCTTTACCTCTAAATATTTGGTTGGTCAAAAAGTTTTTATGGATATTTCTGTAAGATGTAGGAAGAACCTGAACGAACATTTTGGCCCACCTAATACTGAAGATTGCAGTGTTAGAATAATGCCCCTTCCCCCAAGGTGTCCACATCCTCATCCCCAGAATGATTGAATATATTCAGTTTCTTGGCAAAGTGGAGTTAAGACAGCAGATGGGATTAATGTTGTTAATAAGCTCACCTTAAAATATGGATATTATTCTGGATTATCCAGGTGGGCCCAGTGTAATCACAAAGGTTCTTAAAAATGGAAAATCTTAGGCAAAAGAAAGTCAGAATTATGGCAACATGAGGATTGGGCCCAACACTGATGGCTTTGAAGATGGGGAAGTGGCCATGAGCCAAGAAAAGCCAGGTGGTCAGCTAGAAAAGGCAAGAAAATAGATACTGCTCTAGAAATTCCAGGAGGAATGTAAGAAGCCTTGCTGATGACCTGAATTTGGTCCAGTGAGGCCCATTTTAGACTTTTGACTTCCAGACTGTAGGATAATAAATTTGTACTGTTCAGGGACTTCCTGGGGATCCAGTAATTGAGAATCTGCCTTGCTGTGCAGGGGACGCAGGTTCCATCCCTGGTCTGGTAACTAAGATCCCACATGTCACGGAGCAGCTGAGCCCATGCACCACAACTACTGAGCCTGCATGCCGTAACTAGAGAGTCTGTACACCACAATGAAGGGTCTGGCATGAGACAGCGAAGATCCCATGTACTGCAACTAAGACCCAACACAGCCAGACAAGTAAATAAATATTAAAAAAAAATAAACTTGTACTGTTTAAGTCACTTAGTTTGTGGTAATTTACTGTAACAGCCATAGAAAACATATTAATATAGTTGCTTCTCCAAACAAGGACAATTTTCTGTTCAACCATAGTACCATTATCACACCTAACAAGATTAATAATAATTCCCTAATACTATCTAAAGCCCAGTCTACTTGGAGTTTCCCCAGTTGTTCCTCAGAATATCTTTTGTAGATTTTCTTTTTAAACCAAGCTCTAATCAAATATCATACCTTGTATTTGGTATGTCTTTGCTGCTGCTGCTGCTGCTGCTAAGTCGCTTCAGTTGTGTCCGACTCTATGCGACCCCATAGATGGCAGCCCACCAGGCTCTCCTGCCCCTAGGATTCTCCAGGCAAGAACACTGGAGTGGGTTGCCATTCCTTCTACAATGCATGAAAGTGAAAAGTGAAAGGGAACTTGCTCAGTCGTGTCCAACTCTTCGTGACCCCATGGACTGCAGCCCACCAGGCTCCTCCGTCCATGGGATTTTCCAGGCAAGAGTGCTGGAGTGGGGTGCCATTGCCTTCTCGTGTCTCTTAATCTAGAATGGTTTGCAGCCCTCTCCTCCACCACATTTTTAATGTCAGCTTTTGAAGAAACCAGACTAGCTGATTTGCAGCATGTTCTACATTGTAGATTTGTCAGATCGTTTCTGTATGGTATCATGTAGCTTGTTCTCTGATTCTCTGTATGTCCTGTAAACTGGACTTCAATGTAAAGTTTATATGTTTTTGGAAAAATACTTCATGGGAGATGCTGTATCTTCATACTGCATCACATTAAGAGGCACATAATACCTGATTCACTGTTTACACTGCCAATTTAGATGCATGGGTTAAGGTGACAGCAGGATCTCTCTGTTGGTAAAGCTGTGTTTTTCTCTTTGCAGTTAGTAGTCTTTGGTCTTGTTTTGTTTATTGTAAGCTGGGAAGCCTTTCTGCTCTGAGCCTAGTTATTATGAAAATAAATTTAAAATTTTCAGACCATCATTTTTGACTCCGGAATATGGCATACCATGTTACTAAAACTGTTTGCACTTCCATTACAAAACACCACCTAGTGATGCTGGGTAGAATAAACTATTTTTTTTTTTTTTTAAACACGTAACCTGAACTGAAAGAAGTAAGGAAAATTCTCAGGGACCCCAAAAATAAAAGGGAACTAAAAATGAGCAGTGTGCATGTGACTTAATGCTGTGGCAATTCTGGGGGGCTTTTCTAGTTTCAGTAACCAAAAGACTTGCTTTTTTTTTTGCAGCCGCGCCGTGCGGCATGCAGAATCTTAGTTCCCCAACCAGGGATTGAGCCCAGGCCCCCTACAGTGGAAGCGTGGAGTCCGAACCACTGGACCACTAGGGAAGTCCCTAAAAGACTTGGTTTTAATGCTCACGAGGAGTCCAAGAGACAACATTTTAGGCCTGTACGGAACAGAAATAGAGGTGAGAATCCCCTATGAAAGCCAGGATCCTTAAAGGCACATGTTCAGGGAAGGGAGGTGACCATAACAAATTCCATCCCCTAGTTCAAGGAAACAAAAATTTTCTATCTCAACCTAGGCTTTGACTAGAGGTGGGTGGAAATCTCCCCTGAAAATTTAAGTATGAACCAAACTCATATGAGTTTAAATTATTTTTGTCTGAGATCGCTAAGCTGAGAAATAAGTACAAAAAATTATTCAAAACACTTTATATATCCTTGCAGTAGCTGGCAGAAGCACATGAAAACGGCTCTAGAGGAACAGGTCCACAATCCAAACCATACAGGATTCTTACAGATAAAGTCCTAGTGAAGACAGGCTGCTCTTAAAAAATAACAAAAAGCACAAGGAAACAATTCATTTACTATGAACAAAAGTCACAGATACAACAGGCAGCAGCAGGAACTGAAAACATCAGAGAATAGAGCCATTGACTATATAAAATAAATGTATTTAAACTATTAAATACAGAGATTTGAGAAGAAAAGAAAAAATACTTTGGAAGAGACAGATTTGGAAAAAAAGAACTAACTAGAATATCTTAAGAAGTGAAGATAGTGGTCTTCTATTCAGCAGGTAGTTATATTATCTAGTACATATTATGGGCCAGGCACTGAATAAAATAAAAAAAACTATTCCATGGAGCTTATATTTTAGTGGATGGGAAACAGACCAAAATATATAAGCCTAATATGCCAGGTAGTCATAATTACCAAGAAGAAGAATAAAACTTTTTAAGGGGTTACAGAATAATGACGAAAGGTGATAATTGTTTTTGTTGTTGTTTTCCCTAGTAGATGTATTAGGGAAAATCTTTCTGAAATATGAAGCAAATAAGGGAGCAAGCCACATGGCTAACAGGAGAGAACAGGGAGACTAAACAGACTGGAAAGGGAGCAGCGGGAGGGTATTGGAAGATGTAAAGTCAAAAGATAGTGGGCCAAATTATGTAGGGCCTTAGAGACTATGATAAAGACTTGCAGTGCTCTTCTGGTTACTATTGCTGTATATATAACAAATTAGTTACCCTAAACTTAGTAACCTAAGACAGCTGTTTTTTGTGCTTTTGGATTTTGTGGGTCAGGAATTCATTCAAATTTGGCCCAGCCCTGATGGTTTGTTTCTGCTTTACAGTGTCTGGGGCTGCAGCTGGAAAGCTGCAGAAGTGGGGAAGAGGTATTAGTTGGGGTCTGGAATCATCTGAAGGCTCATTGACTTACATGTCTGGTGCCTGGGCTAAGATGACTTGAAGAGTAGACCTGCCAACTGAAGTGTCTACATGTGACCTCTCCCTGAGGCTTTGCTTCTTCACACCATGACAGCCTCTGGGAAGGTGTACTTCTCAGAAAGCAGTTCAGGTTTCCAGACTTCAGTGTTCCAGAGAATAAGACAAAACCTGCAATGCTTTTTGACCCAGTGGCAGAAGTCACTCAGCATCACTTTTGCTATATTCTACAGATAGAAACAGTCATGAACCCACCTAGATTCAAAAGAAGGGAACATAGATCCCCATCACCACCACCTCTTGATGTGAGGACTTTGAAAGAATTTGGGGAGACAGTGTTTGTAAACCACCACAGATGCCATTAAAGCATTTTGAGCCAAGATATGATACCACTTAAATTTTAGAGCGAGCCCTCTGATTTCTCTATGGAACATAGACTGAGAAGGGCAGAAGCGGAGTTTAAAAAATTGCAGTAGTCTGAGCAGGAGATGACAATAGCTTGGACTACCCACTCCAGTACTCTTGCCTGGAAAATCCCATAGACGGAGGAGCCTGGTAGGCTGCCATCTATAGGGTCGCACAGAGTCGGACACGACTGAAGTGACTTAGCAGCAGCAGCAGAATAATAACATGAAAGTGGTGATAAGGGGTTGAATTTGAAATATATCTAAAAAGGAGTGCTGACAGAATCTACAGAAGGAAGGCATGTAGGGTGTGAGAGGAATGAAGAATGACTGCATGGAGTTTGATGTGAGCAGTTGGTTAAATGGTGGTGTCCTTTACTGAGGAGGAAAGCACTAGGGGAAGAGAAAGTTTTTATCCCAGGAGTTCATGAATTCAGTTGTGGACATAAGTTCATAAAATGCCTGTTAGACACCCAAATGAAGATATCATTTAGACAGTTGAATATATGTAAAAAAATTTTTAGAGGAGGGATAAGGTCTAGGAATATAAATTTGAGAATTAGCATATGGATGCTTTTTTAAGCTATAGGAATATATGAGATTATGTGGAATATATAAGATTATGTAGGGTAGGGAGTGAGTGCAGATAGAGAAAAGGTACACAATTGAACCCAAGCGCATGCATACAGTTAGAATTAGGAGTATGAGTAGATACTAGTCAAGGAGAGTAAGAATAAATGATCATGAAGACAAACAGATGTGGAATTCCCGGCCGATCTAGTGGTTAGAATTCCAGGCTTTGACTGCTGTGGCATGAGTTCAGTCCCTGATTGGGGAACTGAGATCCCTCAAGGCCGAAAAAGAAAAAGACATATAGATGGCAACAGGTATGTGAAAAGGTGTTCAGCATCACTAACCATCAGGGAAATAACAAAACCACAGTGAGATATTATCTCATACTTGTTATAATGGCTGTTATCAAAAAGACAAGAAGTTAGTATTGGTGAGGATGGGAAATGGGAATCCTGTGTACTGTTGGTGGTAAATTGGTGCAGTCATTTTGAAAAACAGTATAGAGGTTCCTAAAAAAAAAAAAAATTGAAACTAGAGCTACCATATCATCCAGCAGTTCCACTTCTGGGTATTTATCTAAAGGAAACAAAAATACTAACTTGAAAAGATAATGCACCCTCGTGTTTTTTGCAGTATTATTTGCAATAGTGAAGACATGGAAGCAACCTGAGTGTCCATCAGTGGATGAATAGGTAAACAAAATGCTGTGTGTGTGTACATGCACACACACAAAATGGAATTATTAGCCGTGAAAAGAAATCTTGCCATTTGTGACAACATGGATGGACCTTGCGGGCATTATGCTCAGTGAAGTAAGTCAGAGAGAAAAAGATAAATGCTGTATAATCTCACTGATACGTTGAATCTAAACAAAACAAAAACACCAACTCTTGGGTGCAGAGGACAGATTGGTGGTTGCCCCGTGGGGTGGGAGGAGTGAGACAAAAAATGAGGGGAGGGGATCAAAAGCTACAAACTTCCAATTATAAAATAAGTCATGGAGATGTGACATATAGCATGGTGACTGTAGTTAATAATACTTTTTCTAAAAATTGAAGTATAATTGATTCATAACGCTGTTTCAGATGTAATGCAGAGTAATTCAGATTATTTTCCATTATAGTTTATTATATGATATTGAATATAATTCCTGTACTACACAGTAAATCCTTGTTGCTTACCTACTATATAACAGAACTATGTATATAGTTTTCAGACAAAATAAGCTTTGAGGCTATAATTAGAAGAAATTTTAAGAAACATTGTATTTACTTACTTCACTTCACTGGATCTTTGTTGCTACAGGAGGGCTTTCTCTAGTCGCTGTGAGCTTGGGCTGCCCTATAGTTGCAATGTGAGGGCTTCTCACTGCGGTGACTTCTCTTGTTGTGGAGCACAGGCTCTAGAGTGCCTGGGTGCATTAGTTGTGGTGTGCGGGCTCAGTATTTGCAGCTTGCAGGCTCCAGAGCTGGGGCTCGGTAGTTAGTGGCATCCAGGATTAGTTGCCCCAAGGCATGTGGAGTATCCCTAGACCAGGGATCGAACCCATGTCCCCTGCATTGGCAGATGGATTCTTTACCGCTGAATGACCAGGGAAGTCATCCTGGAAGTCCTAGTGGAACTTTTATGATACAAATAAATATAAATTGTAAAAGAGAAGATTGATAAAGGAAATTTTAAAAGACTGAAAAAGTCTTTATTTCATCTTTGTTTTTAAAAGAACTTTTTGCAGGTATGGTGTTTTAGATTGTCAGATACTTTCTCTTTCAGTATTTTAAAGATGTTGCTGTGTTCTCTTTTGCATTGTTTCCATCAAGAAATCTGATGTTATCCTTGTCTTTACACGTAAACATATCTTTTCCTTCTCTCACTTTGGCTGCTTTCAAGATTTTGTAGTAGTTCTTTTTGGTTTTTTTGGGGGGGGGGCTACACTGGGTCTTCGTTTCTGTGCGCAGGCTTCTCGTTGTTGTGGCTTCTCGTATTGCAGCGCGTAGACGCTAAATGTGCAGGTTTTAGTCATAGCCATGCAGGGGTTTAGTTGCCCCAAGGTATGTGGAATCTTCTCAGAACAGGAATTGAACCTGTGTCCTCTGCATTGGCAAATTCTTAACCACTGGACCACCGGGGAAGTCTGTTTATAGTAGTTTTGAGCAATTTGATTATGCTGTCCCTTGGTGTGGGCTTTTTTCCCCCCATGTTTCTCATGCTTGGGGTTTGTTGAGATTCTTGGATTTGTAGACCTAGAGTTTTCATCATTTATTCATTTGGCCATTATTTCTTCATATTTTTTTTTCTGTGTGCTTCATCTCTCTCCAGTCTTTGAGAGACTCCAGTTAAATCTGTATACTTGGCTGCTTCAAGTTGTCCTCTAGTCCCCTGAGACTTTTATTTTTTTAATTTTTTCTCTTTGTTTAATTTTGGATAATTTTTATTGCCATATCTTCTGGTTCAGTAGTCTTTTTTTTTTCCTTTAATAATCGAATCTGCTCTTGTTATCATCCCTTGTGTTTTTAAACATCTTTATTGAGATATATTTCACATACCATAAGATTCACCCATTTATATACAGTTCAATGGTTTTAGTATAGTCAGAGTTGTGCAAATGTTACCACAATCTAAAATTAGAACATTTTCATCACTCCAAACAGAACACACCTACCCCTTAGCAGTCATTCTCTATTTTGCCCCTCTCCTCAGCTCTAGGCAACCACTGGCTACTTTGTTTCCATAGATTTGCCTTTTCATGTAAAGGGAATCATACAATATAGGGCCTTTTGTGACTGGCATCCTTTACTTCAGTTCAGTTCAGTTCAGTTGCTCTAGGATAGTGTTTTCAGGGTTCATCTATGTTGTAACATGTATCAGCACTTCATTCCTTTTTATGGCTATTATACAGTGTTTATACAATGACTGTGTATCATTGTATGAATATACCACATTTTGTTTATCTGTTCATCAGTTAATGGACGTTTGGGTTGTTTCCACTTTTCAGCTATTATGAATAATGCTGCTATGAGCACTCGTGTACAGATCTTTGTGTAGAGATAATGTTTTTTGGTTCTCCTAGCAGTGGAATTGCTGTGTTATATGGTAACTCTATGTTTAACTGTGTGAGGAACTGCCAAGCAATTTCCAAAGTGACTGTATCATTTTACATTCCTACCAGCAGTGTGTGAAGATTCTACTTTCTCTACGTGCCCAGTACTTCACCTGTCTTTTTTATGATAGCCATCTTTCAGCAGCTCTTAACTTCTGTGGTACTTTGTCCTTTTTGAAATGTAGCTGTCTTTGTCTCACTGTACCCTTACACCCTCATCTCCATCTCTTCAACTCAAGAGTCTGCCTGGCTCTCCTCGTTTCCCATCCCTGCATCGTGTCCTAGAAATGCTCCTGTGGCAGTGACCAAGTGAGTTACAGAGCTTATTGCATTTGTGTCCTGTCCCTCTGGGATCACTGTCCTTGGTAGCCTCATGTCCAGTGTCTTGAAGACTTTGTTTCAGGTGTTTTGTCTAGAGGTTTTTTGTTTCAGATGAGCGGTCATATCTGGCCTGTGTTACACCATCTTGACTAGAAGCGGAAATCACAGCATTGGTTTTAACATCAACAAATTGGTGCCTAAATGCTGAACTGGAGATAGCATTACTAAATCAAGTATTTTTTGCTATGGAATTCTACACAGCAGTTAAAACAAATTAACTAGAGCTTCATATATTTACTTGGATAAATTTTAAATATTAAAAATTAAGCATTAAAAAAGCAAATGAAAAAGGATACATATAAGAACTACTTTTAAAATTACACAAACTAAGGAATTCCCTGGTGGTCCAGTGGTTAGGACCCCACCCTTCCACTTAAGGGGACCTGGATTTGAGTCCTCGTCAGGGAACTAAGATCCTAAACAAATAAAATATACAAACTATACTATATATTCTCCCTGGTGGCTCAGAGGGTAAAGCGTCTGCCTACAATGCGGGAGACTTGGGTTTGATCCCTGGGTCAGGAAGATCCCCAGGAGAAGGAAATGGCAACCCACTGCAGTACTCTTGCCTGGAAAATCCCATGGACTGAGAAGCCTGGTAAGCTACAGTCCATGGGGTCGCAAAGAGTCGGACATGACTGAGCTACTTCACTTTCACTTTCTTTCATATATGTACTAGAATGATAACAAATCCACTATAATGCCTTTCTCTGAGGAGGGAAGAAGGGAGGGTAGAATGGTTTGGTGGGAAAGTTACACAGGGCGCTTCAACAGTATCTGTAATGTTTGTATGCATGCCAAGTCACTGCAGTCATGTCTGACTCTTCATGACCCCATGGACTGTAGTCTGCCAGCCTCCTCTGTCCATGGGATTCTCTAGGCAAGAATACTGGAGCGGGTTGCCATTTCCTCCTCCATATCCCTTCTCCAGGGGATCTTCCCGACCCAGGAATTGAACCAGGGTCTCCTGCATTGCAGGTGGATTCTTTACCAACTGAGCTTTCAGGGAAGCCCAATCTATAATGTTTAGTTCACTAAAAAAAACTTTAATGTGATTAAATGAGGAAATACATATACAGGGCCTTATATATTGCCTACTAAATAGCAATCGACTCAGTAGATATTAATTCGTTTTGCTCACCTCTAACCCTCCTTCCTCTTCCATTTCAAGCTCTTCTAAAAGTCTTCACTGCAGACCTGTATTTTGATTTGGGGGTAACAGTGAGTTGAAAACTTGACAAGCATGACTCTAAAGCTGTGTCACCATCTGGCCATTATTTTTTACAACAGTTAGCAATGAATTTAAAGCTGGACATTCTTCTGCTGTAATTGTTGGACACAGGTACTCTTTCATTTGTTGACGTGTCATGCTTTCCTAGTTTTCCCTTAGCTCTCTTAGTTTCCTCTGACCAACCAATCCTTAAATGTAGGTATTGCCCAAGCCCTACCCTTGGCTCTTCCTCCGACTGTATATTCAGTTTCATTCATCCCCATACATTATTTCAGTTATAATGAAATAATAATGAAAGAATTTCTTCTTTACCTGTTCAAATATTTATCCCCAGCTCTGGCCTGAACTCTGGTGCTCTTGTTTGTGTACCATATATTCACCTGTTTATTGGGTATCTCCACCGTGATTTCATTTCAGCATTTCTGACAGAGCTGTCTATCCAGTTGGATATTTTCAGTTTAGGTAACAGAAAATCCAGTTCATACTGGCTTAAACATGAAAGGAATTTGTTGGTCTGTTTAATAGGACTAGCTTCAGAGTAGTTTGATTTGGTGGCACAGCTATGTGATTAGCTCTCCTCTCAATGTTCTTCAGTGCACAGCATCTGCTTTATCTGCAGACTGCCTTCCCTCATGACCAAGAGGGCTGCCAATAGCAACATGCCAGCACTACCTGTTTTCTCATTGGGGCTTCCCTGGTGGCTCAGAAGGTAGAGAATCCGCCTGCAATGCAGGAGACCCAGGTTCAGTCCCTGTGTTGGGAACATCCCTTATACAAGAGAATGGCTAAATTTTCTCATTGAGAGGAAGGTAATAGAATTGATAGGACTTAGTGACTTAGATTTAAGAGTCTGGGAAAGTTAAGGATGATTTCCAGGCTTCTAGCTTTTGCCTCTGGATGAATTGAATTCAGTATGAGGAAGAAAAAGCAGGATATAGCAAAGGCAGAGATAATGAGTTCTTGTAACATCTGAGTACTTTAGTTACATACACATCTGTCTCCTGTCAGAATGAAATTGTTAAAGACAGTAACCTGGTCTTTTTTTCACCTTTACTTCTAGTACCTAACCCAGAACTTGGCACATTGTATATATTTAATGTCTGTGGGGGATGGATGGGTTGGATACATGTGCAAATGCATGAATCCACAACACTGCTTCTTAAGATTATTTTGCTCTGAGCAGGGAGATGTACTGTATAATAGATTTTTTTTTGGCAGGGTGGGGAGGAATAGCTGTAAAATTAGGATTTTTTTAGTGTGGATGATTTTTTTTCAGTTTTACTTATTTATATTTGACTGTGCCAGGTCTTTGTTGCTGTGTGGGCTTTTCTCTAGTTGTGGAGAGCAGGGGCTACACTCTAGTTGCAGTGCCCATGGCATGTGGGATCTTCCCAGACCAGGGATCAAACCCATGTCTCCTACATTGGCAGGCAGATTCTTTACCATTGAGCCACCAGGGAAGCCCTGTAATAGATTTTTGAAGTGAGCTAGACATGCTTTGGAATTCTAGATTCACTGTCTAAAGCTTTCCAGTCTTAGGATACTTGATTTGACACTTTTTCCACCTCTAAAGTAGAGATAATACCACTTAGTAACTTGTGAAGAGATTTAAATAAGGAAGCATGATAAAGTGTCTAGTAACACGTTTGGCTTTTAAGTAGGTACTTAAGAAATATGGTTATTATTTGAAGCCTGGAAAAAGCAGAAAAGTTTGATTAGGTGTTAAAAGACAACATACAACATTCATTTTACAGAATTTTTGTTTTTCTTTTTGGAGAGGAATTTGTGTGTGACCAGCTTAACATTGGAGCAGGAAATGGCAACCCACTCCATTATTCATGCCTGGAGAAGCCCATGGACAAAGGAGCCTGGTGGGCCACAGTCCATGGGGTTGCAAAGAGTGGAACACAACTGAAGCAACTTAGCACTAACTCAGCTCACATTGAATATTATTTTTACAGCTTTATTGGCGTATAAGTGTATGATTCAGCGGTTCTTCTTTAAAATAAATATACAGAGTTCTGTGGCTATAACTACAATCTAGCTTTAGAACATTTTCATCACCCTGAAAATACCACTCATGGCCTTTTTTCATCTGTTTTTACTAAATTGGATTTTTTCCCTTGTTGTGGCAAGCTATACATAACATAAAATTTACTGTTTTAACCTTTTTTGTTTTTATTTTTTTAATATTTATTTTTTATCTGATTTATTTATTTGACTACACCAGGTGTTAGTAGTAGCATGTGGGATCTAGTTCCCTGACCAGGGATCAGACCTGAGCCCCCTGCTTTGCAAGCACAAAGTCTTAGCCTCTGGACCTCAGGGAAGTCCCTAGTTCAACCATTTTTAAATGTTGAATTCAGTTTTTATTACTTTCACAGTGTTGTGCAGCCGTCACTACTATTCATTTAAGAACTTTTTCTTCATCCCAGAGACAACGTTCCCATTAAATAGTAACTCCTCACTACCTTCTCTCCACCCCAAGTCACTGATACCCTCTATTCTGCTTTGTCTCCTTGAATATGCCTTGCTGAGTCACTTCAGTCATGTCTGACTCTTCTTGACCCTATGGGCTGTGGCCCACCAGGTTCCTCTTATCCATGGGATTCTCCAGGCAAGAATACTAGAGTGGGTTGCCATGCCCTCCTCCAGGGGGAATATGCCTTAGGTAACTCATATAAGTGGAACTGTAAAATACTTATATCCTTCTCTATCTGGCTGACTTCATTTAATCTGGTTGTTTTAAAGAGTCATCCATATCTCATTGTATTTTGAGGCAGGCATGGCTGTGAGTACATACAATTGGGTCAGTAAAGTCAAGAGTGGGCAAGGAAAATTTAATCAGAGTTGTCAAGCCATCTGTTGGGAAAGATTGCTTACCTCAGACATTCAAATATCTGGTTCTGGTTTCTCACAACTTGCGGTGTACCCATTTATGTCATTATAATAAAGGGGAAGTTATTTGAACTGACTTAGTTATTTGTATAACCATCAGTTGAAGAAGCCAAGCTAATGATGGCATCCCAATTTCCAGCCAGCACCAGGTGGTTGAATTTTATCATTTTGTCATTCCCTCAGTGCGCATAAATATAATTTATCTCAAAACAGTCTACTGTATTAACACACATTCATATATTTTGCTGTGTACTTTACTGAAGTACTTTTTTCACCTAGGTGTATAATTAGTTGATTTTTTACCTTTTGCAATTCCTCATGGTATTCTCAATCATACTCTCACTATGAGGTGTTGATCAAGTTACCCAAGACATTGTTACTGTGCAATTAGGGCTTAACTTTTTGATGTTCATTTAACTTTCCAGTCAGTCCATCTGGGGGTGTTTTTCTGAAGAGGTAAACCACTTCAGAAATAACACATGTCAAAATAAATCTTTGGGGAACCTGCAGCTAATGAGTGTTTCTATGTGTTATAATATGTTTCATATCTGAAGCTGTTTAAAGAGAATTAAGAGGATACGGAGAAATTGGAGCCCTTATACTCTGCTGGTGGTAATGTAAAATGGTGCAGCCACTTCGGAAAAACAGCCTAACAATTCTTCAAAATGTTAAAAAGAGAGTTACCATCAGTTCAGTTCAGTCGCTCAGTCGTGTCCGACTCTTTGCGACCCCATGAATCGCAGCACGCCAGGCCTCCCTGTCCATCACCAACTCCCAGAGTTCACCCAGACTCACGTCCATCGAGTCAGTGATGCCATCCAGCCATCTCATCTTCTGTCGTCCCCTTCTCCTCCTGCCCCCAATCCCTCCCAGCATCAGAGTCTTTTCCAATGAGTCAACTCTTCGCATGAGGTGGCCAAAGTACTGGAGTTTCAGCTTTAGCATCATTCCTTCCAAAGAAATCCCAGGGCTGATCTCCTTCAGAATGGACTGGTTGGATCTCCTTGCAGTCCAAGGGACTCTCAAGAGTTTTCTCCAACACCACAGTTCAAAAGCATCAATTCTTCGGCGCTCAGCCTTCTTCACAGTCCAACTCTCACATCCATACATGACCATTGGAAAAACCATAGCCTTGACTAGACGGACCTTTGTTGGCAAAGTAATGTCTCTGCTTTTGAATATGCCATCTAGGTTGGTCATAACCTTCCTTCCAAGGAGTAAGCGTCTTTTAATTTCATGGCTGTAGTCACCATCTGCAGTGATTTTGGAGCCCAGAAAAATAAAGTCTGACACTGTTTCCACTGTTTCCCCATCTATTTCCCATGAAGTGATGGGACCAGATGCCATGATCTTCGTTTTCTGAATGTTGAGCTTTAAGCCAACTTTTTCACTCTCCACTTTCACTTTCATCAAGAGGCTTTTGAGTTCCTCTTCACTTTCTGCCATAAGGGTGGTGTCATCTGCATATCTGAGGTTATTGATATTTCTCCCGGCAATCTTGATTCCAGCTTGTGTTTCTTCCAGTCCAGCGTTTCTCATGATATACTCTGCATATAAGTTAAATACCATAGGACCCAGCAATTCTACTTGTTGGTATATATTCAAGAGAATTGAAGACATGTCCGTACAGAAACGTGTGTACAGAAGTTCATAGCAGTATTCATAATAGTAAAAAGTAGGGGACTTCCTAGTGAGCCAGTGGTTAAGACTCCGTGCTTCCACCTCGGGGGGCATGAGTTCTATCTCTCGTCAGGGAATTAGGATCCTGCATGCCACACAGCGCAGCCAATAAAATTAAAATGTGGGGGAAAGACCCAAATGTCTATCAATTGATAAATGAATAAACAAAATATATATCCATACAATAGAATATCATTAGACCATAAAAAACATGAAGCAATGATATATGCTACATGAATGAATCTGAAAAACATAATGGTAAGTGAAAGAAGCCAATCAGACTACATATTGTATGATTCCACTTATATGAAAGTCCAAAATAGGCAAGTTTAGAGATAAATTCTATTAGTGAGGTATAAAGGTAAAGGGGGAAGAGAATGACTTGCTAATGGGTATGGGGTTTTTTTTTAAGGAGGAGATAATGAAAATATTCTAAAACTGATTATGGTGATCATTGCGCAACTCTGGGTATACTAAAAGCCACTTAATTATACACTTTAAATAGATGAACTGTATGAAATGTGAATTATATCTCAACAAGGCTGTTCTTTGAAAAAGAGAGTTAAGAAACATGACTTGAAAATTCAGAGGTCTGAGTTCTGACTTCTCTCTGTTCTCCAAAAGTTCTGTCTCCTTTTGTTGGAAATTCTTTTGTTGGTTACTCTTTTTCCTCATTATAATTAGAAGAGTTATATTTTACTCTGCACTACAGGAAGGAAAATGCCACAAGCACACACATACTTTTCTTTGTAAGAGCACCAATTAACATTGGTAATCTGCTCTGTCCTACTATTTGAGTCTGTGAATTATCAAGCTGAATCTTGTATCTTATGTGTGAAAGTTATATCCTGAGGGTATAGAAATTAAATTTTACTGAACGCTTTTCTGAGTACCCACTTTTACAGATGAAAATTGAGATTTGGGGAGGTAAAGTAACTTTTAAGTACTTGACCTGTAAAAGTAAACAGCAGTTTGAACATGTGTTTTGATGCATCAGAGATTTCTTTCCAGTGTCACATTGCTGTTTCCTACCAGGAAGGTAACCCTGGATTTGCAAGTGTTGGAGAAATTTTGTAGCTAGATTTTGTTAGTGTAACAAATCAAAATGAGAAGGAAAAATGATAAGTAGCTTGCCTGTAATAATTTTGCTGTGAGAGTGAAGAACGTAGTGCCTTCTATCTTCTATGTGCCTGAGTTCTTTGCTGAACAAAGTATCCTAAGATACTGAATCTGTAGAGACTTGAGGGCCCCTCTGACCCTTGCTGTATCCAGACAACTGAGGGTTCCTGTTAGATGCCCTTTGTCTAATTAATCTTTCTCATATTTCTCCATCAAGTAAGATAGGCCAGTTAAAGATATGCATGGGTGACCTGAGGAACCTCCCGTTCATAAAAGAGTCTTTTCCATGAGAAGAATTTGGCAGGAGAGTTAAAACCAAAGCTTCTGACTTTGAGCATGCATACACAAAAGACCAGTCACAAAAGGATGTTTACTTTTTTGAGAGATGTAGGCTCTTAATGGATTATCTCAGTGAGTATGGTCTTTGGTATCAGACATCTGTACAGTAAGAACCTCAATTACTGGAAGGCATTTGAAGGTTTACTTTCACTGCTGAGGTTGAGATGATACCTCCTTTAATACAGATCATCTAGGAAGCTATAGGGTTAGAACGTTAGCTCAGTTAACTTTGACCTTCCATTTATATGCCTGTGATTATTCTTTCCTTGTGGACTATTTAAGGGACTTTATTCTGATTGCACTCGAATGTTTCTTTCCATAGGATGGATAGAATGACAGAGGATGCTCTTCGCCTGAATCTGTTGAAGCGGAGCTTGGATCCAGCTGATGAGCGAGATGATGTCCTGGCTAAACGACTCAAAATGGAGGGGCATGAGGCCATGGAACGTCTGAAAATGTTGGCACTGCTCAAACGAAAGGATTTGGCAAATCTTGAGGTGCCACATGAGTTACCCACTAAACAAGATGGCAGTGGAGTCAAGGGCTATGAAGAGAAGCTTAATGGGAATCTCAGGCCTCATGGAGACAGCAGGACTGCTGGAAGGCCAGGCAAAGAAAACATCAATGATGAACCCGTAGATATGAGTGCCAGACGGAGGTATGGCTTGATTCAACTGCCTCCATAGTTAAGGTCTTCTCATAAACTAAGCCTATGAAAAAGGAATGGATTCCAATGAGAGGAAGGGGTTTTTCTTCCTAAAGCTTCTTGAATGAAGGTGTATCTGTGCCATCTGGCTTGACCAGGAATTCCACTTGTTTCCAAATGAAAATAAGTGCCTCTAAAAATTATTATCCTTAAGATAAAGTAGCCGTTTCTGGATCAAGGAGGCAGTAAGAGTTGGTACCCCAACTAGAAGTGAGTTAATATACTTACGCTCTAATTTTAGACTGTTGTAGGAGGCAAAAACAGTCATTTCTTCAGATCATCCCAGGAGTTTTGGGATCTGTTTATTATGGATACCCAACTTTTATTACCTCAAAGAGTATGGGCCTCTCTTTTCTTGTGTGTTCTATCTTCTTCATGTGCTAATCATCTGCATTTTTTACTTCATTTGTGCCACATTCCCCACACCCCAAACATGCATACACATTCACTTATACAAGTACACTCATGCTTGTGCTTGCTCTCACATACACATAGCAAGAAAGAAGAAACAAGGAATGGTTACAATCTTACTTAGGTTTCTTTCTCTACCTTTTCATGGTAACTTTTAGTATTGTCCCAGAGTTATTTTTTTTAAATCACACCCAATAGGGGAACAATATTCTTGGTAATAGCATTAAAAACCCTTAGGAAACATCAGAAAAGTTCTGTAGAGGTTGTGGAAGAAGAGAAAAATTTGGGGGAGCAATATGTAGTATCAGCAAAATATTATAGACTAATCCTTAGACCTTTTTAGAAAAAAAGAAAACTAGATGAATGAGATAATGCACCTGAGTAATCCACTTGCCCCATAGTCACCCTTAACCTTCTGGAGCAAATGACTAATCCTCCTTCACTGGGGTCAATGAAGAGGAGAAATGTTAGGTGGATTCCTTACATCCAAATTTGGAACTGAAAATGTATTTTTCATAGAAACATTGTTACACATTTTAGTAAGATCTCAGTGTTGTTGGAATTATACTATATCACAGATAAATTCTGTTGAAAGTTAGAGTACCCTGAAAACTCTCCCATTGCATTTAATTTTATTAGAGGATTGAACTTTTGAAACTTTGAAACTTGATTCTTTGGAAACTAGGAACTGTTCTTCATGTTCTCCAAGAAAAGAGGCTTGATGTAAACCACCTAGATCCCCATTCTGCATGAAAAAAAATAGGCCCTGTCTATCCTGTCGTTCTTCTTCCCTTTCACCAGACCAGATACACTAACAGCTATTTCCACTTAGCCTCAAGCTTTTTGTAAGAAGAAATAAGATTGATAGATTGCTCACAGTGGTTTCTTTGATATGAATAAAAGGAGGAGGGACTTTAAAAGCAGAAAGAAGGAAGGGCTCTTGACACGATAGCCATATCATAATTGCCTAAATATCTTTTTTTTGCCATCAATTGTGCAAGTTATGGTATCCATGAAATAAGATATGCATGAAACCAGCACTGCTTAGGTTTTGGAATGCTATCGAGACATGGCAGTTCTGGTTTTGTTTTTATTACCTGGATAAAGATTAGGAGTTTTATAGTTTCTGAGAATCTGCCAGTCTGAGTTACAAAGTGATAGCAGCAGCAGGTCTGGCTTTCAATAATATCTAATTGGTAGGGTTTCACACTTAAGATGGAGATGGCGATGGCACCCCACTCCAGTACTCTTGCCTGAAATATCCCATAGACAAGGAGCCTGGTAGGCTGCAGTCCATGGGGTCGCTAAGAGTCAGACACGACTGAGTGACTTCACTTTCACTTTTCATTTTCATGCATTGGAGAAGGAAATGGCAACCCACTCCAGTGTTCTTGCCTGGAGAATCCCAGGGACGGGGGAGCCTGGTGGGCTGCCGTCTATGGGGTTGCACAGAGTTGGACACGACTGAAGCGACTTAGCAGCAGCAGCATACTTAAGAACAGCAAGTATTGTAAATCATATGTATGTTTGGGAAAGTAGCAAAATAACTTCTGTCCCCAGAAAAGTTTAAGAAAAAGCTAGAGTTCCAGGTCAAAAGTAAAAAAAAAACAAATTGAGGAATGAAACTTGACTTGGGCTTTTCCTTATCTGTGCTGTTTATGTAATATACATCAGTTATATTTGGGAATAAAATATCATTTAGGGTTTTCTCAGATACTGCTGCTACTGCTAAGTCACTTCAGTCGTGTCCGACTCTGTGCAACCTCAGAGACAGCAGCCCACCAGGCCCTGCCGTCCCTGGGATTCTCCAGGCAAGAACACTGGAGAGGGTTGCCATTTCCTCCTCCAATGCATGAAAGTGAAAAGGGAAAGTGAAGTCGCTCAGTCGTGTCCGACTCTTAGTGACCCCATGGACTGCAGCCCACCAGTCTCCTCCATCCATGGGATTTTTCAGGCAAGAATACTGGAGTGGGTTGCCATTGCCTTCTCCTTTCTCAGATACAGCTTCCTGATAAATGTCTCTCAATTCCAAAATCTCCATACTGTAATGTCTCTGCTTATTCTGTTGCTGGATAGTCCTTAAGTAATCGGTGGCACTCATTTGAGCAAGGAAGAATTCCTTAGGTTAGAAATAATTTGTGAGGTGTGTATCCAGCCAGGCCAGGATGGAAAGAGCTTCTGACTGTTGATGTAAACACTGGGGAATCATGTAGAAGAAAGGGAAATCTACCAGACCTCAAAGTTGTTTACTCATGTTAGGGATGGGGGTGGGGCATGAAGGACTATAGAAATGATAAATAAAAATGCAGTATGTTTAGGCCTGACCATTACTCCAGGAACTGGAGGTTAGAGTATAAAAGGTTCGTTTCTCCCTTTAGTGACTTCTTTTTTCTGTAACCCAACATTTTCAGCTTGTGTCTGTGACCAGTGGTTATAAAGTGATACAGATGAATTTAGTAATTCCCAAGATAGTTATTATTATCACTGTCTTCCTAATTTATTTCCTCATCTAAGCTTGGTTGTTTTAGTAACCTCCGTTTTACCCTGTTGAGGAATTGAATGCCTATCCCAACCATCCAAGGTGCCTTGTTCAAAAGGCATCCAAGTCCCAATGGCATCTGAGACAAGAACCCCTGAGAAATGGTCAAGAGGCTCTCAGGACTAAAGATCTGTGGTTATAAAAGGTTTGAGTTACAAGTTTAAGTAAGACCTAAGAATACATTGTTTTAGACCTACACACTCCTGACTACACTGTAGATTTCGAAAAAGTAGTCAGCGAAGATATCTGAATTAAGAAATCAAGAGAGAATTATAGGATATGGTCATTGACTTGGGAATCTCAGGCAGTTAGAATTTTCAGGATTCTTGTTATCTAGGTGTTAAAAAGTGCGTGCCATTTTTTATTTTAAAGGGACAAGATGCTTTTAAGACTAGCCCCAGAAAGATCAAAACTATAGTTGTCTAATAACTAGGATTGGCCAGAGGGCATAGCCAGTGTGAAAGGTTTAGATTTCAGAGTCATTTCAGAGACAGTTTTTTTCCTGAGGGAAGATGGTAAGTAGAACTTGCAAGTAGGTACAAGACCCATACATTTAATTGTGGAGTTTCAATCCTCCAGAAGGCTGTAGACATTATACTTAGCACTGTCCATTCTCTCAAGCCACTGACAACAGTACCTTCTTTTGGCCTTTTGGTTTACCCTTGACAGGACAGACTTCACTGGAGTTGCCACATAACCTCCTTTCTTGTAAATCTTCAGATAGCCAGGATCATGTTCTTACCAGTATCATCATTCTGATATAATGCCCCCTTAGCAATGTGTCCTTTGTACCTGGGGTGGACAAGTAGGCTCTACTGCCTTTGCCTTTCTTCCCCTGTCAGGCTAACCATTTCCTTCTTGAACCTCAAGACAACCCAAAAGGAGACTGAGTAAGAAAAGCACTTGGAATTTTTATTAAAATTGGTATGATAAAAACACTTATCTTTTACTTTCATTCCTAAAGCCATTCAGTGTCTTTGTGTCTGGATCCTCTATAAGGAATTTAGATGGGAAAAGTTCTTTTGCTGTGGTTTTGTCAACACTTCCATTTTGGTTTCTTCTTTATCCTTTGATTTGGATGTCTCTGTCTTCCCTGGGTGAATCAGAACAGACTTAAGTTTCTTTGGATTTCTTTGTTCAGTGTAGAAAAGTTTTCTTAAATTTTCTATGAACTTTGTTGGAAATAGCTTAATTTTTCCTTTTCTTGTCCAGTGAACCAGACCGAGGAAGGCTAACTCCCTCCCCAGACATCATTGTTTTGTCTGATAATGAGGCTTCCAGCCCCCGTTCCAGCTCCCGAATGGAAGAAAGACTCAAAGCAGCCAACCTAGAGATGTTTAAGGTAAAAAAAAGAGATTCCTTTCATCATTTCTTGCTTCTACTATTCTTTTTAATTCCCTGAGAGTCCCATTTCTGGTTTTTTTCTTTCAGTGTTTACTTTTTGGATCTAAATAACTACAAGTGGAGAAGAAAGTTTGGAAAAGTGTAGTTTATCTTTGGAAAATGAAAACTTCATAATTCAGATCATGTAAACTCAACTCTTAGCTGGAAATACCTTCTATACTGTATCCTGGCTCTCCAAATATGGAGGAATTCCTAAGTTTTTATGTATTTCTGGAGGAAACATGGGTTTAAAAGATTAAGGAACATTATTTTCAAGGAAAGCAATATCTCCCTTTGGCCATTCTTCTGCCAGGAATCTGGTTAGCATTTATATATGATCTCTTCTTTCATTCTGTAAGCTATTTTTGAATACCTAACGAATACCAGGCACTGTGCCAGACTGTGTGCTAGGAACACAAAGGTAACAATTTCCATTGCACCTGTGCTTCTTGTGGAAGATGAAGGTTTTTGACCTAGAAGAATAGATCATCTTGCAGGAGTGTACTCTGAGTAACTGCTACTATAGCTGATAGTCTCCATGTTTCCTCAGGGGAAAGGCATTGAAGAACGGCAGCAACTCATCAAGCAGCTGAGAGATGAGCTGCGATTGGAAGAAGCCCGACTGGTGCTGTTAAAGAAACTGAGACAGAGTCAGCTACAGAAAGAGAACGTGGTTCAGAAGGTACTGTGCCCAAGAAATAAAGGACTAGCAGAAAGCAAAGAAAAACAGAATGGGCTACCCCAGGTAGATTCGGCAGGGTGGCTCATTCTTCTCTGGTCCCCTGGGGTTTAGTCTCTAGGAACAGTGTTATTTTTTTATTTGGGGCCTTAATCAAGAAAACTATGCTTCTGTTTTTTCATTTTCCCTTCTGGTCAACAGGAGCTTCAGACTGACAAGGAGTTTTGAAAGTCTAGAAGTGTACCAGATTTCTACCTCTGATTACTAGCCTTTTCCACTGTCTCATTTTCTCCTCTCTCCTAGACTCCAGTTGTACAGAATGCAGCATCTATTGTTCAGCCATCTCCTGCCCATGTGGGACAGCAAGGCCTGTCCAAGCTTCCCTCCCGGCCTGGGGCCCAAGGGGTTGAACAGAATTTGAGAACATTACAGGTATGTTACCCATAGTGTGATCTTAGTTTCAGGGAACTCTGTTATCCTATCTCGGTTTTGGGTCTTTTGTGAAGATCACAGAAAGAACCTGGCCTTGATAGACATGTCATTATTATCGATAATCCTGTTGGTCCTTAATGGCATGATTTAGTCTACAGTAGAAGGATGAATAACTGATCTTTCCACTGTAGTCTTTCTACTTCTTAGCCCTTTTCCATAGAGGGTTAAGATAGTTTATACCAAAAAAGCCAGGGAATTCCTAACTACTAATCAAATTTTACAGTGATGGCAGATTTATCCCATAGATCATTAGACAGAATTACCAAGTATGACTATCTTTCTACTTAGCTATATATTATAGACAGTGTTTTCTGTTTGGCATTTTGTGAGGCATTTTGCCACCTACGACCATATCTTTTCACACTTCAGGGTCACAGTGTCATCCGTTCAGCGACCAATACCACCCTCCCACACATGTTAATGTCTCAACGTGTGATTGCGCCAAACCCAGCCCAGCTACAGGGTCAGCGGGGCCCGCCTAAGCCTGGCCTTGTACGCACCACAACACCCAATATGAATCCCACCATCAATTACCAACCGGTAAGAGGGAGCCCTAATATGGAAACAGAAAAATCTTTTATTTGCTTTCCCTGTTGAAAAGGTCATAGATTTTAAGTTTTTGGACTAGGACAACAAAGGAAATTTTGGTGGGTTGGCAGTGGTCCCAAAAGTGAAATCATGAGGAATTTTATGAATATAGCATGTGCGTGCTTAGTCATTAAGTCGTGTCTGACTCTTTGCAACCCCATGGACTATAGCCCACCAGGCTCATCTGTCCGTGGAGTTTCCCAGGTAAGAGTACTGGAGTGGGTTGCCATTTACTCCTCCATTGGATCTTCCCAACCCAGGGATCAAACTCGAGTCTCCTCCATCTCCTACATTGGCAGGCGGATTCTTTACCACTGAGCCACCTGGAAAGCCCACATGAATATAGTAGTAGAGAAAAAGGGTTATATGCAGAGAAGGGTTATGAGCAGCAATAAGCTAAAATATGTCTAGAAGAAAGAACTAGAGGGATCTAAGGAATAAGAAGCATAAAGGATGTAAAACAAAGAATCCTGAATCTTTGCAGTTTTAGTTCATAGCCACTGTCATTCTCCTCTCCTGTGTGCCAAAATCCTTTTTCAGTGGAGAAGTGGGACACCTCGTGTCGTTTTCTGAGTTTGGGGGAAGCTGTGTAGGTCAGACTAGGATCAGGTAATGTTCTCTGCCACAAAAGTAAAAATTGATGCTTTCTCTCACATATCATCACTGACCCCTACACTCAATCTGTTTCAGCAGTCAAGTTCTTCTGTTCCCTGTCAGCGCACAACATCCTCTGCCATCTATATGAATCTTGCCTCCCATATCCAGCCAGGGACCGTGAACAGGGTGTCCTCACCACTCCCCAGCCCCAGCGCCATGACAGATGCTGCCAACTCACAGGCTGCAGCCAAATTGGCTCTTCGCAAACAGCTGGAAAAGACACTCTTGGAGATTCCACCCCCTAAACCACCTGCTCCCTTGCTTCACTTCCTGCCTAGTGCAGCCAATAGCGAGTTCATCTACATGGTAGGCTTGGAGGAAGTCGTACAGAGTGTCATCGACAGCCAAGGTAAGGCTGTTTGTTGGCCAGTCTTTTTATCTAAGTAAAAGGTTGCCAAACTTGATTAGTATGGACAGAGTATCACATGATACTGTGTAATATTAAATAACCTCTCCCTGACTTTTACCAAACCACTCCCATCCTTTATTCAGAGGCTATTTAGGAACAGCATATCAAAAAGCTTATTTATTTTTGGCCACACTGGGTCTTCATTGCTGCATAGGGACTGTGTCTAGTGGCAGCAAGCAGGGGTTGCTCTCTATTTGCAGTGTGCAGGCTGGAGCCCTTTGACTCTGACACACATTTTCTTCTCAATATTGCATAATAGGAAATCAGAAAACTTGGGTTTTTATCATCCCAGTTTTGTCATTTGGAGCTGTGTTTCTTAGACTTAGTTTCCTCATTTGTAAATAGGGATCAGTTCAGTTCAGTTCAGTTGCTCAGTCGTGTCCGACTCCTTGCGACCCCATGAACTGATGGTACTATCTAATTCCCTAAAGTGATACTTTGCAATCAAATGAAATGTAAATATTTTATAAATTTCAGAGTCACTTTTTTAATTCAGCAGAGTAAACTCCTGGAAAAAGATTCATCTGATGAAGAGAAACAGGAGATGGAGTGGAAATGTGAGACCACTGATTATTATTTTTGTTGGCATCTAGGGAAAAGCTGTGCCTCTCTTCTGCGGGTCGAACCCTTTGTTTGTGCCCAGTGCCGCACAGACTTCACCCCTCACTGGAAGCAGGAGAAGAATGGAAAGATTCTGTGTGAGCAGTGTATGACCTCCAACCAGAAGAAGGCTCTAAAGGCAGAACACACCAACCGGCTGAAAAATGCTTTTGTTAAAGCCCTACAGCAGGAACAGGTAAGAATTCTGACTTCTCACCAGCCACCTGACCAGGTTGGATTTTACCAAAAGGCAGTTCTTTCTAGTTTAGAGGAGTTGTCTGTGTGAACACTACAGTGCAGGTGATCTAGGTTTCTGAAGCGAAGTTCCTTGAACCTAGAGGCCTGAGTTCCCTTTATACCCTTCTTACCATTCTGCCTTTCCCATTTCCTTTTGACTACTTCTGATTGAGTAAGAGTTTAATGACACATGATGTCTGAGGTTAAGGGAAAGGGACAAAGGGCTGAGAATCTTGGCTTTCCCTGATAGCACTGAGGAAATTCCTCTATTATTGACTTCATTTCCTCAAACAAATGGATTTTGGTGAAAAGGATTTATATTTGTACTAGAACTCTCTTTTAGAGAAGTAATTATCTGCAGTCCATATTTGACAAAGAAATGACAAAGGGAAGGGTAAATTATAAAGTAGCTCAGTGAAGATTAGTGATTGCTAGTGTGTGTGAATTCTTCATACATTATTAATAGAATGAGAATATCTTGGAGCAGGGAAGAGGTATTGGGAAGCTCAGATTATTTTCTGCCCCACCACCCATCAGACCCCTCTGGGTAGCATCATGGGTCTTCTGGAAAATGGGTAGATAGGAGTCAAAAATAAAACTTCAGTAACTCATTGGCCTTAATTAATTACATTAGTCAGCTCATCACCACCACCTAGATCTCCAGCCAGCTTCTGAGAGCCAGCTTTCCTGGGGAGAGGGACTCCTTAAGTATTGAAGCATTGAGGTTGCTGTACCCAGAGATCCTAGTGCAACTACCCCACCAGACTCTTTTGCCTTTTCCATATCCCTCCAACTGGCTGGCAGCATTAGAGATAAGAAGACCTCTAGGTTTTTTGGTTAGGAAATTGGGCGCTGTCCTGCCCAACTTGACCTGATGACTCCCAACAGGAAATTGAACAGCGATTACAGCAGCAGGCAGCCCTCTCCCCAACTACGGCTCCAGCTGTGTCCAGTGTCAGTAAACAAGAGACCATAATGAGACATCATACGCTCCGGCAGGTGAGGATTTCTCTTGAGGTTTTGTCAGTCATTTATTACAGTTCGTCCTTTGTTCTGTGGAGAATCATATTGCTCTTCTGTACTCCCATATTCTTTCCTCCCCCTCACACCTTCCATCGTGGCAAAGTTACGACTGCTCGTCTCCTCCTCATTGCAGGCTCCGCAGCCCCAAAGCAGCCTCCAGCGTGGTATTCCCACATCTGCCCGTTCCATGCTTTCCAACTTTGCACAGGCACCCCAGCTGTCTGTGCCGGGTGGCCTCCTTGGTATGCCAGGTAAGAAGGGTTGATCTGAGAACTTTTCTCGGGAATTGACTGGCTAGTTTGCAGTTCTTTAGCAGCTCCTTTAGGTGATTGGTTCGGTCTTTTGTTTTCTGCTCTTTCTTTAGGCCCTCCTCCCTTCACTCTTGTTACTCAGCAAACGTCTGCTAAATCCATATTACATGCCAGGCACAGTACACTAAGGTTTTGGTGGTGAAAATGACATGGTCCTCTCTAGTGTGCCCTTTTGGTGGGCATGTGGTTATTGATCTCTTTTGGCCAGAATATCAGGGTTAACTGTCCTGATCCTGGTTGAGTGACCTAGGGAAGTTTCTTCCGAGTCAGCAGCCCCCAAACCAAAGCTGATTCAATAATTCCCCTCTCTTTGTCTTGATTATTTTCCTCTCACCACTATTTTCTTTGACTCTTCTATACCATCAAGACCATGTTGATTAATCCTGGTAGGTTTGAAGTTTGGGGAAGGCCTCCCTACCTAAAGCTGGGGAGCAGGGTGGGTAGTTGTTACTGAAATAAAGCTTAATTGAGTCTGGATGGATGTAGACAACTTCTAATGTTCCCTCTGCATCTCCAAGACTGCAGCCTCAGGGTATTGCAGAAGAAGGGATCATTTCTTTTAATACCTGCCTCCACTTTTGTCTCCTGGGTCTAGGTGTCAACATTGCATACTTGAACACTGGTATTGGAGGACACAAAGCCCCCAGTCTGGCAGACCGACAGCGGGAATACCTTTTAGACATGATCCCTCCCCGGTCTATATCGCAGTCCATCAGTGGACAGAAATAACGCCTGTTCCACTCATACTGCCCCAGCCTTGAACCCTTTACCCTCTCCTCCCCCATGTCCCCAACTTCCGTCGCATGCAGTGCCTGTACTGGTGCCTACCATACACGGAAACAAAACAGAAAACAGAAGACACAAAGTAGGAATCAGCAAGAAAACACACGCCCTGCCCCGCCACCTCCCCTTTAGTTTACACTGCTGCGATCTGTTCTGCCACTTTCTCTCTTCAGTTTTAATAGCGAGGTGGATCTCTGCCTCTGATAGAGGTCAGAATGAGGTCCTGGGGAGAAATCTAAGCCCTTGGATGTGTGTTTCTAAAGTTTGTTTTTATGCTTTAATTATTATTATCATTTTTAATGATGTTGTGTGTCCTCCCTTTGTTCAGTGGACGGTTAAACCTTTTTATTTTCACCCAGTATTTTTTTTTTCTTTTCTTTTGTCTTTTTTCTTTTTTGTAAACACAAATGACATTCAGTTAAGTGATAGGAGCATTGCAGTAGGGTCCCCAGCTGCCAAGTAGGACATGACTGGGAGTGTTAGGGGCAAAAGTTTTTAATGCACTTAACCCAGGGTTGGGGGGAGGTGGTGGCATCAAACAGGGAGGAATAGCACACCAGCTATGGGGTGTCTCTGAGCTGGACAGTTCAGAAGGCAGTGTTGACTATTGAAGTTGGGCTCTAAGAATGAGGGGAAAGAGCCTGGAAGGAGAAGCTTTAAAAGTTAACCACTCTAAAAGTGACCCATAAAGAAGAGAGAGAAAGGGGCATGACAGTGAACATCATGTTGAGCCAAGGAGGACTGAGACCACGTCCTAGCCTTCTGGATGCTGGGCGAATGAGGTTAGTCTCCTGACCCCAGTGGAAACGCAGAAGACTATTCCAGGCCAACTAGCCCCAGATTATTTCATCTTATTTTTTTGTAAAGTTCTCCCCCATCCCCATCTCCTTTCTTTTCTTTTTTAAAAATCCTAATCTGCCCTCAGTAACCACAGCCCCATCTGTAATATAGAGTGGCTGTTCCCAGCTTGACTTTGCTGGGTGTCCTGGAAGTTGGATGGGCATGAGTGAGTGAAATGTCAAAGGGAGGAAATAGAGGGAGAAAGAGAGAGAGGATTCCCTCCCAATAGTTGCGACTTTCCCATTTGTCTCTTTACCTTCTGAGCGCCAGGAGATGAGGGTGAGGGCACCTAATCAGGTGGGAGCCCTACCCTGGCCCTGCTGCGCTAACTGCAGAGCTGACCGCTCACAGCTGAACAATTCATGTCAAAACCAATCCTGGACCTGTGCTATAAAAGTAGTTGTTGTCTTTTTTCTCCCCAGAATTCTATAAATTTTGCTTTCTTGTTTGTTTTTATTCTTTTCTTAAGTGCTACTAATGTAGAGAATGAATTGAATTGTGCAATGTTGCTGTTCTGGGGATTGGGGAGATTAGCATCCCATTTGCCCACACCATGGGGGACAGGGGAAGGGACCAGGCTGTTTTTGAGGTAAGGGAAGCCCATTAAAGGTAGGGGTTTCTGCTCACTTCATAGTGCATGTCCACCTGCCTCTCCAGCTCTAATAAAAGCTGCCAGAGTTTGAGGAAGGGATACTCTCAGCAGAGAGGTGTGAAGAGGAGTGTAACATTTTGCCCTTGAAAGCCACCTGGAGAGGTTCCCCCATTTTTATTTTTTAAAATTAAATAATTTTTTAAAGTAAGAAGGCACTTTTAAAATTAACACACACACAAACTGCACATCCTCCCCATAAAGTTTGGGGAGGGGATAGGAGGAGCTGGAATCAGGCTCAGTTCCCCCCACACTGGCTTCTACTCCCCATACTCCAGAGCCACTGTGGGTGATTATACTGGCCCTACGGGCCTTCCTGGCTTTTTTTCTTTCCTCCCTTTCCCCCAATTCATTGAGCACTTAATAAAGGAGCAGAGATGCAGCCTGTGTCTGGGCTCCCCAGTGGTGAAATGATCTGGAAGCTAGACGCTAGTAACAGGTAGTGATGGGGTTGTTTCGAGTATTTTTCTGGGGAATGTGGAACCCCTGACTAAGTGGTGGGAGAGGGAGGGGGGTTAGTGGAACTGGGTCTGGGATTATTTTAAAATTATATATATATATATAAAGATATATTCTTACATCTTTCCTTTGCCCTCTGTGCTTTGAAAGCACTGGATAAATCGTTTGGTTTTGCTTTTCTCTCTTCCACAAAATTGGAAGCTTTTTAAAAAATATTTTCCCTGCAAGTCATCTTGCCTTGTGGCATGTCTGTCTAGCCTCCCTCCCCCCACCCCATGATGAAGTGCCATTTCTGTTATGTCTCCCCTCCCCCAGCTCAGAGGTGCTCAGAGGTACGAGGTGCCCGAGTTTGTCAGTTGAGATTAAAAGTAAGGAACAGAGAATGTGCAATACCGTCTGGCTGGGGGCTGTCCCTGCCCTGAGCTGAATCCCTTCCCTGGGAGCCAGGCCACCTTTGAATGGGGTTTGGAAGTAAGATGTGTAGAGATGGGGATGATGGGGAAGGAAAGCCTGTAGTCGCCTGCCTGCCAAGGTGCTGAGGCGATAGGGGAGAGGGTGGAGTCTTCCCTGTTTTTATCCCCTCAGGGTCAGTTACATAGAGGCTGCTTGTTGACTGGTATAGCTCCGTGACCCTTTGCTCAATCGCTGAGGTTTGATTTCTTACCCTCTCTTATCCCCATTTTCATACCCTTCCCAGGGATTAGTGACGGGGGTGAGGCTCCTCTAATCATGGTGAAGTATTAGCCTTCCACCTCCTCCCTTCTCCTCCCTCTCCCCCATCCTGTCTTCCTCATTTCTCTCCTTTTTCATCACTGATTGCCTTGTGTCCCTCCAAGTCTGTTGTTGCTGTCCATCCCCAGGCCTTGGGCCCCATAGACACTAAACCTCATGCCCTAAAGATAGGAAGAAAGACCCTCTGTACAGAGTTATCCTTCACCCCTGGAGCACTGAAGCTCAGGGTGATACTAGAGTGAGGATCCCACCAGTTTTGCCTGGCTTCCTCCATCACCAGAGGCTTAAAAAGTAGTAGTTTATGGACAGTGGCTTACTCTCTCTAAGCCTGATACAGGTGAATGAGCGGTAAGGCTTTGGTAAAACTGAGGGACAGAGGTCCTTATTTGTCTTTTTTTTTTTCTTTTTCTTTTTGTCATTTGACCACAGCATCTGGACTTCTTTCATCCCTGGAATAAGTATTTTTCCACATTTTTTGGATGTATGTATGGTAGACAATTTTTTTTTAAGACACAGAGATAAATGTTTTCCTGCTTTGGTTACCTTTCCTTTCCCCTTTAAAAGGAATTAGCTATAGAACTGCTTTGTAAAGATGCTTCTTGATATTTTACTTTTGTTCCTTTTCCCTAACCTCTCCCTTTTCTCCCCACTTCTCCAGAAGGCATAACCTTCTCTCCACACCCCCTACCCCCACCCCAGTCCTAGGCTCCTTTCCCCTCCAACAAGACCTTCATTAGCTTATGATATTTGCTGCCGAGATGTTATAACAAGGACTCATTCGTGTATATAAGCTATTTCTTGATCCATTTAAAAGGAATTGTACATTGTGTAGAAAAAAAAAAAAACTGAAAAAGAGAAAAAAAAGCCCTAGCCATGGATATTGTGAAACTGTGTTATGTCATTTTGTAATGTGCCCGTTTGTGTATGATCCGTGCAAAAGGGTTTCTGGGGAAGGGGAGGGGGTAGGGAGGCAGGGCTGTGGAGGGTGGGGAGGGGAGTGGGCCGGGCCCAGCACACTGAGACTGGCAGCTGCTCCAACCCCATCCCTCCTTAGAGATGCCACCTCCCCCACCACCCACCCCTAATTTGTGCCTTGCCTCCCCACCCTGGAGTAGTCCCTCCGGGTCACCAGCACTGCCTTGGCAGAGCCCACTCCCTACCCTAACCTGCCCACCCTCCCTACCCCCCAGCATTAGGTTGAGACTGTGGGGAAGTGCTGGGGGTTGGGAGGTAGCCGAGGAATGGGGCAGTTCCCGGGGGCATTGAAACCAAGTATTATTATGAATTGTAATTGTATTTGCACTGTTTTTTTTCTCTGATTGCATCAGCATATATACAATATACCTATATAACAAAATTCAGTGTCAAGCTTTCTTATGCAAGGGATTTCCCCACCCCAAAAAAATAACCTAGTTTCATGGGCCTTTGAGGGTGGATTATCAGGGGATGATAGAAATAATTTAAACAAGTCATCCTAAGAAAGTCTCCCTTAGGGGAGAGCCATATCCATCTGTGCACAGTTTTAGGGTTTGCAAATTGGGGTGAGGCTGGGTTACTGCAAAAGCTGAGACTCCTAGTCCAGACTGTGGAGAGTAAAGAGAACCACAGCATAAAGCGGGTGGGATGGTGTCACAGTCTGGAGACCCGGGGTTTAGTCTCAAGCTTTCCTGCTGACTTGTTATGTGACCTTTGATAGAGCTGATTTTTGGGGTCTCAGTTTTATTTGTGAAGTGATGGCAGGAGGGGAGATCCTCTAGCCACCAAGTTTGTAAAGCTTTCTTCCCCACCTGAAAACAAAACAAGTTGAGGGGAGGAAAGTGTTGGGCTGAAAAACCAGGGAGGAAACCAGAGTGGCTAGTGTTGAAGTGGGTATGTGTGTGACGGTGCCCTTGGAGAGCTGCCAGGCCCCTGCTGTTCCTTTTGGTTTAGGAAGGGCAGCAGAGTGATGTTTCGAACTTCACTTAAATCTGGGACATACTTGCCCTCATGCTCTAGTTACCCAAGGGCAGGAACCAGGCCCCAAGCCCCACCTCACAAGCAACTGCCCTCAAGGGTGGTTGACCAATGAATACCCCAGGTTGGTGGTCACTCACACCCTTTGTGAGCTACAGAATGCAGATCTTTCCCCCATTTCTTGGTTGGAGAGCTCAGATACAGTCCACATCTTGTCTCCTTCCCTCAGATATCATCTGAACCCCCTTAAAGGCAGCTCTCTCAACAGCTATTTCCTTCAGGGGCCCAGTTCCCCCACAGCCTGGGCTGAGTACTCCCACTGTAGGTTCTTGGCTGGTAAAGCCTGGAGAGGATATAGGATGGTGGGGAAGCCCTGGTGAAGGTGGAAGGATAGATTGGTGGTGGGGGGTGGGGAGCAGGGAGGTGGGATGGGGAATGGCCTTCTCTGAATGGGGTGGGTGGGAGGGGAACAAGACCCTTTTGCACAACTCTTTAAGTTTCCTTTTTTTAAAAAAAAAAAAAACTCATTCTGATTTTCTGCATTGTGTTTGGGAATTAAAATGAAAAAACTAAGACCAATAGAAACTGGTTTTCAAAAAGGCAAATACACTCCCATCTGTTTCAGATGCTGCTGAGCATTTCAGCAGTGACAGATTCAAATAATAAGCTAATTTTTGGAGAAAGGATTAAAAGAAAAAAAACTTTGTAATATTTATCACTTGCAAGCTATGTTTAATAAAGAAAGGAATGGTTTCTAAACTTTCCTGTGGCTTGTGCTTTAGTCATGGTGGAGGGTGGGGATGGCAGTTTGGTGGGAGAAATTTTAGGGGCGATTTGGAGGTTGGCTATGATTTATACTCCCTGAAGTCTCTGGGGTACCTTTACAGTTTGTGTCCTTTCTTCAGTTGTGAGGGTTTAAAACCCTTAACTATTTGTGTATTCTTGTTCCCCTCACTTTTATGTAGATCCATGTTCTGGAAGCCACTGATCCCACTTTAATTACCTGAGGACTTAAGGTCTAAAGGTATCCTGAAGGAGGCTGCATTTAACCCAGAGGCTGGACCTCCATCATGTCCTACGGAGAGGTGTACCCTAGTCGTCCTTGGCCCTTCTCGTTAACGCTGCTCTCGTCTCCAGTAGCAGTTCTTCGTAGCATGCTGGTCTCTCCGGGGGAACCTTAAAACAGCCCACACTGTTCTTAGCAAGCTGCATATGTACTTCCTTAGTCAGAGGGCAGCATCCCCTGAAAGATCTGCAGCTGCTCTGTCCTACTATGTCGCTAAGCCCACTCCCCCAAGTTCTCCTTTCAATCCAGAGCATTAATCAGATCCTAATTTATTTTTTCCATCTTGGTTTAGTTCCAGCAAAGCATTTAAACCAGGCCCACCCAGAGGAGAGGATAGCACTTCCTCAGGGAGCTGAAGTTTGGGGCTATTCCTAACCTCTTGGTCCTCTGCCACATTGTTTAGTCAAAGCTGCTGCTGCTCCTTGGGCGGCTGGGGCGGGGCAAGGCCCAGCCTTGCTGGAGTCTTGTCATTGGTACTAACGTCATTCTACAAGAGCACAGGGGAGACAGTGATTGGGATCCCACCAAGACCAGCAGATTGAAGGAGAGCCTGGGGTTTTAGTTTTAGGGCATGGTAGGGCTGGACAAGGAGGGCCAGGGGCCAGCACTGGCACAGGCCAGCAGGGGCAGAGTGGGAAAGACGGGCTCTGTGCACACCTTGAACGGAGGGGAATAGATGTTAGGGTGTTTCACAGCCTCTGTGCTCATTCTACAAGGGAGTCAAGGCCACCAAAACCGCAGTGCAAACCAGTAGCTCCTTTCAGAAACAGAAAAATGGTGAGGGGTGCCTCCTGAGAAGGGGCCAATGCTTTGGATCTGGAAAGGTGGAGGGGGCATTTGGTTGCAGAGAGAAGCGGTGCACGTGAGTTTAGATGTTGCACATGCTTCTGGTGTCGGAACAAAGTGGCAAGGAACCCGGATCCCCTTTGCCCACCTGCCTTTTTAAACCACCAGGACACACAGGATGCCTGTCCCTGGGTCAGACTCCAGCTTGGGCACAGGACAGACAGATTTCAGACAGGAGGTTCAGGTTGGAGGATGTGGCCCTTGCCCTGCTTTCCTCCTTCGGGGGGAACCCTGAGAGCTATCTACCTTTGGGGTGTTCATATTTGGATCATGAGGATATGTTCAGTGGGCTTATGAGGGGGGATTAACGGAGAGAACTCCCACCTGAGCATGGTTTAGTTTTAAGTTACCTGGTGTGTTGGGGAAGACACAGATTCCCCCCTTTCTTGAGGAGGAGGGAGAAGCGGACATCATGTCCTCTTTTCTCTTCCTACAGTCAGGCTTGCCCCTGTCTATGGAGGGGGCTGAGGGACCTTTGGTTCCTTCCTGACTCCAGGGTGGCAGGGAAAGGTGAAGTAGGTTCTTAGGTAGGGCTGCAGTTAGTGACATCTGGGAGGGAGCCAACTTGGAGGGCCCTAGGCTAAGGGTGGCTGCTCTGTGGTCACTAAAGGGGGAAGGCGGTGGTCAGGCCTCAGACCCAGGGCCTCCACCACACCACTTTTTCCTCCCCAGTCCCCCTCACTAGAGTCCCCCTCACCTGGGTATTGAGTTCAGTCTTCTCCCCGAGCTTCCCTCCACTCGAAGCCTGGCTTCTGCAGCCCCCAGCTCCATCCCAGACTATCGGAGGCACTGCTCAGCACTCCTGTGACTCCTGTCTGCAGGAGAGGCCGCCCGGATGGAGAGGATGAGCACCGTGGCCTGTCTGGGCTTCCCTCTGGTTTAGCATCCATCCGCCCCAGCCTCTCATCCTGTTCTGTGCTCCCCAGAGACAGGGAGCCGGACCCTTCCTTGTGCACAGAGGAGCAGGAATTGGCTCTGGCCCACTTCTGCCACCTGTCCTTTGCCTTGGGAGCCCCAGTGCTCTCTGCCCTGTTTCATGCAGCCACCAGGCCTCCTCCCACTCCTAGTACCGCACACCTCTGAGAAGAACTGGCCCTCCCTCGCTGTCTCAGTCTCGTTGGTAAAACAGCATAGTCATGGATAAAAGCCCTTCCCCGCTCTTTGGACCTATGCCGCCATAGTGCAGACTGTCTTCCTAGCAGTTCTCCACATTAGCCATCCTGGCTCTTACCTATGTCTCCAGCCTAGGAGGAGACAGAGGAGGCAGATGATGAGGGCAGCCAGGCCCACGTGTATGTCCACCACAACCCCAGGCAGCGAGCTGCTCTCATCTTGGCTGCAAGAGCACCCAGCCTTGGGATCTGTGGATACAGTGCCATCTGTCAGAGGACCAAGATGGAGGCAAAGCTCAGCGCCTCCTCCTCCTTGAAGATCGACGGCCGTAGGTCCTACGGTAAGGGCCTTCTTGGACCCCAGGCCTGCTACTGGATCCCACTCCCCAGGGGTATCCAGGGGCACGTTGTGCCGAGAGACAACATGGGAACTGCGCTTGCCATCCCCATTGCCACTGAAGGCCTGGAGCTTGATCTCAAAGCGGGCGGCTGGCTCTGCAAGGGGCAGAAAATAGGGAACAGGCTGTCTGAACTAGGACGCTCAGTGCCTGGCAAGACCTCACTGAGGGGGGGGCGCAAGACGGTTCCGGGCCTCACCCAAACCTTTGTGGAGAAAGGAACTGACAGTGCCAGCCAGAAGCAGGGCCCTTCAAAACGGGCAGCGGGCAGCTTGTGGTGAAAGAGTCTGAAGCCTTGGATAGACCCAGCTGGAGTGGCAGCTCCCACAAGGCCTGCACAGAGGTGACATTGAGCGCTTTGGAGGGGAAGCCGAGGGCAGCAGGGGCTGCAGAGGAAACGAGATGAGCTGGTTGGCAGCTCTGTTTGCCCGAGGCCAGGGGCTCTACAGGGCTGGAGAAGCTGTCACTCATGCTGCCCATGGTGGAAGCATGGATGGAGGCCGAGTCCTGGCTGGCACGCTCTGCTGAGTAGGCCCGCACATGAATGGAATAGACCGTGGCAGGCTCCAGGTTGGAGAAGACGTGCTCAAGAGGTGCCTTTGCCCACAGCCTCTTGGAGCTCTGGACCAGCTGGCTTTGAGAAGCAGAGAAGCTTGGCAACCAGCATCCCTCTGCCTTACTATAAACATCCCCCATCACCACAAAGTGGGCACAGAGCCTCAGCTAGGTCTCCAAGGAGAGAAGGGAGGGGGCTGCAGGAGCCAGGATGAGAAAGGCTGAGGATAAGAAGGGGGCTGAAGAGCAAAAGGAAGTACCAGAGGTCCAGGCAGGTCTGGGCATCACTAAGAGTAAGAGAAACTTGACCAGGGACTCCTGTCCATCCACCCACATCCACCTCCCACCGGCCGGATGTGCAACACAAAGCTGATGATGGATACTCAAATGGCAGAGGTGGAGAGAGCCATCGCCTGCAGGCCCATGGGAACGGGATAGCTCTGGATACCATCACAGCCAGGCAGGCACTGGCCTGGTTGGAGCCTACACTGTTCTCTGCCATGTATTGGTAGATGGCCTCGTCCTCTGCGGTATCCGCACCAGGGAAAAGCAAAAGCAGCCCCTGGGGCTCCTTCCCTCCGACTCCCCTGCCCTGGTGGAGTGGCAAGCCCAGAAGCAGAAGGACACACCACCCATGTGCGGGTGTCGCTTGTATGGATCAGGCTGGGCAGAGCCTCCTGTGGGTGGAGTCAGCTGCAAGGGCTGTAGACAGTAAATGTAGGAAGAGAGTGTTGTATATAGGTGGGGGTGGAGGGGTGGATGCCTGGGGCAGGTGAGGGGACCTCGGTAGTCAGGCAGGGTGGAGGGGGTGGAACAGGGGTACCTCGGGTACCTGTTGTAGGTCAGCTGAATGTTATCCCCAGGACTCAACCCCTTCCCAATCTTCAGCAAGACCAGCCAGGGCTCAGGGACACGCTGGGCTACACAGATGAAGACGGTGCTGCTGCCTGGAGGCTTGGACAAGGACTGTGGCCACTGGACAAACTCGGAGGGAGCCAGGCAGGTGATGGCAGGTGATGGCAGGTGGGAGGTGCCGTGAGGCCTGGCCTCTCACCCCCCTGCTGCTCCTCCCCTCATCCAGGTTCCCGTGGCGGGTGGGGTGGCCCAGGACCCTCCCTAGCTGGCCTCACCCTGCACAAGCAGGATGCCCTGTGCTATCGTTGGATCTGAGTTCTGGGCCGATTGACCGCGCAGACGTAGATGCTCGAGTGCTGGAGATCACTTCAGAGATCACGAGGTTCCCAGGGCCCAGGACTTGGATGCCCGCTACACTGACGGAGCAGCCACCTGAGGGGAGACAGCTGGTCAGAGCTGGGAAGGTGCAAAGTGCTGGGGACTCCGGGAGGGGGACAGGGCAGGACGGCTACACACCGGGCGGCTCCAGGAGACCAGTGGCCATGGGTGGCCTGTGGCAATGCATTCCAGCACTGCACCCTCGGGTTCTGAGCCCCAGACAGGATCTCTGGCTCCTGCAGCAGCTGTGGGGATCCCACTGAGAGGGGGAAACAGAAAATTGAGGGATCAGGAAACAGAACTCTCCCCTTGAATCCAGGACACACTTCTGCTCCCAGAGGCCCCTTCTAATCCTCAAGTGACCAGACCCCAGAGGTGTTTCCATTTTACTCCTGGTTTACATATAAAGAAAATTACTTGCCCAAGATCCTATGGCAGTAAGTAGAAGTGTGTGTGTGTGTGTACATGCATGCGCACTAAGTCACTTCAGCCATGTCCAACTCTTTGCAACTCTGTTGACCATACCTGCCAGGCTCCTCTGTCCATGGGATTCTCCAGGCAAGAGTACTGGAGTGGGTTGCTGTGCCCTCCTCCAGGGGACCTTCCTGACCCAGGGATTGAACCATGTCTTCCTGAGGCTCCTGCATTGCAGGTGAGTTCCTTACTAGGGAATCCCACAAATAGAGGTATACTTCATTTCATTGCGCTTCACCCATACTGTGGCAGTTTTGTTGTTTTTTGAACAAATCAAAAACTTGTGGCAACGCTGCCTTATCAGATGATGGTTAGCAATTTTAGCAATCAACGTTTTTATATGAGGTATGTACATTGTTTTATACATAATGCTATTTAATAGGATACAGTATAAACATGATTTTTATATGAACTGGGACACCAAACAATTCACGGGACTCACTTTATTGCGATAGTCACTGCAGTCTGGTACCAAACCTGCAGTACCTCTGAGGTCGGCCTGCATCAGAGCTAAGCAAGCCCCAAGTTAAACTGGAGGGATGGAGAGAGGAAAGGGTGTAAGCAGGCCCCTCACCACCACAGAGTGCCCCTGGAGGGTCTGCAGCGGTGTCAGAACATGAACTGACCAGGTAGACCAGGTAGGGACCTCGTCCTCTTCCCTAAGTCAACCACAAAACTGGCAGGAGATGCTTCCCTTAGAAAGAGAGCCAGGCCCCCCTGCCAAGTGAGCATGCCTCAGCTGCTCAAAAGGGATACAAAAGTTTCTGAAATACACTGTTCTTTGGGTCTAACAGCATCTTCATTTTCCGGCACCCTCTCCCATCTTATTAAGTGAATCAGCGAGTCATCACTGGGGCCTGCCTTGTGTTAGGTGCTGTTCTCACACTGGGAGTACAGCTGTAAACAGCGAGGGACCAGGCCTCTGTCGTCCTTCATCCTGTCACCCCCATTCTGTTTTGCCGCTTTTTGTTTTACGAGATTTTGTAACACATATTTATAAATGTCCTTTATTAAAAATTTAGGAATTCCCTGGCAATCCATTGGTTAGAATTCTGTGCTACCACTGCAGGGGGGCCTGAATTTGATCCCTGGTTGGGGGGTTTAACTTTTATGCAGAGTACATCGTGAGAAACGCTGGGCTGGAAGAAGCACAAGCTGGAATCAAGATTGCCGAGAGAAATATCAATAACCTCAGATATGCAGATGACACCACCCTTATGGCAGAAAGTGAAGAGGAACTCAAAAGCCTCTTGATGAAAGCAGAAGAGGAGAGTGAAAAAGTTGGCTCAAAGCTCAACATTCAGAAAACGAAGATCATGGCATCTGGTCCCATCACTTCATGGGAAATAGATGGGGAAACAGTGGAAACAGTGTCAGATTTTATTTTTGTGGGCTCCAAAATCACTGCAGATGGTGAGTGCAGCCATGAAATTAAAAGACGCTTACTCCTTGGAAGGAAAGTTATGACCAACCTAGATAGCATATTCAAAAGCAGAGACATTACTTTGCCAACAAAGGTCCGTCTAGTCGAGGCTATGGTTTTTCCAGTGGTCATGTATGGATGTGAGAGTTGGACTGTGAAGAAGGCTGAGCACCGAAGAATTGATGCTTTTGAACTGTGGTGCTGGAGAAGACTCTTGAAAGTCTCTTGGACTGCAAGGAGATCCAACCAGTCCATTCTAAAGGAGATCAGTCCTGGGTGTTCTTTGGAAGGACTGATGCTAAAGCTGAAACTCCAGTACTTTGGCCACCTCATGTGAAGAGTTGACTCATTGGAAAAGACTCTGATGCTGGGAGGGATTGGGGGCAGGAGGAAAAGGGGACGACAAAGGATGAGATGGCTGGATGGCATCACCGACTCGATGGACGTGAGTTTGAGTGAACTCCAGGAGTTAGTGATGGACAGGGAGGCCTGGCGTGCTGCGATTCATGGGGTCGCAAAGAGTCGGACACGACTGAGCGACTGAAGTGAACTGACTGAATTGGGGAACCAGGAGCCCACAAGCCATAGCATGACAAAAACAAAAAACTTCTCATACAAAGGTACGTCTCTCAAAGTTTCTGGGCTTCCCTGGTGGTGCTAGTGGTAAAAAATCTGCCTGACACAAAAAATGTGGGTTTGATCCCTGGGTCAAACGGTAACCCACTCCAGTATTCTTGCCTGGAAAATTCCATGGACAGAGGAGCCTGGCAGGCTATACAGCCCATGGAGTTGCAAAGAGTTAGACCTGACGGAGCTCCCATACATACACACACACACACACACACACACACACACACACCCCAGTGACTCAACTGGCAGAGAATCCACCTCCCAATTAGGGGACTTGGGTTTGACCCCTGGTCTGGGAAGATCCCACATGCTGCAGAGCAACTAAGGCCATGCTCCATGACTACTGAGCCTGTGCTCTAGAGCCCAGGAGCTGCAACTCCTGAGCCCACGTGCCAAGACTATTGAAACCTGAATACTCTAGAGCCTATGCTCCACAGCAAGAGACCTCACCACAACGAGAAGCCCTGCGCTGCACTAGAGATTCACCCCCACTCACCACCACCAGAGAAGGGCCCGTGCAGCAACAAAAACCTAGCATAGCCAAATGTAATTGTAAAAAATGCTCCTGAAGGACTGGTATAAAGTCTTACCCATCTTTAAATCTGGCTCAAGGTCTAGCATGGTATTTCACCCATTCTCCATTCAGCCCACCACCATATACTGAGGGTCTACTGTGGACCAGGCACTCCTCAGTTTGCCTCCCAAAGCTCTAGCTCCAGCTGTGGACTGTCTTGAAACGTCCTGGCCGTGGCCAAGGAGGCCATGTTCCACCTGGGCAGACCGCCTAGTGGGGCAGAGCTGGTCCACATGACATCCATCCCTGGCTGAACGCCTCCGCATGCCAGGCTTTATACTGTGAGCCCCCCATGCGCCGGCCCCTTTAATCCTCACTGCAAGCCTGTGAGCCGGTGCTTTCACTTCTCCAAGTTCACAGATGAGAAAACTGAGTGTCAGAGCGAGCAAGTGACTTGTTCAGCCCCAGAGGGCCTGGCAGAAGTGGAACACAATCCTGGGTCTTGGAAGCACTGCTGACAGCATTCCCTCTGGGCACTGTGAGCTCCTTGAAAGTCCGGGAAATCCCATGTCCCTGGTGCCCCGCCCAGGGTAACGCCTGCCCCCTGGAAGCGCTCTAGGGGTGGATGGCTGGGGCCTCGGTATGCAGCTCCTGTCTCCTGTCCCTGGGGAAATGTCTACACCGATCCCAGCTGCTTCTGTGAAATGTAGGCTGTCATGTAACTCAGTCACTGGCTGATCTGTGCCCAACAAGCACCTGCTTGTCATCTGCCTAAGCTCTCTGGCCATTCAGTCCCCTGCCTCTGTGGCCAGCAGGATGGAGGACCCGTGCCTGCCCAGTCACTTGGCCAGGAGCACTGATCATCATGGAAGCCTGGCATCCTGCCCTGCCCTCATGCCCGGGATGGTCGACGGGAACAGGAAATGGAAAGCCACAGGAGCCTCACCCCAGCTTCCCTCTGCTCTCAGGAAGGAGCCCCTGAGCCCCACTCTTTGCTTTCAGTTTCTAAGTCAGCTCCAGATAAGAGACACCACAGATGTCCCCTTCCTCTTTCGGTCTTCAGTTTAAAAATTAAGCATCTTTCGGTAGAAGTTTGCCTTGATGCTCGCCCAACGTTCGCTTGTTATCTGTACTGCGGGGCCCCCTAGTGGATAATCAGGCATGCTTTCCCCTCACACTCCGGTGGCATCTTGGCTTCAGGCTGTGGCATGAGTCTTACCTGTTTCCCGCTGGGTACCATCTCTTCATAGGTTCTGCTGCAACCCTCATTGTGGGCACAAAACTCTCCCACCCCACGTGGCCTGTATTCCGGGTCATTTTTGGAGTTTCAGGTAAAAGGCTATTTTCACCCAAAGGAGGAAACACACACACATGCACATACGTGTGAGCACACCATGCACAAACACAAATGTCCCGAAGCATCCACTCCCAGCTGAGTCGCAGGAGCCCCTAAACCCATCAAAAGGGCTCCCACTCCTCTCTGGGTCAAGTCCAAACTCCTTTTCACGATGGGCCTCACCTACCTTTCCTACATCAGTTTTTACCTTGAGTTCTCCCCGCTCTCTGGCCCAGCAACGCGGAACTGTCTGCATGAGCTGCACTGTTGTAACTCTTGTGCCTCTACGTGAAGCAATGCCACCCTCTCCCTCTTCCTGACCTTGGCCTGCCTCTCCACTCACCCACACTCAGCGTGGTATAACTTTGCCCATAGCCCAAGGCTGGGTTAGAGGCCTCTGCCCTGGGTTCCCACAGCACTTCCCTCTCTACTCAGTTGCCAGCTCTGGGAAGCTGGTGATGGACTGAGCCTCTTCCACCTGCTTACGTCTGTATTCCCACACCCAGCACAGTCCTTCTATGTAGCCAGCACTCAAAGTATCTGTACCACATGCAACTACATCAGCCACTCCCACTCCCTGTGGCGCCAGCTCCCACATCCTCTGCCAGTGCCCGCTCCAACCCCCCGGTCCTCGCTTACCTTTCAGCATCACCCGAGCTTCCTGGCTGTGGCGAGTATTGGCCACACTGTGAGCCACGAAGCAGTATGTGCCCAGGTCAGCCTGGCTCACGCTAGTGATGCGGAGGATGCCACCAGGGGTCCGTGGCTGGGCAGTGGCCCTCACCCTGCCACACTCCTTACTACACTTACCTGTGGTCAGCGGTACTCAAGATCACGCCGCTGTGTTCCCAGGAAGTGGAAGGCTCAGGCACTCCCCAGGTCATGCGCTGGAACAGGTGATCCGCCCGGCTCCTCCTTGACAGACTGGATGTTGATGGAAGCAGGCCAGGCCTAGGACACAAGGAGCACCTGAGCACCCAGAGAGCTACCCCCACCTCCGCCACCAGCAACTGGCCCAGAGCCCCAGCTTCCCCTCTGTGCCCACGGTTGCCGCTCCCCACTGACTGCCTTCCTGCACCCCTGCAGTCTCGCGTCTGTGGTCTCTGGAGGCCATGAGCACTTTACCTTCATGATATTTAAAATTATGTTTTACATTTGCATTGGTATCAACACAAATATAATCCAGAACTATAAAATAACAACTCACTATTATATATTCATTATTCACTTTTTCTTCTGGTTTTAAAGAAATTATAGTTAAAACATGTTTGTGATCCCCTGAAAGGGCCCTCGGCCTAGGCACGGTGCATACTGTGTCTAATGGCCAAGTCGACACTGCCTAGCCCACCCTGGGCAATTCTGTGCCCTGTGGATGCCATCTGTGGGTACCCCCGTGCACTCTCGTCCCCCCCTAACCCTCACAGGAGCAGCACAGTCACTTACTTGCCAGTTGCATCTGGGCCCACTAGCACCAGGCAGTTCTGGGCCACACAGTGGGACTCGTGGGCACGGGAGGGGAGGCTCCAGCAAGAGGGTGGGGCGGCCAGATGCAGGGAGCCATTGGGCATCAGGGTGGTGCTGCTGGCATTGGTCAGGCCAGTCCATCCCGCCGCCAGGAAATGGACATAGGCAGCTCACCCTCCACCTGGCAGGGCAGAACCAGTGGGCGGTCCCACACCAAGGCCAGCTCAGAGCCTGCAACAGGACCTGTGGGGACAGCCAGCAAGGCCTGGGCACACTAGCCTCCTGTAGCCCACTGCCTCCCCTCAGTTTTGAGCCCCTCTCAACCTGGGTGAGGCGTGGGGAGGCAGGACTTGACTTTGGGGGCACCTCGGGGAAGCACACGAGGAGGGCCTGGCAGTCCAGTCCAAGGAGCAGGGCCGCCACTGTCCGACTGGGCCGCTGCAATCGATGGCCTCTTTCAGCCGGACCCTGGCAACAGGGAGGGGGTGGGGCGGGCACAGTGGCGGGGTCAGGGGCCCAGGCGTGGGCATTGTGCTCCTTGGAGGCCAATGGCGTCATCCCCTCCTCCCCCACTGGCCCGTCTGCCCGTCTGCCTGTCTGCCTGAAGGGTCAGCTTCCCGGGGCTCCTGGCTCTCTCTTCCTACTGCCGAGATCCCAGCCTCTGAGTCGGGGAGGAGTGCACTCACATATTCACTCACACTCGGACTGAAAGCCGAGTCTCATAGACCTGGACACGGCTCCCATCCCAGAACTGTCCCCTCACAGCGGACTCTCACATGGAGACATCCCTACAGACTCAGTCACAAATGCACAAGCACGGGATGGAAGACACCAACGTTACAGGCCTAGAAATGCAAGCTCGGAGCTGCGAACCCACGTGCACAGACCACCCTACACAAACACCCGTGGGTGCAATGACTCAGCCTTCCAGGCTAGGGGTCAGCCAGCCTCGGACATCTGTGGGGAAACCTCCCGGTCCCTGCCTCTCCAAGACCCTCTGCTCCACAGCCCCTCCTAACCTGCGTTCCCTCAGCTCTCCTTCCGCCTGGCACCCCCAGACTGCAGCCAAAGTCTCTGCTCTCGCAGACCCTCCCCCCACCGAGCTCTTTCCCACAGGTGCGCGCCTGTCCTTCCCACTTCCCTCCCTGCTCTCTGCTCTCTTCACCTTGGTGTCCCCACACTTCCCTCTCCCATTTTGCCCCTGGCTCTCCCATCCCAATGTCTTCCCCCTTATCCTCCCATCCACCTCTCTCACCCGGCCTTCCCCACTTCTCCCCCACTGCCCTCCTTTTCCTTCTCCCTCCGTGTCCTGCAGGCCCCGACCCTTACCCCAGCCTTGGAGCAGCAGCAGCAGCCCCGGTCCCATGTCCCCACAGGTTTGGCCCTCTCAGTCCTGGGTTGTTCCCCAGGCAGCTCTGATCTGCCTTCAGCCTGGCCTTCAGCCTGCCTTCAGCCTGGGCTGTGGGCATTCCCCACGCACGCACTTGAGGGAGCTCAGTATAGGGGCTCAGGGTCCAGAGGGCTGAAGTCTGGGGTAAAGGTTGGAGGCTGCTGTCTTCCCTGGAGCTGGGTCTCTCTCTGCTTTCAGCCTGAGCCCCCTCCCCACCCCCATCCCCAGTGTCCCCTCCTTCCAGGGCCAGGACCCAGACACTAAGACAGTTGGAACAGGGACGGGGACAGGCTGGAGGCCAATAAGAGGCGGGCAAAATTGGGGTCAACCCTGTCCCTTTCCCAGCCTCAGACCTGCCTCCTGCTCCTTCCCAAACACTGATTGAATGAGTGAAGTTCGCGTGGTGCGGGGAGGCATCTGTTTCCCCCAAGCCCAACTCTGGGGATCCAGGGCCAGAACTGGGCGGCCTGGGGAGGGGTGCAGAGCCCCCACCCTCCTAGAGGAGTTGCCATCCCAGGTGCTGAGCCGGGCCTGTAAGGAACTCATCCCATTAGTTCGGTCACGGCCGCAGCAGCCTCCTCATCATTCATAGCGTCACTTTCCAAAGCTGTTCTCTCCACACTTGTTGGGACAATGGACTGGGGCCCTGGTGACGGGAGGCACTGGCAGGTGGGGGTGGGGACCAGCCTCCACTGCCCAATCTGAAAGAGAAAAAGCAAGCTGGGCCCTCTCCTCTTGCCGTACTGACCATCTAAACAGGCAAAAAGGGGCGGGTGGGGGCGGGCGGGGAGTGCCTTTTCACCAGAGGAGAAGGCCCTAATTTTCAGACTTAACTATTTCTGTAGGACCCCCTTCACCCAAACTGCATCCTCTGCCCTCCAAAAGCAAAGTTTCTGGAAAGATGAGAGGAAGTATGGGGAGAGGGGAAGAGGTTGTCTGTGAGAAACAATGATGAGAAAAATCAAGAGTGGGGAATCTGGTTGGAGCAGAACACAAGGCCACAAGCAGCCAGGCTTCTGGCCCCAGAAGCTCCAGCCAGGCTGGCCCCAGACTGAGTCCCCTTCCCCTTACTCTTCCTCCTTGGCTTTACCCAGCTCAGCCGGTACCCCTTATCTCTTCAGCACAAGCTCCCATTCCTGGTCTTCTCTCTGACATGTTCAGCCTCCTCCCTGGCTCCCCACCTCAAGCAAAAGCATTTTCAGAATCAACTCACCCAACACTGCCTCAACCAGCTCAACCTCCTCCTCTGAGACCAGCAGTCCAGGGTGGGTGATTGAGCCTGAGCTACCCCTAAAAGAGACTGTGGGAAGACAGCCTGCAGCTTCCCCACTGGGCCTTCCTCACCAGCCCTGCATCTGTCTGTCTTGGAGCCTCCAATTCAGGTTCTCACACTTTCTCCAGAGTGGCCTACTGAGTCAGCGCAGCCTGGATGGGATCACAGGCCCTGAGGTGTCAGGAAGATGTGGTTCAAGTAACTGATAAGTTGTATCCTTTGTAGGAAGATTTACCTGGTGGCTCACATGGTAAAGAATCTGCCTGCAATGCAGGAGACCCTTGGGTTGGGAAGATCCCCTGGAGAAGACAATAGCTATCCACTCCAGTATTCTTGCCTGAGGAACCCCATGGACAGAGGAGCCTGGGGGGCTACAGTCCATGGGGTCACAAACAGTCAGATAGGACTGAGTGACTAACATTTTCACTTTCCATCTTGAACCTGTTTCATTGATAAAAATGGGGGTGGATGTGATGGCAACCACCTCCCCCCATGCCTGGGAGGATTCAGTGGGGCCAGGGCTTAGGACAGTGTGTGGCCCAGATTGGCGTTTGCAGCGTTTGGCCGGGCCCCTCTATCCGATTTGCCTGCTGTCAAGACCTCGCTCCAGTACCTAGTAAGAAGATGTCTCCTTACCTCCTGTGTCTACCTTGTCACCTCCGAATTCACCAACGTGGCCCGCAAGACAAAGAACCATCATCGGTACAGAAGACCTGGGTTCAAGCACAAGCTCTGCCCTTAACCCGCCATCTCGCCTTGGGCTTGTATCCCTCACCTCTGAGATACCCGACCTGTAACGTGGGAGGAAGAGCAAGACCAGCTTGTCAGGACTGTGATGATCAAATGAAAGGCTTTGCACTTTAAGGGCCCAGTGCCACTCCTCCTCCTTTTTAAAACCAGTTTGGGGACTTCCCTGGTGGTCCGGTGGCTAAGACTCCATGCTTCCAAGGCAGGAGGCCCAGGTTCCATCCCTCTCTAGGGGAACTAGATCCCACAGGCCACAGGTAAAAGTTTGCATGCCGCAACTGACAAAGACCCAGCACAGCCAGATAAATAATGCACGTTAAAAACAGAAAAATAAGACAGCAGTTTGAGAGAATTTACAGAGCTTAAAGTTCATCCATCTTAGTATGTACAATATGATCAACACTTTTAGTCTATTTAATATGAATCAATAGCTTTAGTATATTTTACAGAGTTGCAAAACCATGACCACAATATATTGTACATCACTTCCAAAAGGAGTCAAAATACATTTTCATCACTTCCAGAAGAAACATTGTACCCATTAACATCCACTCCCATCCTCCTCTCTCCCACGCCTCCCTGCAGGCAACCACTCTACTTCCTGTCTTTGCTATTAAGTATCTATGGGGTCACACAGAGTCCGACAGGACTGAAGCGACTTAGCAGCAGCAGCAGCAGCATACCTCTTATAAGTGGTCTCATACTACATATTTGTGTGTGTGTGCATGGCTTATTTCACTTAGCATGATGTTTTCAAGGTTCATTCGCGTTGCAGACACATGTTAGTACTTCATTCCTTTTTGTGGCTGAACGCTCTTCCGTCGTATGGCTGCACCACAGTTTGTGTATCCGTTCACTGGATGACGGACATTTGGGCTGTTTCCACTCTCTGGGTATTGTGAATAACGCTGCTGTGAACCTTCATGTACAGTTTGTGCAGAGCTGTGTTTTCAGGTCTCTCAGGTCCACACCTAGGCATGGAGTTTCTGGGTCATACAGTAACTCTGCATTCTGAGGATCTGTCAAGCTGTTTTCCAAAGTGACATTCCAAGCACTTCTTTTTATAACCCTGGAGATAGGAGTTAACTTTCTATTGGGGCCAGGACCCCTTGAGATTTGGTGAAAGCTTTCCCCAACCTCCAAGGAAACTTACATTTGCATACACCCCGAGTCCCAGGTTAGGAGGTGCTGTCCCAGGAATAAAGGTCCAAATGGCCTTTTCTGGGGGGGCTGCACTGCATGGCCAGTCATCTGACTTTAAAAGAAGGAAATTACCCTGGATGAGCCTGTGGGTACATGTAGTCACATGGGTCCTCAGCAGTAGAAGAGGCTGGCAGGAGTCAGAGGGAAAGGTCAGGGGGAAAGGTCAGGGTCATGCGAGGGGAGAGGGGGCCGAGCTGTGATTGGAGACAAGGGATCAGATAGCCAAAGAATGTGGATGACCTCTAGAAACTGGAAAAGGCAGGAATGGAGTCTCCTCTGAAGCCTCCAGATAGGAATGCAGCCCTGAGAACATCTGGCTCTTAGCCCGTGGGACCCGTGTCTGAACTCCGACTACAGAGCCTAAGAGGGTAACCTGGTGTTGTTGGGAGCCATGACTTTTGTGGTCATTTGATACAGCAGATAGAAAACTTTTCAAGATCCCTGTCTATTCTATCACCGACACTGTCACCCGCTGACTCCTCATTTCGGGTTTCCCGGGCATCTCCCCCACCTGAGCATGAGTTCCACCAGGGCAGGAGCTTTGCATGATCCCCTCTGGGTGCCCAAAGCCAGAGCAGGTGGCACTCCCTGTCAACACGGGGTAAGGGGAAGATGAAAGGAGAGCCAGCCAGCTCTGCAAAGTCATGCCCAGACCTCCCTCGACTCCGAGCTGCGTCCTTGTCTCCATTTTGTGAACACCCGACAGGCGGTCCGTGAGCACAGCCGGGCAGAAAGTGGGTCGAGGCGGCTCCAGCCCACCACCTGTGTACGCGAGCCCTGACACGGCGACATCGCCCCGCCCCGAACAGTCCCTCTCCGACCTGGCTCCCCACACTCCATCAGAGGTACTGTCCCCACCCCGGATGATTCTCCCTAAGTTCAAGCTCCACAGGACATGGTCCCAGGCAGTGTCTCTGCTCCCTACCAGCTCCCTCCTCGCCTTGGCCTTTGCCAGTCACTGGCCCTTCCAGCTCTCTGTTCCCCCTGCTGGGCTCATCTTCCCTCAGTCTTCCCTTTCTTTGCTGAAGCATTTTCAAATAAATCCTGGACATCATCTCATTCCACTCCTGTATACTTATTGTGTATCTTTTAAAAAACGCAAAATTTTCCATAGCCATAATGTCATTATCATATCTAACAAAAATAATGCTACCAAGTCCAAGCTCTGATTGATCTGTCCAGTGAGAAGCTGATGAGTTGTTGGGGCAAGGAGTAGTGACTTCATTTAGAAGCCGCCAGAAGCTGAGAAGGTGGCAGGCTAGCATCCCAAAGAACCACCTTCCTAGTTAGAGTTCAGGCTTTTTTATACTGAAAGGGTAGGGAGTAAAGTCCTGGTTCCAGCCATCCACTGGAGGCGATACCTTAACTTCTTCCAGCCAGTCATTCCCAGGTGGAAAAGTGAGCTAAACAAAGGTATTTTACCTTAATGCTCATCACCTGGGAGACAAGGTTCCCATTAGGTGTAACTTAAGTTTATGGGCAACATGCCTTTAATGACTGACTTGGAATACAATCTTTTCCTACTATAATTCCCCACTGCGAATGATCCATTCCACAGTCCCCCGTGAAGGGGATGAAGACTGCTCTAGGCCTACTTGGACTGTGCCTAAGAAGAGGTCATTACGGAAAGGAACTGATCAGTCCTGGATAGGGAATATTCTATAGTCTTTTAGTCAGTAGTACAATCCTCTTTGGAGAAGGAAATGGCAATCCACTCCAGTATTCTTGCCTGGAAAATCCCAAGGACAGAGGAGCCTGGTAATCATCTTTCCTTTTTTTATACAACTATTTGAGCCTAGGGCTTCCCAGGTGGCTCAGTGGTAAAGAAATACGCCTGCCAATTTCGGGGACACGGGTTTGATCCCTGGTCCTGGAAGATCCCGCACGCTGCGGGGCAACTAAGCCCACGTACCACAACTACTGAGCCCTTGCTCTAGAGCCGGGGAACCACAACTGCTGAAGCCCGAGCACCCCAGAGCCTGTGTTCCTCAACAAGAGAAGCCCCTGCAATGAGCAAACCTACACACCGCACCTAGAGAGTAACCGCCGCTTGCCATAACTGGAGAACAGCCTGAGCAGCAACGAAGACCCAAAGATGCGGCATGCGGCATCTTCACGTGGCACGCAATCTCTCTAGTAGTGCTGAGCTGGCCTAGCTGCTCCACAGCACGTGGGATCTTCCCAGTTCAGGGATCGAAACTGCGCCTCCTGCATTAGCAGGCAGATTCTCCAGGGAAGGCCTTTTATTTGTTTATTTTGTCCAGATGAGATATGCTTCCACCGATCCTGAGAACGTGCCTAAACTCTAGCAGGTATCTGAAGTCTCCTGCAGCTCGAGGCGTTTAAGTCTATTTGCCAGTCCTCGGGATGGCAGGTTCCTGTGTTGAGTACTCACCTGGAGAGGTCTAGCAGCAGTCTTTGGGTTATTTTTAGCACAAATGATTCAGTTCTGAGAGATCCCTGGATGGCTTTTGTAGGCTAGGCCTTTTGTAGGCTAGGCCCTGTTGTATACTTTTGACTCCGCTGTAGGGGGCCTCTCCCACGTGATGGTACCACTGTAAATGTGCTGCCACAGTGTCCAAGAGCGCCTGAGGGGGCAAAACTGTTCTCTGTGCCCTACATTTGCAGCCAGGTTCGGTGTGGTCAGAGTGAAACCCCACTCTCTGGTCCTCTCTTTGTCCTTTTCTGCATGCACTGGCTGGCATTTTGATAACACAGTCTGCGGGAGGAGGGATGCTATCACAGCCCGCTAATGGCCTTCCTTTGCTGCTTGGTCGGCTGCCCCGTTGCCTTTCACATGGTGAGGGACATCAAGGTGAGGTGCTCTACTTGGCATTCTGAGGCTGTAAGAACCAGTGATGTTGTACTTCTCCAGAGGCTCCACCCCTGGGGTGGATCGAGAAGTTTTCTGCGCCATCTCGGTGTTAACCAGACTATGAAGCACCTGTGCTCACTAGAAAGTCTTCGCTCGTCTCCCACTGCCCATCTTACTTAGAGCTCCTGTGGGGAAATTGGAGTTGGGTGCCTCAAGTCCAAGGGAGCCCCTGGGCTTCTTCGTTAAATCATTGTGTTCCTCTCTTTCTACCACCCTGCTGCACGAAGGGGACCGCTTCCAGGGTCTAAGAGTGGGTTCTTGTCTAACTCTCAGAAATTGTCCGAGATGACATATGCACTGACAAAGCAAGAGACTTGACTGGGAGGGACACCCAGGTGGAGAGCAGCAGGGTAGGGAGACCCAGGAGGACTGCTCTGCCACGTGGCTTGAAGTCTCAGGTTTTATGGTGATGGGGTTAAGTTTCTGGGTTGTCTCTGGCCAATCATCTTTCTTGGCCCATATTCGGCCTGACTCAGGGTCTTTTCTGGTGGGGCTCGTACCTCTCAACTAAGATGGAATCCAGCAAGAAAAATCCTGGGACATTTGCAGGACAATATTGTGGAGTAGCATCTCCTCCTTCCTTGTGGCCCCTCCAGAATTTTCCCCATGTTAGTTTTTGCGGGGCAGCACTGTGTTCCTGATTGGGACCTCCTGTTGTGAGACAACTCATGCAAGCTGTTATCATCATGCCTGACCAAGGCATGTGGTTTTGGTCAATGATTCCCAAATAATACGAGAGGCTCCTGTCTTTTTATTGTTTTTCTTATGTTTTAGCCTAGGGCAATCTTTTTCTAATATCCTTCCTCCTTACAGTAAGCATATCGTTCCTTCCCCAGTGGCATATGTCTCTTTGGGTTACTCGCCTTTAGGAGTCCAATGTGATGGTCAGAAAAGCCGTGTTACATTTTGCATCTTCTTTCTTCTGTCATCGTTCCCTGTTGTTGCTACCAATTGAGAAGGGTTCATTCGAAATAAACCATCTAATTTTTGCCCCAAACTATATGAGGTGTTTTGCCCAGAAAGGTCAAATTTACTATTCTATTATATTCAGAGGCTTCAGGATCTGCGTCAGTCTATCAGATCAGTCGCTCAGTCGTGTCCGACTCTTTGCGACCCCATGAATCGCAGCACGCCAGGCCTCCCTGTCCATCACCAACTCCCGGAGTTCACTCAGGCTCACCTCCATCAAATCAGTGATGCCATCCAGCCATTTCATCCTCTGTCATCCCCTTCTCCTCCTGCCCCCAATCCCTCCCAGCATCACAGTCTCTTCCAATGAGTCAACTCTTCGCATGAGGTGGCCAAAGTACTGGAGTTTCAGCTTTAGCATCATTCCTTCCAAAGAAATCCCAGGGCTGATCTCCTTCAGAATGGACTGGTTGGATCTCCTTGCAGTCCAAGGGACTCTCAAGGGTCTTCTCCAACACCACAGTTCAAAAGCATCAATTCTTCGGTGCTCAGCTTTCTTCACAGTCCAACTCTCACATCCACACGTGACCACTGGAAAAACCATAGCCTTGACTAGACGAATCTTTGTTGGCAAAGTAATGTCTCTGCTTTTGAATATGCTATCTAGGTTGGTCATGACTTTCCTTCCAAGGAGTAAGCGTCTTTTAATTTCATGGCTGCAGTCACCATCTGCAGTGATTTTGGAGCCCCCAAAAATAAAGTCTGACACTGTTTCCACTGTTTCGCCATCTATTTCCCATGAAGTGATGGGACCAGATGCCATGATCTTCATTTTCTGAATGTTGAGCTTTAAGCCAACTTTTTCACTCTCCACTTTCACTTTCATCAAGAGGCTTTTGAGTTCCTCTTCACTTTCTGCCATAAGGGTGGTGTCATCTGCTTATCTGAGGTTATTGATATTTCTCCTAGCAATCTTGATTCCAGCTTGTGCTTCTTCCAGCCCAGCATTTCTCATGATGTACTCTGCATAGAAGTTAAATAAACAGGGTGACAATATACAGACTTGACGTACTCCTTTTCCTATTTGGAACCAGTCTATAGGCCTAGTAATACTTTTTTTGCCGAATTTCTTGGATTTTGTTCTAACTCTTCTGTTTTGGTTCCTCTTTCAAAGCCCTGGCAGGATACATTTCTAGTAGTGCTCTAGTGAGGGCATTCCTCCCTTATTGTGGTCCCAGTGTGGTGCAGCTGTGGGCACTGCCAAACGGGCTTCTGGTGTGCCATTTGGGTCTGTTAGATGGAGCCGACACACTTCTCTCTTGGACTTATCAATAACTATTCTTTCATCTGGAGGATCCCCCCTATAATAAGGGCCACCAATTAGACAAGCCTGACTTGGAGAAAGCCCATGGAAACAGAGCTAGCTGGCCATTTGCATCTAGGTCCCCTCAGTAACTGTGTAGGGGAAACCGCCCTGCCCCAGGAGAGACTCCTGGCCCAAACTGAGAGCTTTGATGGGGCTTGGATGGTGATACCACACCAGTCCCTGCGCCTCAGGGACTTTCTAATTGATCCCTATAAGGAGTGGGAGCTAGTCGGACCACTTCCTGAGCCCCGGGTTGGGAACTGAAGCTGAATAGGAATGGGAGGTGAAGGAAGGAGTGGATATATTGGTGTAACAGCTGGAGCAGCTGGGACAGCCCGCTTGGCCCAAGGTTGGAGCAATCTTCCTCCCTCTCTTTCCTTCCTGTACGATAGACTTTCCTTGGGCTTCTTTTACCATAAAGTGACACTGTCTGACTTTTTCTTACCCTGATGTCACAGCACAAATGCTTGCGCAGAGAGGATTTCATCATTCTTCCCCACTTCTTCACAGAAGAGCTATGTTATTGTTTTGCTGTTTAGTTGCTAAGTTGTGTCTGACTCATTCAAAGGCCACCATAAAACCATAAAAAGCAACTGACCGTCTCTATCAATCAGAAGGGTGCCTTTTGCCTCAGCATCCACCAACCAGGCTGGGTTCTGGGGTGGGGCTTCTGGTGATTTTAGGAACCAAGTGAAACCTTTCTCGTCTCTCTGGGAGTGTCCTTCCCTCCACTGACAGTCTAAGTGGAGTTATGGTACCAAAACCAAATGGAATAAAAAAACCCAAAGAACAGAAAACTCTGAATTTACTCTCAAGTTTGGTCTTGGGGTTTGACATGTCATAAGAACCATCAACTAAAACCCCATGTAATGTGACTCTTTGGAGAGTTGTTGGATCCAGACCATCAACACAGGAGACCAGAAACAATGCAGCACTGCAAAGCTCTGCTTTTCCAGTGGTCACGTAGAGATGTGAGAGCTGGACCATAAAGAAGGCTGAGCACTGAAGAACTGATGCTTTTGAATTGTAGTGTTGGAGAAGACTCTTGAGAGTCCCTTGGACTGCAAGGAGATCCAACCAGTAATCCTAAAGGAAATCAACCCTGAATATTCATTGGAAGGACTGATGCTGAAGCTGAAGCTCGCAATGGCTAATGCAAAGAGCCAATTCATTAGAAGAGACCCTGATGCTGGGAAAGATTGAAGACAGGAGGAGAAGGGGATGACAGGGGACCAGAAGGCTGGATGGCACCACCTGACTCAATGGACATGAACTTGAGCAAAGAGATAGTGAAGGACAGGGACGCTGGCGTGCTGCAGTCTGTGTGGTCACAAAGAGTCAGACACGACTGAGCAACTGAACAACACAGCCAAGTGTACAGAGTCCCAAGGCAACCTGCCCAAACCCCTTGTGGGGATCATAACAGGTACTGTGGCTACACATTGTTACAATAAAACATCATCTGCCTCTCAGTTCACAGCTGTCATCAGATCACTTGTCCAAAATGTGCCCCAGAGGGCTTTTTTTAGGGATAGTTAAAATATCCCAATTTTTAAAGGCAGAAATACAAGACAAATGAAACATAAGCGGCACACACATGCTAGCCTACAAAGACACAAACCGGCCAGTTCACAAACTGGGTAAAATATCTAGCAATTATTTCCTCTAACTGGGTACTCCACTCAAGTACAAAGCAAACTGGCTTATCCCACAGGAAAAAACTCAAGAGAAGTAATCAAATTTCAAGTTCTAGCTCTACACACCAGAGCGGCTTACCCAAGTGTACCGAGCCCACCAACTGTACATATGGGAGTGATCTACCCAACTGCGCTGAGCCCGTCAACTCCCAGATCTTGATTCTTTGCTCCCCCTATCAAGCACTGGAGTAGCTGGTGCCACTTGGGGGAACTTCAAGGGGAAGATCCTCAGGACAAGAGGTCCTGGCAGCTGCTTGGGACTTACTCCAAAATTCCCCAGGCAAGTCAGAGGGCCATGAGCAGCAAGGGTCCTTGATGGTTTCACCAAAATTTGTTACCGAGTCTAAGCTCACACTGCCCTCCAAATGACAGGCCAGCCAATCAAGAGATGGGTTGTTGCAGCAAGGAATGGCGACTTCATTCAGAAAGCCAGCAGACAAGAAGACGGCAGGCTAACTTCCCAAGAAACCACCTTCCCGGAGTTAGAATGCGGGCTTCTTTTATACCAAAAGGGGAGGGGCTGAAGTCCTGGTTCCAGGATGTGTTAACTTCTTCCTTCTTGCAACCATTCCCAGGTGGTCCTGGCGAGGCTGGTTTTTTGTGAGCTGATCAAAGGTGTTTTAGCTTAATCCTCATTCCCTGGGAGGCAGGAGTCCCAGAGATGGGCCAATATGCATAATTTAAACTGATAGGCAACATCCCTTTAGTAACTAACTTGTAACAGAATAATACTAGGGGCTTCCCCGTGGCTCATCTGCCTGCAATGCAGGAGCCCCAGGAGATCTGGGTTTGATCCCTGGGTCAGGAAGATCCCCTGGAGAAGGAAATGGTAACCCACTCCAGTATTCTTGCCTGGAGTATCCCATAGACAGAGGAGCCTAGGGGGCCACAGTCCATAGATAGGGTTGCAAAGAATAGGACACAACTGAAGCAACTTATACACTCAGAATAATACAAAGTTTCTTCCCTATCATAGTGACAATAGTTTCTTAATATCACCTTGTAACTAGTTCATAATCAAATTTCCCTGATTGTTTTAAAAAAAATGTCTTTTTACTCTTTGGACTACTCAGAACAAGGTCCATATTCTACACTACATTCGGTTATATCTTAAGGATCTAACTGAAGCAAGCCTTGCCCACCCCCCTCCCCACCACACCTCTCTCATATATCATTGAGTTATTGAAGATACTGGATAAATTTTCCACTAGAAGTACCTGCATTCTGGATCTGTTTATTTGCTGTTATTAAATATGTTCCTCTGTAAATGGATGTTGGCCCTAGAGACTTGGTTAACTTCATGCTCCACTCTTATGAAAGAAACCTTACGGGCAGTGCTGTGCGCTGCATACTGCATCTCCAGGAGGCAAGAAACGCCTCGTGGGTGGGGTTCTCCTTTTAGTAATTCTAAGACTGACTGGTGGCTTCAGGTGGTGATAGTCTGACTGATCCCTTGTAGAATTCCCTTTCAGGCTTTCATCTGATAGTTTTATTCATTGATGATCATTTCCTGTATTAGTGGTTGCAAAATGGTAATTTTCCAATTCTATCATTTTTTTCTCACTCATTAATTGGAAGTCATTTGTAAAGAACTTTCCCTCATCAACTAGGAGAATTTGGTGACCCTGAAATACAATTCTTGCAGTAAAGGAGGGACAAATGCTTATTAAAGGATAAATGCAAATTAAAGGACAAAATTCTTTCCTTTAATGGCCAGTATTCAGAGTAAGGCCTTGGTGCTCTACCCTACCTGTTTCTCTAACCCTCTAGCCCTTTATCTTCCTAGTCCCGATCAGTATCACTCTGAATGGCTACATTTCGTATGTTCAATGTTTCAAGTGCCTGCATTAATCTTTTCCCCAGGTTAGATCGCCCTGTCTTAGGCGACGGGAATGCTGGGAGCGTTGTGTGCTTTTGCTGTTTCCCCATTTTTTGGTATCTTTGCTTTCTGGCACAAGATGCCCCAAGTCTCATCCTGAGTATCTCCTGTTGACCTGGAACCGACCTTTCCTCCAAGGACGTGCGCACCAGCACATATCACTGTTGTCACATAGTCTGTTGCTTCTAGGCTTTTTGAGTGACCTTATGAGATTTTTTACTTCACTTAATTTATACTCATATCTCTTTTTCTCTTGCTCTGAAAACAGTGATTCCTAATGTTTATTACTATACAATATGCCATAAAATAGTTTCAAATAATGCCGATTTTACTATCAATATGTACACACTAAATGAAATGCAACATATCTTCATATCTTTATTTGTCCTTGGGGAAAAACCAACTCTTGCCATATTCTCCCTGTATTTTAAAAGAACAAACTGTACTTCATCAAAAAATAAACAAACTGTACTTCATCAAAATTTAAAATCTTTATGTTTCAAAGGACATTATCAAGGAAGTGAAAAAACAAGGGAACTTGAGTCCAGAGTATATATTTAAAAAATTAAAAAAATAAAAACCCTAACAAAACAAAGAAATCTCACAACTCATCAATAAAAAGGCAAAAAACTCAATTAAAAAGCAAGGAGATAATCTGGATAGACATTTCTCCAAAGAACATATTCAAACGGCCAGTATGCACATGAAAAAATGTTCAGTGTTATTAGCCATCAGGGAAATGCAAATCAAAACCGCAGTAAGGTAGCTATCACGCCCACTATAACTGCTACAGGCAAAAGACAAATAATAACAAGTGGTAGTGAAGATGTAGAGAAACTGAAACCCTCATACCTTGCTGCCGGGACTGTAAGACGGTGCAGCCCCCTTGGAACAGTTTGGCAGTTCCTCTCAAAGTTAAACACAGAGTTTCTCTAAGACCCAGCAATTCCATTTCTAGATATACACCCAAAAGAGTTGAACACATTATGTCCACACAAACACTTGTACGTAAATGTTTATGGCAATATTATTCAAATAGTAAAAAAGTAGAAACAGCCCAAATTCCATCAACTGATGAATGGATAAACAGACTGTGGTATATACATCCAACAGAATGATTATTTGGCCATACGAAGGAACGAAGTACTGATACCTGCCACAACAGAGATGAATCTACCTCAAAAATGTTACACCAGGTGAAAGCCACTGGTACAGAAAATGTCACATATATGACCCCATTTATGTGAAATGTTCAGAACAAATAAATCCATAGAGACAATGCAGATTGGTGGCTGCCAGAAACAGGAGCGACAGGAAGAATGCTAATGGGTAGGGACTTCCTTGAGGGGGTAATGAAAACGTTCTAAGTTAGGTAGTGGCTATAGCTACACAAATCTATGAATATACTAGAAACACTAAACTTTTGAAAAGGGTAAATTGGATTACATCTCAATTGAAAAACAAAAACAATTTTCTTCCCACATTTGTTCCCTAAGAAGAAAACTTCCGTTACTTTGACCCTGTTCCCCAACTTGTCTCTTAATTTTAGCCAGAGCTGCAGGCGTCTCAGGTAATTCTCAGTGGTAATAAGTCTGCCTGCCAATGCAGGAAACGTGGGTTTGATCTCTGGGTCGGGAAGATCCCCTGGAGGAGGAAACGGTAACTCATTCCAGTATTCTTGCCAGGAGAATTCCATGGACATAGAAGCCTGGTGAGCTACAGTCCGTGGGGTGACAAGGACACGACTGAACACACACACACACTCACAGCCCATACACACACCCGGGGACGGGGCAGCAGTGCGCAGGCGCCTTTCTCTGTTGGAAGGAGGGGAGGGGCTCGCCCCGCCCATGTGGGATGACTCCGCCCACTCCCTAGCTTGCCCCGCCTCCCTCGCGCAAGGATGTGGGCGGCAGCGAGTGGCCGGCGCCAATCAGCGCCGGCGCCCCAGGTTCGGTTTCCGCGGGTGTGCGTGGCTACTCCTTGGAGCTTGCTGGCGCGTGGGCGCTCGGCAATGAGCAGGACCTGGCGTGTTACTGCCTTTCCCCACATAATCGACTCAGGCAGCGCCGCATCCGGGGTGCTTTTTGCCAAGCCCTACTAGGAGCAGTCGCCAAGCGTCGCCGGGCCGTCCCCCTGACACTCCCTGTCCTTGCACGCGGGAAAACTGCTGCCCAGCGGCGGGGTAGGGACGAGGCCCTAGAACAGGGCAGTCTTTCTGTCAAGGGCCACATAGTAAATATTTTATGCCTTTCAGGTCATACGGTCTCTGTCACAACTACTCTGTTTTTGTAGCAAAGAAGCAGCCATAGATAGTTTGTAAAGGAATGCACGTGGCCTATTTCATTAAAACTACGCGTGGACTCTGAAGTCTGAATCCCATATATGTCGTGAAATATTCTTCTTTTGCTTTCTTCAGCCATCTAAAAATAAAAAAACCATTCTTAGCCTCTGGCTGTGAAAGAGCGTGGCTTGCCAATGCCAGCGCCCTTACTGGTTCCTGTATTTGTCGAGGACTCGTGGCCTAAGCAGCCCGGGGAATTCACTGATACAGAGCTGAGAACATTGCTCTGACTGAAGATGAGGTCAGACAGTTCTCTGATTCCACCACCCTCCCTTTCCAGTGCCCAGCATATCAGGGACAAGGGCCTGAGAAAGGGAACTTACCTCTTGAGGACCAACCTATCTCCGCAAATTTCTCATAATTTCATTTTATTTTATTCCTTTGGACTTTTTTGGTAGGAAAACTTAATTCTTTTGAAGTTTATTTTATATTTGATTATGGTAAATGGAAAACCTAATTCTTTTGGATCCAGAGTGTGCCGTCTTCCAGCGTCTCCATTTCAGGGGTTATATAGCCTCTGCAACAAAGCTGGTTCAGAGAGCTGCGATTCTGTCTGGAGGACAGCATGCCAACCTCAGCCACCTGGCTCAGCCCATTGGAACAGAAGCCCTTTTGCTGGCTGTCCTCTCCAAAGTGCAGCAGCTCAAAAGCAGGCATCATACAGGGACAGCTGATGTATTACATTCAGTATTTGTGGGTCTACAGAGGGAGGCATGGGGATAGGATTTAGGCCAGCTCTATTTGGTGGAGATATAATGTGGCTGGTCTGTAATTCTACATTTTCTAGTAGCCTTCTTTTTGTTGTTATTTAGTTGCAAAGTCGTGCCTGACTGTTTGAGATCCCATGGACTGTACCTGCCAGGCTCCTCTGTCCATAGGATACTCCAGGCAAGAACACTGGAGTGGGTATTCTCCAGGGGATCTTCCCATACCAAGGATCACACCTGTGTCTCCTGCACTGGCAGACCGATTCTTTACTGCTAAGCCACCTTTACAAAAGGGAAACCCCCTTTACGAAGGTTAAAAATAAACAAGTGGAATACATTTAATATATTTTAACCCAATATTTTGACATGTAGCAATACAGAACAGTTATTAATGAAATATTTTTTTACCTTTATTTTGGGTCCTAAGTCTTTGCAACCTGGTCTGTAGCTCACACATCTTGTTGCAGACCAGCCACATGTCAAGCACTCAGTAAACACTGGCTGGTGGCCACCGTACTGTGCAGGACAGGTTTCAACCAAACGAGACAAGGGTTGGGTGCATCTCTGGTCTGTCTAGTCTGTTGGTGATCTGAACTGGGTTTGTTGGTGGAGGGTGGGACAAGGTGTATGTTTTGGAATAGGAGGGTGAGCCATAAGGACCCAAGATAGGTGATGGGGTGTGTCCCGTGACCTCTCACGTTGGGAGGAGGGTTTGGAGGGGGAAAGATCATCCAAAAAAAAGTAGTAGAATTTTTTGTGGACCCACAGCTTAAAACAGAAGGGGAGTTTAGTTCTAAGACAAGCAGCAGTTTCATCATTTCAAGCTTTTAATATGATTAACTTTTTTTAAGCTATTTTGAATCAGTTTTATTTAAATTTTTTTTTTTTAATTTGGTGATGCAGCAACTTGGGAGACATCAGTTCCCCAACTAGGGACTGAACCCAGGCCACAGTAGTGAAAGCATGAATCCTAACCACCAGGGAACTCCCTGATGGCTAACCTTTTGGACATCTCATTCAGGGGCTAAGGAGAGGCCCTTTTCCTTTTGATTTCCCCATCCCTCTGCCACCACAAGCATACATGTTTTTGAAGCCCTGCTCCAAGGAGGGCTTTCAGGCAAACTCTTCCCAGAAACTGCACTGCTACTTCTGGGAATACAGGACTACCTGTGGGTAAGATTCGGAAAATCTGAGTTGCACTGAGACGCTGCACCCCTCCCCCTCAGGGAGTGGATAACAAAGCCAGTTTTGAGGGGTGAGGGGTGTCTGGAGGGTCCTTTCCCCCAAAATTAAGCCTCTGTTTTGCCCATTTAAGACCCTTCCCCATGCCCCAACCACAGGTGAGTTTGTGGAGATGTTTGGCTGCCCGCAGGGGGCAGTGTTTCCAAACCTCTGTCCACTTAGGCCATTTGAGCGAACCCCTTGGGACCTCTAGCTCCCCAGAGGAAGCAGTGGGGGCCCCATGCTCAGGGAGTGAAACTGGGACAGAATACCCACAGCACAGACATCAGTCATCAGGGGTTTTCCAGGGACAAGGATCACACGGGGTCATCCGAGAGGAAAAATACCGAGGTCCAGACACTGAACTCAGGCCCAGAGTCCCGGCAGGAGTGCCTGTAGCTCTGACCGGGAGAAAATGTCAGTGAGAAAAGCAGTTCCACAAACAGATGGGAAAGCTGATACTGTGGAGCAGAAAGAGCCAGGGGACCTCTGGTCAAGTTTATTACAAAATACAGATTACAAATCTGGTATAGAAAAGATCCCCAACAGTGGTTCCCCAGCCCACAGGGCCCCCCTGTCGGGTGCGCTGGCGTGGGGGCGCTCAGATGCGAAGGTCCCCGGCCAGGAGGGCGCTGTACCGGGCAGGTGTGAGTGGCAGGTAGGCGCCCCCCGCCTGGTCCAGAATGTAGAGCGGGTCGGACAGTGTGCTTGGGTCAAAGCCCTCTTTTGCCATTCGAACCTTCTGCTGCTTGAAGGTCTCTGTGGTGGCCAGGGACTCCTGGGGAAGGGGAGGTCAGAGGAGGCTGAAGGAAGCGGTATTCTGCCCCAGCAGTTCAGGGGAACTGCCTGAGTTTTGTGGAGGGGCAGGTCTGGGGAAAGAGGAGATGAGGCCCAGGTTTAGAGGAGAGGGTGACAGGGTCTGGGAAGGAACTGCTTTTTCTCTTCACAGAGTATGTTAGGTGGGGGTCCTCCGGTGGAGTTTGGGAGACAGTGACTGCTGCAGATATACAGGGTGAGGTAAAGGGTCAGAGCAGGGGTGGCTGCTTACCTGGAGCCTTAGGAATCGAGGCCGGGCATAAGGTGGCAAGTTCTCAGAAACATGGGCATAGAGCTGCACAAGGTCCAAAGAGTGGGGGGGACGGAGAGCCAGGGCTGCCATCCCAGCCCGGCCTTCATGCCCTGGTGGGTGTGGGGGGCAGGGTCAGCCATGGGAGCTGACCCCCACAAGGCCCTCTGCTCCCTGCACCCGACGTAACACCACTTCTGCTTGGTGGGCCTGGTGCCTCTCCCCACTGCCTGGGCACCTGGCACAGTGACTCCGTAGACGTTCACCTCCTGAAGAAAGTCCAGGGCCTCCAAGGCCTCGGCCACCTCGGTGGTGGCCACATTCTCCCCCTTCCACCTGCCAGAGATGGGAAACTGGGAGTCAGGGGGCAGGGCCTCCTGAGCTCGGTGGGGAGAGAAAGAGGCTGGGATGAGGGCGAGGTGCCAGATGGTTTCGGGGAAGAAGCTAGAGGCTGGAGAGGAGAGGTTAGGTGAGAAGCTGGGTTGGTACACAGCTTAGAGGTTTAGAGGGTTTGGGTCCCAGAGATTCAGATGCCCGGGAGAAGAATCAGAGAGTGAGGGGCAGGTACCTGAAGGTATCTCCAGTACGATCATGGAAGCGAAGAAAGCCCTGGTTGTCGCAGACTAACAGGTCCCCGGTGTTGAAGAAAACATCCCCAGGCTGGAAGACGTGCTTCAGCAGCTTTCCCCGGGCCAGCTCTGGGCCCCCAGCGTAGCCCAGGAATGGCGACTGCTGGCTCACAGGGGCCACCAGCAGGCCTGGCTCACCTGGCAGAGCCACCGGGGTCAGGGGTGCCCGCCCCCCACGCCACTCTCCAAGTACACCATCCCGCCCACCCCACCTGGACACAAACCTGGAGACGTGGCCACACAGTGCCCCTGGGTGTTCCGAACTGGCTCCCCTGTGGTGACATCATAGCGAATCAAAGAGAAGGGGAAGACATGCTGGGGGAAGGGAGACCCAGGGACTGGGTCACTTCCGGTGCATGAGCCCCCTCCCCACTAACTCCCCCCTCACTGTCCCCCAGATTTCCTGGCTTCCTCCTGCAACTCACCTTGTAAAGCCAGGAGGCACGCCCCACAGCGCCCTGTTGTCCGGTGTAGTTGAAAGTGGCCACGTTGCCCTCGGTCAGCCCGTACGTCTCCAGCACCTGCAGGGGCCCGAAGCGCCGCACAAAGCGCTCCCAGGTGTCCGGCCGCAGCCCACTTCCCACCACCAGCCGGACCTTATGTCCACGTTCTGCCTTGTTCTGAGACAGGTGGGAAGAGCGGCAGGAGCTTCAGCCTCCAGATGCTGGCCAGCTCCCCTTCTCCTCGACGCCCTTCACTGTGACCGCCTTCAGGTGCCCTAAGCATCCAAGTCCGACCACCCAGGCTCCTTCTCCGCACTTCCGTTCTCTTCTTTTTGCTTCCTCTCTCTGACTCTCAAGACAATGGTCTCAGTGGCCCCTCCAACTGCCCACCTCCCTGCGGCCGTGGCTCCGCCCAGGATCTGCGCCCACGCACCGGGGGCTGGTTGACGAGGTATCGGCATAATTCCCCAATGTACTGGAACACTGTCACCCTGTGCTGCTGGCAGTCCTCCCAGAACTGGCCAGCTGAGAACTTGGACTTCAGCACCACTGTGGCCCCTGCCAGGATCAGGGGGGGAGAGGAGGAAGGAAGGAGGCGAGGTTATAGCTGGAGGGGGGCGTGGGGTCCTGACTCCCTTCTTCCCAGATACTAGCCTTCACTATAGTGTAATTCCTTGAAAGACCAGGCTGTGACAGTCATACTTGCCACAGGCCAAGCTGGCCCTCATCCCTTCCCACCTGTAATTTAGGGAGGTGAGCGCCCTGTCCCCACTTCCATCCTAACGCAGTCCATTCTCTGAACCCTGCCCCCAGGTCTCAACCCTCTTCTCCATTTGCCCCTTCCTGGGCTGACATTCACAGCCCTCCCATCCCCTGGCCTTTGGAGCCTGGAGTTCCACGAACTGCATGCCCCCCCTGGTTGCTCAGCCTGTAGGTCTGTGCAGGTGATGCTTCTCCATTGAACCAGGAGCTCCTGTAGAGGAGACCCAGCCTCCTTCCTCTCCATTCTCCACCCTGAAGGGCTCAGGAAGCATCCCCAGGTGAGCACACCACAGTAGGAACTTAGAGGTTTGCTGGCATTAAGCACTTGCCAGAGGGCTGAATGAGGGGTTGGGGCGGGGGAGACTGACCAATGCCCAAGCATCCCACGATGCCCAACAGGGAGCCAGACATGTGGTAGAGTGGGAGGGCGAGGTAGATCACATCCTCCTGGTGGGCACCACACAGCTGGTAGAATGCCTGGCATTGCAGGATCTTCAGGTGACTGATCCGAGCAGCCTTGGGGAGGCCTGGGGGTGGGGGCAGGGGAGGTCAGGGAAGGGTCTGAACCCAAGCCTTGTCTCCCCCTTTGCCCCTGCTGGTTTCCCGCAGCAAGAGGCACAGGCAAGGCTGAAACTGAGAAGGCAGGCCGCGATGTCCCAGAAATGAGGGACGTTCAGGGAAGTGGAGAAATGAAGAGGGGTGGGAAGGTTGCCGAGGTAGGGGAGACTGGCCCCTGGGATCACCCTTCTCCCTGGGGGCTGTGGAGCAGTGGCCTAGGAGCCCACAGTTCCTGGTCCCAGGCCCCTGCCTTCCTTGGCTTTAGATTCTGGGAGGTAAATATGCTCACCCGTGGTGCCGGAGGTGAAGATATACAGGCATGTGTCCGTCATGTTCTGGGGGGCAGACAGGTACCCGGGCACTGGCCCATCCACTTCAGCGGAGGCCTCAGCCAGAAAATCGCTGATTCCAGCAGGACGGGTGTCAGAGCCCACAGTCCACAGGTGAAGCCCCATGGCTCTCAGGGCTGGCAGATCAGGCTCCAGGGACTCCAAGAATTCTGGATGGGGTGGGAAAGCACAGCCCCGCAGTTTCACCCGACCCAGAAGACTCCCCACCCTTTACCCTATTTGTGCCCCCACCCCCGACTCGCACAGTTCCCGAATAAGGAAGGCTGAAGAGGACAGGACCGACGTCCCATCATGGGCCTGGGACCTGGAGCCCAAGTCTTGGGAAATCCTTGGGAAACCAGAAAGAGACCCAGCTGCCTCCCGTCACAAGCCCGAAGAACTCTTTTCCGCACCGCTTCCGAACCCCCTGGAGAGAGTGCGGCCTCCTCTCCAGCCCACTCCCGCTCGGCCCTCGGCACGCCCCTTTCCGTGGCTGGCCCCGCCCCCGCCTGTCGGGCGCTCGGTCCTTACCTGGCGCCAGCACTAGCGCGCGGGCGCCGCAGCTGCGGAGGCAGTGCTGTAGGGGACCCCGGCGCAGAGCGGTGGGCACAAAGGCCGTGCGCAGGCCGGCCTTGGCCAGCCCGAACCAGAGCCACAGGAACTCTGGGCAGGCGGGGAGCAGCAGCGCCACGGTGGCCCCAGGTGCCAGAGGGGCCGCGCCATCCCCTTCCCGCACGGCCCGCGCCGCGCCGCTTCCGGCCGCCTGGTCTCTCGCGCAGTGCGCCGCCCGCTCGCCTTCCCCGGCGCCCCCCGTGCCGCCGCCGCCGAGTCCCCCATCCCAGCCTCGCGCGCGCAAAAAGGCGCGCGCAGCCCGGTTGCTGTGGCGCTCGGCCTCCGCGTAGCTAAAGCGCTGCGCGCCGTGAATGAGAAAGGTGTGCGCCGGTCGCTGCCGGGCCAGCTGCGCGAGGCGCCAGGCCAGGCTGCAGCCCCCCTCAGGACCTTCTGGGTCCGCGGCAGCCGCGGCCAGAGCGCGCGCTCGAAGGGCCCGTTTGCAGCGTAGGGCGCGCATCGTGAAGGCCAAGTCTGCCGCGAGCCAGCGCAACCTAGACCAGATGCGCAGTGGCAGCAGCAGCAGCGGCAGCAGCAGCAGCAGCAGGAGTAGCAGCAGGAGAGAGGCCATGGTGCCTGCTTCCTCCACTCGGCCCGGTCTGGCCCCAGCAGCTCGCAGACAGGCCCGATACTCCCTTCCGACAAACTGGGGCCGCTGGTCTAGCGCTCAGACCTCTCCTTCCCGGGAGCGCGCGCGCTGGCACACGCCCCTTCCCACCCAGCCCCCCTCCCCACGGGCGAAGAGCGGAGGCCCGGCAGGAGTGCTAGTGGGGGGCGGCCCCGCAGCCCGGCCCTTCCCAGAGCTACGCTCCGCCCCAGGCGCGCTCCCTCCCGGACCTCTCGCGGCCCGCACCCTACCAGCTCCTGGGCGGTGCTCAAGCCTTCTCTAAATCCCAGGATCGGGTGTTTCAAGGCTTTCTGTAGGACAGACTAGACATCAGCTGGACTTTGGACCCCCGGTCAGAGAGTCAGGGCACTAAGACCCAAGTCCATCATTCCCTTTTCCCTCTCATTTTCACTGGATGACGGGAGGGTGGCACTACTCTCCCAGGAGACTGAAGAACTCGGCCTCCTGCCCACATGGTGCTGCAAGTTGCGGCATGGCACGTTGGCCAGACCCATGCCCTCCCTCCAGCTGCCAGCAGCAGCAACCCCAGGAGATGGGTGGGGGCCGAGAGTGAAGTAGGGGAGAAGTGGAGGCCCAGCCAGCCAGATTTCTGGAGGGGCCTCGGCGGCAGAGGCCCCTCCCTTTGGGCAAAGGGACAATAATTGGGGCTAGCCAGCCAATGCTTTCCATCCTGGTTTTAATTGGGACAGAGGAAACAGGGGAAGGAGAGAGGGGAAGCAAAAGAGGCCTCCGGCAGTTTAAGCTTTCAAAGGAAGGAGCAGCAGCTTTGAGGGATGGGAAAACCTGGATTCTGTAAAAGACAAATTTGCCGGCTGAACAGGAGGAGCTGTCTGCAGTCAGCCCAAACTTCACTCCTTTCTCTTCAGCCTGCCACTCAAGCACCCAGGACAGCAGCAGAACAAAAGCAGAGCCAAGGAGCTTTTCCGGTGGTACACAGGGATGGGCAAGTGGCTAGACAGGAAGAGGGTTCCTTCTCTCAGGTATCTGAACTCTCTACACCAGGCACACGTATTAGCAACCCCTGACTGACCCAACGGAAAAGGCAATGGCAACCCACTCCAGTACTATTGCCTGGAAAATCCCATGGATGGAGGAGCCTGGTAGGCTGCAGCCCATGAGGTCGCTAAGAGTCCCACACAACTGAGCGACTTCACTTTCACTTTTCACTTCATGCATTGGAAAAAGAAATGGCAACCCACTCCAGTGTTCTTGCCTGGAGAATCCCAGGGATGGGGGAGCCTGGTAGGCTGCCGTCTATGGGGTCACACAGAGTCGGACACGACTGAAGTGACTTAGCAGCAGCAGCAGCCCCACCCAACTCCAGCCCAAGCAGGTGGTCCTCCAGTAGCTGGTAAGCATTAGAGTATGACACACTAGCTTCTAGAAGGCAGCTATGCTCACCACTACACCACCAATGTAACATTAGCATTCCGGAAGCTTCTGTAAGCCTCTAGTTTCGTGAGAGATGGATAAGGACAGACAGGCTTCTGGGAGATGGTACAGCATTGATTTCTGCCTGGACAGGTCAGCACCTGGCCTGCACAGCCAGCAGCAGCAAGAAGGATGTGGGGGTTAAAGCCAACTCCCTCCTGCTCTGGACAAGAAGGGGGCGGGCAGGAAGCGAGAAGGGGAAGAAGGGTGCCAATTAAATCAAGACCACCGGTACATGCACAGGGTAAGTGGGGGCAGCAGCTCTGGCACAGAAGAGGTTCTGGCTTATTTTATTGTCATTTAAAAACAACTTTTAAAATGCGATTATCTCTGCCAAAAAAAGAAAAAGACAAGACAGACAGATCCAAGGAAATGGGACCATTTGACAGTTCTGTGGAACATGTCTCTGGGACTCCCAGGGCTCTGGCCCCGAGTGAGGTGCCAACTTTGGGTCAGCACAAGCCTCCAGGGCACCCCGGGTGGGGCTGTGGCCTCCCTCTCAGATTCCTTCCTGAACACCTGTGGCACCCGGCCCTCAGAGAGGAAAAGGCGACGTGAGCACATCACAGATTAAATGCTCATTTCACACTGATGTACAGAGGGCAACTATAAAATGCCTATTCAGAGCAGATCAAGACCTGAAAGGGGAGCGGGGAGGGGCGCGCACACACAGTTTTCACTCTCATCCTAGCCTCTGTGACCACCCCTCGGCCATTTCTCTCCTCTACTGAAATAGCTTTTGGGGAGGCTGGGGGAGGGGGCGAGGACTTCCTCCACAGTCCAGGCTTCGCACAGCCTCTGGCTTCAGTGGGAGCCCAGTGTCAGTGGGAGCAGCAGCGCCGGGGCTGCGGGCCCCAGAGAGGAGGGGGTGGGGCTGGGGGCTGCACGGCAGCTTCTCATGAGGGCTGGGCTCCAGAAGGCAGCTCGTCCTTCTCCCCAGGTGAGCTCTGGGATGGGGACAGGCTGCTTCCCCTACGATCTCCCCAGCCTCTGTTAACCTCTGATTCACCAAGGAGGGGAGGGCAGTCCAACTGGGGGTGGACGGGGAACAGGGCCTCAGTCACTGTCAGACCCCACTGCAGAGGACCCTTTCCGTTTCCTCTTGGTAGGCTTCGGTTTTGTGTCTTCTTCCTCCTGGGAGACAGAGGAGGGAGAGTCGCTAGCACGGGCAGCTGCTAGGCCCAGCTCCGCCCGCACCCGGCCTCTCCCTGCATCCCGTGCGTGGCATGCTCGGCCAGGGGTCTCACCGAGGCACTGCTGGAGCCAGACTCCTCCTCAGCATTGGGCGGCTGGGTGGCATTCTTTCGACTTCGGGGGCTGGACAGAGCGGCTTTTCGCCGGCTCTTGGGTGGCTTGGTGGAAGAGTCCTCGTATTCCTCGGCCAGGGAGAAGAGATCGCTGAACCTGAGGGGGAGAAGGAACGCTCGGAGGGTGGGTGTCCTGGCCCCAGGGCCATCCTCCCACCCTGTCTCTGCCCTCACGCCAGGGTCTCTTATTTGTTTTCAAGCACCTGGTCTTGCCGGAGACTAAGTTTGTGTCCCCAGAAGGCCACCCTCACCCAACCCCTCTCCCACTCCTTCTCAAGGCCACAAGTGCAAGGAGCCTCACTTCATCTTGTGGGCTTCATCACAGCTCGCCTGGACATGCTGCAGAGCCTGCAGAATTGGGGTCTGGCTGAAAACTAGAGGGAGAAGGGAGAGCAGGGAAGGGGAACAGTGAGGTGTCTGCGAGCTGCCCCACCCGGATCCACAGGTGGTCTGGGTCGGGCGGCGCCATGCAGGCGGGAGAGGGCGGGGAAGCGTACAGTTCTGCTTGGTGTTGGTCAGGTTGAGACGCAGATTGTCCAGGTGCTCCAAGATCTGCTCCAGGGTCAGCTGGGCCAGCTTGCTGCTCGAACTCCTCAGGCTGCGGGGAAGTCAGGAGAGTGAGTCTGAGCTTGGGGTGCGGGCTCCGGGAGCATGGACAGCCTCCCCCACTGGGGTTCCTCCTTAGGACAGAGGCAGCCCCTACAGAGGAAGGAGGACAGGACTGGGAGGGGCCGGGCAGCGTAATGGAGGTGGCTTAGGGACCAAAGACGGGGCACAAGAAGAAGACGACGGGGCCACGGTGGTCCTGCACGCAGGCTGCTTCACACCACTAGGTGTCGCCCGCAAGCCGGGCCGGGACAAACTGGACCGCCCCGCCGCCTGCCCGTGGGCGCCGGGAGGGTCCCACCTCTGCCTCTTGCGCGGGAGGCTGTTGTTCTTGATGAGCAGGGACTTGATATGCTCAGCCAGCAGCTCGTCATGCTTCATGCACCAGTGCCTCAGGATGCTGGTGGTGAACTGGTCGTCAGGGTGGCAGGGCCGGCTCAGCACCATCTTCACCATCTCCTCGCTGGGCCTGGGGGCAAAAGCGGGGTGCGGGCAGGGGCGCCTGGCTCACACAGCTGACCACAGGAACCCCTGGCACTCTCTCATGGACTTTTCCCCAAAACCCTGGCCTCCCTACCCCTGTCCCACCCCAGACTTGTGGTAGCTTTCTACTCTCACATCCTTCTCCCTCTTCTCTTTGGGCCAAGGAATGCCTGGTTTCATCCTCTGCAGAAGCCAGAAGACAAGAAGCGAGTCTTTTCAGTTTCTGTGGCAGCAGAAGGTGCGTGCCTGTGTGCTGGGAAGGAGCCCCACTCAGTCTCCCCAACGCTGCCCAGAGCAGTCAAGAAGTGGGCCGGGGAGGCAAAGGGACAAGTTTGTGGGGTGTGAATGCTCCCTGTGCCCTGCCTAGCTGGAGCAGTGGGCCACCCTGGTATCGAGCCCAAGGAAGGGACACGTGGCCCTCCAACTTTCCCACTTCCAGTCTCTCAACCAAGAAAGGAGAAAAGGCGGAAAGACAGAAAGAAGGTGGGAAGGAAAAGGTGCACAGCTGCTGCTCCATTCACCTGGGGTTTTGGAACAGTGCCTGACAGAGGGAGGGGCCTCTGCCCATTCACCCTCTACACCCCACCCCTGTTCATCTGCCCGCGCTGCAGGGGGAGGCAAGGGACAGTGTGTGGCTCCTCCACTCTGACCCTTCCTCCTCTAGGACTGGCCTCGTGGTAGCCTCAGGGGCGAGGGGGAGGGGAGCAGGAGCCACCGGGGATTAGAACTGCTGCGGCAGCAGGAAACAGGGATGTCCGGTCCCCACCTCTGCAGGCAGCTCCTGGTGGGCAGGGGGGTAAAGTCGAGAGGAAGCCCAGATCCCAGGGGACCTGCTTATTTGTAAATCACTTTGGGGGAAGGGTGGAATAAGCAGATGTCAACAACAGGAAAAAACAGGCAGCAAAGGAGCAGGACAGGAGCCCTTTGTGTGACAGCACCTCTTGGTGTGTGCAGAGTGGGGACCAAAGAGCCCCCAGGGGCGGGGGCAGAACTCACTTCTCTCTTCGGAGCTGAAGCAGCAGACAGGACAGGGCCTCTGGGTGCTCTATGGGGGAGGTAGAGGCTGTTCAGAGGAGCACAGAATTCCGGAAAGAAACTCTGGCACCTCCCCCATCCCCCAACCGCAGCTACTGGCAGGAGTAAAGACAATCTTCAACAAGAAACCAGGAAGAGCGACCCCCAGCCCCCCGCCACCTGAGCCCAGTTCAGCACCTGGCTTGGAGGGGGGTGCAGGACACGCCTAAGGAGCAGAGATGACTTAGGGGGCCTGCCTTTCTGCACTCGGCATTCTGCTGGGAAGGGGAGCTGTGGATCTGGACTGATCTAAGAAGAAGCCCGGAGGCCCAAGCCCTGGAGTGTCCTCTCCTCTTCAGTCACATTTCCCGCCCATGACCCTACTCACCCTTGTACTTGAGGTGCTGCAGGATGGGGATTATGGTCTCCAGGGGGATGTTGTGGGCCAGGAAGAGCTGCCAGGCACAGTACTGCTCAAAGGTTTCCCAGTCCAAGCTCTGGACTGAGTAGACAGAGAAGAGACACACGTATTCACATTCTGTCACACGCACAGAAGGCTAACCCACTGACTATCAGCACCTCACGCAAGGATGTACAGGGGTGGGAACAGCGAGCCTAAGACCATAGGTACTTTCCCTTTCATGCAAAGCACACTTCCAAAGCCTTCATATAGCTTCTGTATTCTCATCACCCTGAGGCCAGGTCAAGGAACTTTTATAGAGCCAAAGAACAGATCCAAACAGATACTGCCAAAGGCCCACGGCAGGCTGGAAGGACCTTCTACCTCATTCTCAGCCCCAGAGCCAGCTTTTCTGTTACTAGAAAGTACACAACCACCTCTGGGAGATAGTGAAGGACAGGGAAGCTTGGCATGCTACAGTTCATCAGGTTGCAGAGAGTTGGACACAACTGAGCAACTGATCAAGTACACAGGGCTGCCACCCCTCTCATCTCCCAGGGAACCTCAGGGCTTGGCACACTTACTGAGTATATTGAGGACTGAGTCTTTTCGAAACATGACCAGGTTCCCCATCATTACGTGGCAGACCAGCTCCTGAAGCTAAAGGGGATGAGGAAGAAGGCAGAAACCATTGGTTTTAAAAGAGGCCAGGAAGCTAGTATGGAAAGAGAAGCAGAAGAGCTCATTTAGGGAAAAATCAGAGGAAGTGAAACCCAAGTCATAAAGGAATGGGAAGGAAAAGGCACACGATGGACACCGGGACCCTGAAGGACTCAGGGGGCTGGCAAAGGAGCAACTGGCTTCAGTGGGGACCAGACCCCCCTGTTCAGAGCAAAAACCATTACAAAAATGCCATCCTTCACGTCCTGATGGCAGAGTGAGAAGAGGCAACCTCTCTGCTTGGATGTAGCCTGGGCCCCTGATCCATCCCAGCCTGTGCTGAGGGGGCAGGGCCATGGGAGGCTGGATGACAGGTGTGGGGAGGAGAACAGCACAGGTAGGAGGGCTTTTGTGGGAAGGAGCAGAAATGGGACCCCAGTTTAGGGCTGAGGAGGGACCACAAGCCAAGCTACAGCCTCGTAGGGACGTATGCATGAAAGGTCAGCTACAAGTGGTCTGACCATTTTTGTTCTGAGCCAAGGGGAGACCAACGGAGAGCTGGAAACATCCCCTCGTTTCCCTGAAGAACAGGAGTGCCCCCAAAGCATGGAGAATAAGGGGAACCCCCAGCAGGACTGGCCTATACCCAGCCTGCCACCCTGGGGCTCCACGTTCCTTCCCAGCCCCTGGGGCCGAAGGTACACAACAGTGGCTGCCAGGAGCAGGGCACCTGTGGGCAGGACTCCCTCTCTGCAGGCAGGAGGGGGGAGCAGGGCCCTGTGTCCCCAGGCCTCTCGGGATGACAGCTCTGTGTTCACCTGTGCTGAGTCAATAACAGCCACGATCATGTTGAGCAGCTCCCCGCTCCGCAAGGTCTCATCTGGAAACTGGAGGAAAAGAGGGAAAGAAGGGCAGAAGTCCAAAGTGCACCCCTCAGCTTTCCCCTCACAGCCCATCCCCACTCCCTACACGCTCAGGGCGTGCTGGGCTAGCCAGACATGGGGTCCTGACATAAATCTCTAACAAAGATCCAGTAGCTCTGAGGCTGGGAATTTAATCCTTAAAGAACCCAAGGATTTAAATGTGTGTGTCCACACAGTGAGTATGAGTGTGTAAGGAAAGGAACGGGGAGCCACCTAGAGACAAAGCTAGAGCTCAGTGGGACTGGATGTGATGTTAGTTCTGCGAGAAGCGATGACAGAATTAGCATTTGCATCTCTGGCAGCAAAGAAATCCAGTGTGTGCCGACCCCTGCCAAAGAAGGTACAGAGAGTGTGTGTGTTTGGGGAGGGTGTGGGGTGTGGGGTGCGCAGGGCCCCTTCTGGAGAGGGGAGGGGTGCTGGGCATGAGCGCCCTTCCTCCCTTGGGTGTCTGGCTGGCATCACACTTCTTCCTGTGATGCCCACACCCTGTGCCCCAATTTCCCTGTTCCTGGGAACTCTCACCCAGAGGAGGAAAAAGAGCAGTTATCTCCTCCTATGCCCCAGTTCCTAGAGAAGACTCAGTAAACAAGGGAAATGGGAGCCGAGTCTCCACTACAGAGGCCCTGGTCTTTCGGCCAGAGAGCTTGAGTATGTGGACGTGGATCTGGCTGGGAGCCCTGTCTGTCCTGGGTCCAGGGGATGGGGCCAAAGCAAAGGGGACACGTGGACAGGCCCAGACCTAGCGCACAGGACAAGAATTCTGTGGGTTTTAGACATTTTTCAACTTGATGGAGTGAGGCAGGAGGGGACGGCTGTGGTGTGGGAGAAGGGGCCTACTGAGGCCAGCAGCGGAGGGTAGAGGAGGGTGAGGGTTGTGTGCAACGAGATGACGCGGTCTCCCCTGAGCCCACCGGCACTACTGTGCCGTCCCAGGGACACAGATCGAGGTGCTGACCTCTGTGTAGATGGAGGGCGTGAGGTGGCACAGCAGTCGCACATCATCCTCCTGGCAGGCCTTCATGTCCATCATTAAGCAGGTATGCAGGTCGCCCAGCTGGGTGGCCTGGGCAAATGACTCGTACAGGTTCATCTTCCCAGCGGCGGCTTTGCTGCAAGACCAGGCGCGCCTCAGCCAGCAGCCTGACCCCGGCCTCAAACAAGCCCTAAGTAGACCCCACTCTAGAACCCCTTACTGCCCTGGATGTCCTGGGCTCACGTGTCTCATGGCCCTCCCTGGCCCTCCTCAGAGACTCGGTGACTATGGAAATCAGGAGACACTCCTTTCTCCCCAGCTTTCCCCCATGTTTCAGACAGGGCTCAGACCACAGTCAGTGAAGTTACTACCTGGTAAGAGTAACGAACAGGGAAAGAGAGAGGGCTCACATCAGGTTAGAGAAAGCTTTCTCTCTTGTCCTTTGGGCTCTAAGCAATGAAGGCAATAATACCTACAGATACCTGCTGCCAAGTCACTTCAGTCGTGTCCGACTCTGTGCGACCCCATAGACGGCAGCCCACCAGGCTCCCCCGTCCCTGGGATTCTCCAGGCAAGAACACTGGAGTGGGTTGCCATCTCCTTCTCCAATGCATGAAAGTGAAAAGTGAAAGTGAAGTCGCTCAGTTGTGTCTGACTCTTGGAGACCCCATGGACTGTAGCCTACCAGGCTCCTCCGTCCATGGGATTTTCCAGGCGAGAGTACTGGAGTGGGTTGCCATTGCCTTCTCCACAGATACCTACCTCACACCATATGCAAAAAACTTAACTTAAAATGGGTCACAGGCCTAAATGTAAGAACTGAAATTATATAACTCTTACAAGAAAACAGGAGTAAATCTCAAATGACAAAGGAAAAAAAAAAAAAAACAGGACTTGATCAACATTTAAAACTTTTGTGTTTGAAAAGATACCATCAAGAAAGTGAAGTAAGCCAGAAGGAAAAACACCAATACAGTATACTAACGCATATATATGGAATTTAGAAAGATGGTAACAATAACCCTGTGTACGAGACAGCAAAAGAGACACTGATGTATAGAACAGTCTTATGGACTCTGTGGGAGAGGGAGAGGGTGGCAAGATTTGGGAGAATGGCATTGAAACATGTAAAATATCATGTATGAAACAAGATGCCAGTCCAGGTTCAATACACGATACTGGATGCTTGGGGCTAGTGCACTGGGACGACCCAGAGGGATGGTATGGGGAGGGAAGAGGGAGGAGGGTTCAGGATGGGGAACACATGTATACCTGTGGTGGATTCATTTTGATATTTGGCAAAACTAATACAATTATGTAAAGTTTAAAAATAAAATTAAAAAAAAAATAGAAAGAAAGTGAAGAGGCAACCTACAGAATAGGAAAAAATGTTTACAAACCATATACTTGATAAAGGACATCTACATAGAATATCTGAAGAACTCTTAAAAACCCACAAGAAAAAGATAAATACCCAATTGAAAAATAAGAGATTAAAACAGAGTTTTTTCCCAAAGAAAATGCAAACGGCCAATAAGCACATGAAAAGATGCTCAACATCATTTGCTGTCAGGAGACGCAAATCAAAACGAGGATGAGAGGCCACTTCACGCCCACTAGGCTGGCTATCCTCGAAAGCCAACAACTGCTGGGGAGCACGAGGAGAAATCAGCTCTCACACGATGCTGGTGGAAACAAAGTGCTCGCGTCACTTCGGCAAGCAGTCTGGCAATTCTCACAGATGGAAAAACAGTTACCACTGGACACAGCAATGCAACTTCTAGGTATATACTCAGGAAAACTGAAAACATCTGTCCGTGCAAAAATCTGTACGTGAACGTTCACAGCAGCTCTATTCACAACAAACAAAAAAGCGGAAACAACCCAAATGACCATCAACAGGTGAATGGGTAAATAACTTGTGGTAATGTCCCAGAACTGGATTATTTGGTCATAAGAAAGAATGAAGTACAGATACACACTACAATGGGATAAACCTTGAAAACACTGGGCTAAGTGAAAACAGTCAGTCATGAAAACTCAGACACTGTATGATTCCATTTATATGAACTATCCAGAATAAGTAAACCTACAGAAACAGAAAAGTGGATCAGCGTTACACGGGCTGGGCGAAAGGGAGGACAGGAAAGTGACTGCGAACAGGTATGCGGCTTCTTTTTGGGGTGATGAAAACATTCTAAATTATACAGTAGTAAGATTGGCATATATTTATGAATACACTAAAACCACTTTAAAACTGTTACACACCCCACACACACCGAGCTCTGGTGATGACAACCAAGGGAGCTGGGGAGTCAGGCATGAAGGGAGAGACACTCTCCAGGATGCTTCCTGACACCTTCTTACACGGGACCACACCCACCTGGCCCGTAGGTAGTAGAGCAGGTGGTAGCCAATCTTGGGCTGCTTTTGATACAGCTCAGAGAGAAGGTCCAGAAGCAGAGAGAAGCTGCTGTTGTCTTCTTGCATCTGGCACAGGTTCCTGGAGTGGGAGATGGGAGCACAGAGGCAAGCTTTCCCTGGGGCAGACTCTCCTGTGGCACTTCTGGGGGGCATGGCTGCCTGTGCCCACTGCATACCCCTTCTTTCTGGAGAAGCAGCCTCATTACCCCAGGACAGAAGCATAAGCGTGCTGACAGGGAGGGTAGAGAGGGCAGCATCTACAGCGAGACCTAAACATCAGATAGAGAGGCTTACCTAAATATTAGGTAGAGAGGCTTCCCCACAGACTCCTCCAGGGACCTACAAGACGAAGGTGATATATGAGAGTCCATGCAGGACAGAGGAGGAAAAGTGAGCTACAGCCAGCTAGCATGGAGGACCAGCTTGCGGTCCTTTCTTAACGAGCATGGAACTTCCTGCTGCCCCAGAGGCTGGCTCACAGAGAAACCAGGGGCCTAACATGGAAGCAGTTTGGTTGTTGTCACTGTAAGTGAGACTCCTGCCCTTCAGGGAGTTCCAGGCAAGGGTCCAACCCCACCTGAAGCAGCAAAGACTTGGGGCTGCCGGGTGCAGCAGCAGGGCAGGACATGCAGGGAGGGCTGCGAGTCCACTGACCAAGCATGCTCGGTGTTCAACAGGCAAAATAAACCCTCGTTTAAGTGAAGCAGTACGTGTGAGAAGAAAAACAAACGAAGAGATGACTTTTCTCAAGTCCCCAGCAAGGTGCCTCTTGGACTCGGGCCTTAAGAGCATACCTTTAGCTTCCTGAGGCTGGGGTAGGGGTGGGGGTGGGTGTGGGAAGGGTCTGGAAAGATGAGCCTTACTCCTCAGTGATCTCCTCGGGCAGCACCTCCCCTCGGAAGTGGCCCTTGAAGAGCTCCTGCAGGCAGGAAGCGAGGACAGACAGCTGCTCGGAGTCAAAGTCTTCCTGGGTGGTGAGAGGAGGACTGTCACCATCCAGACCCAGCCTCCCTGCCCCCACTTCCCAGAGCCTGAGCTCATCTGCCTCCAGCTCCAGCATCAGCAGGCCCCGCCCCCAGCAGAAGGGACCAATCCAGAGGACGGGAAGCTGGGAGTCAGCTGCCTGGGGGGCTCTGGGCTGGGCGGGCTGGGCTGCTCCCTCCCTGAGGGGGCAGGTTCCTCCTCACCTCCAGGACCTGGTCCACGATTTCCTGCATGACCTCACACTGGGCCTCTGTGTCACTACAGAGCAGAAGGGAGAGGAGATCTCAGGGACACGGAGGAGAGCAGAGGGCGGGACACACACCTGGAATGCGTGCACAAGCACACTCGCGTGCACACAGACAGAACACAGGAACCCTGGGAATCCGGGCTGTGGTGAGGGGGCCTCAGGGCAGAGGCCAAGGAGAGGGGGATCCCCACAGTACTGCTTTGCTCCTGGAGGCTATTCTACTCAGAACGTGGGAGTGAGGGCCTGGCGTGCTGCCAAACAAGGCTGCCCCCTCCCAGCCCACAGCCTGCAACCTAAATTGTAGAAGGCATCTCCTGTGCAGCTTCAGTCACTTCTCCACACACCCCCACCAGAACCCTTCCAAACCCACCAGTCTGCCACCCACCAAGTACCAGGCAGACACCCAGGACCGGCACCCACCTTCCCTTCTGGAGCTGGAGCACTTTGTCCCTCAGGGACTCATCTAGCTGGTCAAGATAAGGGGTAATATCAACTGGTTCCTCCACCACTGTCTCCTTGATTGGGTGGAAGCGAAACTCTCTCTTCTTCCCTGAAGGGAGTGATTTAGGAAAGGAGTTACTCGGCCCAGACATGAGAAGCACAGAGAGCCCCCTGAATAGTCTGGCCCCCTGACCCGAGCTGGGTGTGCACCATTCACTCAGAGCTACTGAGTGCCTGAAGCACTTCCCTGAGTGTGGCGTGTTCTAGCCTCAGGAAGCAAGAAAAGGCAGGGACCACTTGTCCTTTCCCTCCTGCTTCAGTGTCAAGTTCTGGAGTCTCATCCAGGAACACTGATAACAAAACTAACTCAGAGGCACAGAGAGGGCAGAGAGTCTGCTCCTGCCAGCTAGCCCTCCTAGGACGGACACAAGCCTGGACTACCTTTGCTGTTGAGATCCTCCTCATCATCACTGAAGGCTGCCTCTGCGTTGTCATAGCAACTCTCATCCTTGTCTGACATGTGGTTGTCCATCTCCATGGAAACTGGCTCCTCAATTTTGACTTGGAAGTAAAGAAAGACAAGACATTTGATGGCCTCCTTGTCCAATGCTCTTGGGAAGGGGAGACAAGAGGGCAAGTGGGAGGATAAGGAGCTCATGACCTAAATGGAACATGGACCTTGAAAGGACAGGCATCTTGTCCTCCACCCTCCAGGGCTTCAAAGCGGGGGGATTTTCCCAGCAATAAGAGCAGCACAGACCCTGACGCCTCTATGCTCAGCTGAGGGTCAGCCAGTAGATAAGATCAGGCACAGTCCCAAGTGCTCTTTAACTTAGACCAAGTTGGAAAGCTCTGCCTAGCTTAAGCCCTTACCCCAAAACAAAAAAGGAAGGGGATCTGCCTGGAATTGGAAGCAAGATTTGAGACCCAACATGACAACCTCTCATCAGAGGACAGGGCCTGGGGCTGGGAAGAAAGATGGACAAAGCTAAAGTGAGATAAACATACATTCCATGAAGGCCTTCCACCTACTGAGGAGAGGTCAGGAAAAAAAAAAAAGGAGGAGTTAAGAGAGCAAGGGATGTCAGTGAAAAGCAGATAAGACAGAGAAGACATCATAAAGGATGACAACATAAGGAAGACAACATAAAAAAGAATAAAAGAAAAAACCGGGGGCAAGAGAAACTGAACTGGACAGAGTCACAGAGGTGGAGCACGTGACGTCCTAAACCAGGGCTCTAGTCCAGCGCCCTGGACGTCTCCACCCCTCTTCTGAAATCGGTGATGGACTAGGCGGGGCTATACCTTCCACAGGTGGGCTGGGCGAACTGCAGAACTCAGGAAACTTCTCCCTCAGCATTGCCCGCAGCTCCTTGTCCAATTTAGGGTTGTCAAAGAGGGGCGCCAAATGCCTAATGGGGAACATGAATGAAAGTCAGTATCAGAGCTCCTCACTTCTAACGCTACGCAGAACTAAATAATACACAAGTCTAAGCCCAATGGGACAACTGGGCAATACTCCCTGGGAAGGGCCACTGGGGCACAGGGAAGGCATCTGAATCCCTCTGCAAGAGAGAAGTTCCTCTAAGAGGCAAGAGGACGTATGCCTAGCAGCCTTCGGTGGAGCCAGTATGTTCTATACGTCTCAAGGGAAAGGGTCAGCAGTGGGAGAGCAGTATCTGGCCACGGTGACCTAGTGAAAGGAGGAAAGAGCTGGTTTCCCTGCCCCACAGACACATGAAGTGCTTACGCCAGAACCCGTTTCTCCACAATGTGATTGAGGGAGGAAAAGACACCCTGCCGCACGTGGCCCTCCAGCGGGGGATAGAAGTTGGGAATGATCTGGAAGGGAAGAGGAGCAGAAAATGAACACAGGGCAGGACCTTCCATCCAGACTGTTCTGCTGAACTAGATCTAAAAAGCAGCTTTGGTTCCATTCAGGAAACACTGGGAGGTATGGCTGCAGAAAGGACTGGAATGTTCCTGACTGTCCTGCGCTGTTAAAATGGGAAACTCTTACTCAACCTGGGTGCTCCTCAAGGAGATGGGATTTTACCTGAAGTCATCATCCCTGAGGCTAAGAAACCCCATGGAGACATGGAAAGATGCAACTGGAGACAGGGGGAATGTGGGAGAGAAGCTTCACTAACTTAGGACAAAGGACCCATGACCATGACCACGACCCACTTTGCTCCCAAGGGGCACTGGGAAGACCTATTCACTGACTGCCAAGGTTAGAAGGACACACACTTAGCTCTGCTGGGCGGACATGGGGAGGAAAAAGGGCTGTGGCACTTACACGGCACATGAAGTCCAGGAGTGTGGCAGTGATGGCTGGGTGGGGCTTCATGGAGTGATGCATGACCAGGATGGCTGGTTCTGGAGAGTGTGGAATTAAAGGGTCCCCCCACATCAGAGAGTCCCCATACAATAAGCTATCAATATATACGAACGGCTCCAGAGAGAGCTATGTCTTCCCCGCCCCCTTCTAGTTCTGCTGAGCAGACCCAAAAGCAGACACTCCCCGCAACGGCTCACAGCCCTCATCTCCCTTCCTGTCCAGCATTCGGCTTGGAGGAGGGAGGTAGCAGGAGATAGCACAGACTTTTCCTCTGCCTGGGCCCTCCCCACTCAAAGCCCGAACGTAAGGCTATGGGGTGAAGGGGGTGGCATGGTCGCTCAGCCTCATCAAAGCAATTTTCCTTCTAGGTCAAGGGAGCGCGGATGAGGAACAACGGAACTGCTGCAGATAAGCTGCCTCCACACCACGCTGCCCTGACATTCACGGCTACTACCACGGAGACAGGGCAGCGGCGCAGGGGGCTGGGGAGTGGCTGCCTGGGCTCAGTCACATACCTATGTTCATAATGCTATCCTTGTCTGGGCTAAAGAACAGCCAGTCGTAAAACAAGGCCAGCTTGGCATTAGAGGCAGCAACATTTGACTGGAAAAAAAAAAAAAAGGAGAAAAAAAGAGGCTAATTTCATCAACCAGCTCCCTTCGCTGCAGAAGCCCAAGGCAGATTCCAGGGCCCACGTAACTGCTCCATCCACGAAATTAAGTTTCTAGTGAATCAGGGTGGAACCGCCCCAGGGGTGAAGACACCCAAATCTGTGTATGAGGTCTCACCAACCAAGGGGCTGGGGATTGGTCTGGGTTCTTGATCCCACAAGGAGAACATCTGGGCCTGGGGGTCCCCTGATCACCCCTGAGCTAAAACACTCAGACTAGCCCCTCAGCTGCCTGTGCTGAGCTCCCCAGGCACATTCCTGAAGGGAAGACCCTTAGGCATAGCTTGCTATTATATCTGAATCAGCACATTCCAAGGACCCAGTCAGACAGGGGAGGGGGAACCCTGTCAGGAGAGGTCAGAGGGCAGCTAGATGCCAGAGAACAGTTTCCCATCCCAGGCACAGGGAGGAAACGCTGGGAAGGAAATGGCTCTACTGTGGATTCACCCTGTTCGAAGAAGGGAAGTATCCAGAGTTGATGCCAAAAGGCCCGGAAGTAAGGGTGTAAGGAACACAAGACCTGAATGTGAGTTAGGAACACTTCAAAGGAATAATCATACGTGGTTTCTGGAAGCTAACAGGAAAAGACAGGGATGCCTGAGAAACCCAGGCTTGGAGACTGGCAGTAAAGGTTCAGATGAAACTGTTCAACCCTAAACTCACATGGGAAATAAAAAGTGTGAGTAAACTTTGAGGCAGGGCAAAGACGGAGATAGTCAGGAGGAAGAGAGTGAAAAGGGGCCCTTCGGGGTCAAGTGGCCCAGAGTCAGGAGGAAGCATGGAGGTGTGGGACACCAGGGAGAGAGGGTCACCACCCTGTAGCCTCCACCCCTCACCCAGGCCCTCACCGTGCACGTGGTCAGCAGCCAGCCAATGATGGCCCATCGGGGCAAGATATCTGAACTCAGCACTTCATTGGAAGGGTGGACAACTCCACAGATGTAGCGAATGAGGTCACAGCGCAGAGACTGACTGTCTGGGGTTGACAGGTACTGACGCTGGAACCAATCCTGGTATCGCTTTTGTTGTCCAAACCGCACCTTGGGGGAAGGGAACATTAGAAAGAAGAGCTAGAAAGGGAGGGTGGAATCTCTGGACAGAGGGAAATGAGCGCCATTCATCTTTAGGTTTGACCTAGACCTCAATTTCTTCCCACGACTTAGTCATTAATTCCTATTGTCTCTTAAGTCTCTCTGCCTTTGGGAAGACATCCTGATTTAACTCTTCCTCGATTTAAAAAGAATGCTGTCTACTCAGCACTGACTGAAAGCTCTCCTAGGCCGAATGATGTAACAGGATCATTGTCTAAAACACAGAGATTCTCCAAACCTTCTTCCAGCCAAGTCCTTCCCCTAAGTGGACTCTGCTGCTGCTGCTAAGTCACTTCAGTCGTGTCCGACTCTGTGACCCCATAGATGGCAGCCCACCAGGCTCTCCCATCCCTGAGATTCTCCAGGCAAGAACACTGGAGTGGGTTGCCATTTCCTTCTCCAAGTGGACTCTAAGTGTGTACAAATAGCAACCTTTCCTAAGGGGAAGATCTAGATTTCCTCTTCTATTCCCAATTCAACCAAAATAGAGACGAGAAAGGTTAAAAAAAAAACAAAAACTAAATCAACATAGTCCAACAGAACATCTGGCAACGGTGGTGCCTACTGAGCTCCTAAAATGTAGCTGCTCAAACTGAGGTACTGGACTTTAAATTTTATTTAATTGTAACTAATTTAAATTGCAACATGTGGCTAGTGGCTACCAGGTGGGACAGCCCAGATCTAGACAGTTCTCCTGGATGACTTGGGGAACTGAAAGCTGGCTAGAGCAGTGGTTCCTTAACACCAGACTAGCTGCACAGAAGCTGCTGCCTGGAAAGTCTGTTAAAAATACAGATGCCATAATCAGATTCTCTGGGAGAGTAACATCCAGGAAACTGTATTTTAACACGCTCCTCAAGCAATGCTGTCATAATTCAGCCACCTTTGGAAACCAAAAGGCCGTAGCTCTCTTCCTGAGAGGTCATGGCTCACCCTGAGGAACCATGAGTTTCACAAAATGAACGAACACTCTCACTCTACTCTTTCAAAGCACATTTCACAATGGTAAATTACATTATCTGTATACAAGTATTGGTTTAATGACTGCTTTAGACAGATTGAAAGCTTCCTGAGAACTGGAACTGTTACGTCTTTCTTAACACTGTATCCCCAGTCCTTAGCTCTGTGCCCAATCGCACACTTGACCGGCCCTCCACCAGACACCTGCAGGCTGAAGGGAGAAGCGCAGCTAGTACCTGCAGCTTCCCTCCCTGCTGAAGTGGGTTAGCTTACCCGGGATGTCATGAAGAGGAGCTTAGTCTCCATGTCTGGGGTTAGACGACATGCTAGGAATTTTCGAGACGTTCTTGACTGAAGAAGCTGTAGGATACCTGAACCAAGTATGGAAGGAAAGATAAAGGAGAAGACTGAAGACCTGAAGGAGCAGAAGGCAGGTGGGTCACCTGGGCCGGGTTCCGATGGCCAGTGGTCTTGCTCTTGGGGAAATTCCAAGACACGAGCAAGAGGGGTTCTAACCAGCATCTGAGTGATGTGCTCCATCCAACCACCATCCCCAGGACCCAGAGGTATTCATTCTTTTCTTCTACTGGCCGTCCAGAGTCCCCTACTCACATTATTCCAGTTGGCAACATGTGGGAAAGTTAGGGAAAATTTTGGGACACCCTAGCCTCTCTTTCTGCTCCTGATGGTCCCACCACTGGGTCCTGGGATCAGTGTGGTGTTGTGGCATAAGCACGAGCTGTGGAGTCAGACAGACCTGGAGCCAAATCCTGCCTCTGACATTTACTAGCTGTGTGGCCTTGGGCAAACTACTTAATCTCCTTGAACCTTATTTTCTTTATCTGTAAATATGGAAAGTAAAATATCCATCTTACAGGGGTGTTCTGAGTATTAGAGTTAACATGCACGAGCCTAGCACACAGCAGGCACTTAAAACAACTCAGTACATGTTGCCATAAAAGAACAGTACAACGTAACACAGAACCAGAGCTAGCTTCTCCTCTCCTGACTTCTCAGTCCTAGACTGTGACACTCGTGTTACGTGTGCACATGTGCACATATCACACACATGTGCATGTTGGAGACAGGTTGGGGACAAAGCTGTACAGTCACTGTTTAGACCATAAGGACCCTGGGAAGGCAAAAGGGAGATGAAAAGGGCCTCGCTGGGGGAGGCACACAGACACGCTCCCTCCCCCACAGAGGATTTTGGCTAAGCTGGATCCTTGGAATTCAGAGGCATCACAGTTCCTGGGGAGGAGCCTTCGCTTACAGGACAAATTCCAGTGCCTCTGCTGAGTCAGTCTCACAAGCTGACCTCTGACACTCCTGACACTCAGTGAAGCTGGAAACTGGTCATTGGCTCACCTCTTGAGCCCAAGAGTTGGTGGGACAGGAGGAGCAGGAGGATTACAGCTCTCTATCTCACTTTTTCTTAAATGACAGACAGCTAGAGCTTGCCAGATAGGGACTGTCTGGGAACATGAATGGTTCTGTGTAGTCCCGCCGTTCCCACATCCAGCTGTCCCCAGCAGAGCTTGCCCAGTCCCAAGCTTCTTAAACCTGACTGCCAAAGCCTCTCCTATCCACCCACTTCTGCCCTCTCGATTGACCTCTCAAGGACAGGATGCCCCAACCTTTACTTACCTGTGAACTGAGGACTCAAGGCCTGAGGGTTATGGATAATATCTTTCCAAAGCAGTTCAAATTCTGGTATCCTGGCAACATTCTGAAGCAGTCTGACGAGGTCTCGGCCAACCATCAAACATTCCATGAACTAGATGGGGTGGGTGGTGGGAGACGGGAAAGAGAATAAAAACAAGAACTGTCTACCCGCTGCAGGGAGGAAGGAACAATATGTTACAGGGAGGGGAGGAAAGGGGTCGAATGGATTACACAATTTTTTCTGGAACCAAGGGATTGGCTCCAAGCTGTTCAAGGGCAAGAGAGCTGAAGTTGGGGACCGAAATCGAGGAGGAGAGGTTGCTGGAAACTGCTGTCATGTTAATCTGTGGCCCTCTCCTCCTAGAATGGTTTCAGTCCAGGTCAAGGAACACAAACATTCCAAAAGGCTAGGGCTGGTAAGTTGAGCTCCAGACACCTTACCCAGGACTTGCTTGGTCCAACAGAACTCTCTGTGGTAATGACAGCACCTCTAGTTGTGCTGTCAGAAGGATACCCATTTGCCAGATGTGGCAAATGAGCACTTGAAACGTGTCTAATTCAACTAAGGAACTGAATTTAAAATTTTATCTAATTACAATGTGTGTGTGTGCTTTTTTGTTCCTGGCCACACTGTGCAGCATGTGTGGCCCAAGTTCCCCAACCAGGGACTGAACCCATGACTCCTGCACCGGGAGCAGAGAGTCCAAACCGCTGGACTGCCAGGGAGTCCCTAATGTCAATTTATTTTAGCTTATATTGTGACACGTGGCTAGTGGCTACTGCGTTAGACAGCTTTAACTCTAGGATCTGCCTCTCCTGGGAGAGCTGACAGTGGACAATTCACTATCCCACGTGACCACGGCAGTTACCCCGGCAGGCAGGGGGCGGGTGGGGATAACGTAGCAGTGGAAACACAAGACAGCTTCTGTCTGGGACGTGCTGTGTGACAGCGCCCGTGAAGCTGACCAGGGAAGTCCCCAGGATGCCAGTGTAACCAACAGCGTTAAAGTAACTGGGGCTTTGTTGTTGTTTAGTCCCTAAGTTGTGTCCAGCTCTTTGTGACTCCACGCACTGCAGCAAACCAGGCCTTCCTGTCCCTCACCATCTCCCACGGTTCACCCAAGTGCGTGTCCATTGAATCAGTGATGCCACCCAACCACCATCTCATCTTCTGCCATCACAGGAACTAGGGCTGCTCCACACTGATTTCTCCACCCTGCTAGCCTCATCTGTCTTACAGTGATGAAAAAACAGCAGACCTTGAACCACCTTCAGTCTCCACCACCATCTCTGGCCCCAGGTCACCAGAGAACTAACGAGAGGTATCCCTTTCTGGGTCTCCCTTTCCTACGGGTTTTTTGTCCTCACCCGCTCCCGAAGCAGTGAGATGCAGAAGTCCACCTCCTTCTGCCTCAGGGCCTGGAGCTGGGCGGTCCCGTGGTGGTCGACGATGAGGCGGAGGTATGTGTAAACAGCCATGGCGATGAGGATGCTGCTCTTCAGTACCCATTCCCTACAGGGAGGGAAGACACTGAAGACATGGGCACCTGCGCTCCATCTAGACCCACCCAATTTACCCCCACACTTGGCTCCAGTGCCTGGGAAATGGCTGATGATTAGCACTGGGAGTAAGTTTCTGGTTCCTTAATTGCTCACTCGTGCTGTCGTTATCTATCTTGGACTATTAACTGGCTAAGGTGGGGACAACTTCCTCTCACTCTACCAGGTGCCCAATAAAGATAAGTGCTAAATGAAAGCAATCTCTACCCGTAAGTACTTAACTTCTAATAAAATAAGTTTGTTGACTCAGTCATTCAAACATTAACAGACTGCCTACCGTGCACTAAGCCTGAAAGAGGCACAAGGGACACAGCCTGCAGTTCTTAAAGTGCAGCCCAAGGACCTCTGGGGATTACCAAGACCCTTTCAGGACCGCGGAGATTTCAGAACACACTGGGTATGCTTGTCATTACCAGCTCAGCACATTACAAATGTTCCCCTGATTTGTTCTGGCCACTGATCCCACTCCCAGTCAATGAGTCACCTGCCTTAAATCATAATCTGAAGAGAAGAACATGATTTTGGATGGCAAAGCCTATTTTACTAGGAGTTTTAGACATTTCCTGGAGAAAAGGGGGTAATGGAAGAATTGCTTTTGCTTGAAGAGGAGTACTAAGAAATTGCTGTTGCTTGAAGAGGAGTACTAAGAAACTGTAGGGAGATTCAAAGACTCCAACGCTGGCTCAAATCACCAAAACTGGGGAGCTGTCTCCCCTAAACAAGCAGTTTGTAAGTGTTTTAGCACCCCTGCTGGAAGACAGGGAACCAGAGGAAAAAGATGGGGAGTTTAATTAATCCAACCAGGCAACATCCTGATTCCGGAAAAGGTGGCCTCAAGCCACCTAATTAATAGACTCTGGCCTTCTCCTTTCACAGAGTAAAAGCAGCAGCCAAAGCCACGGGTGGGTCCCCCTCCCCGACCTGTTACCTTTTAATTCCACACCCCTAAGAAGACCTGGGAAGGAGTGGGAAAGAAGGTGTGAAAGAGGACAGTTTTAAAGTTCTAAGGATTCATGTGCATTAAACGATGCAAGTTTTTTGGAGGGCAGGAGAAAAGGTAGGGCAGTTATCTGACACCTGTACAGTAAGACTGTGCTCTGACTGCCCAAATGAGAAAAATTCTGCTTTAAGGTATGGGAACAGAAGGTATCCGGCACCAGGAACAAAATTAGAAAAACCACTTCTTAGGAAGATTGCTAGTGGAGGTGATAAATGTATCTGAGACATGGGATGGGGTAATGAAGAGAAAGATCAAAGTGAAACCCTCTGACCCAGGATGTTAGGAAGGCCCAGTGACTTAAGACAAACAGAGATCTGATAAGAAACTGCTAGGAGCTCATGTGCTGTGCGCTGGTACCAATGATGGAGCATGTGCTGCCACCGCACCTGCGGCTGCACATCCAGGCCCGGGGCACTAGGTGGCACTGGCCGGCAGGGCTGGCACAGCTCTCCCGTTCCGCAGCGCACAGAACACAGCCATCTCTTTCACAAGTGTGAAGGGCTGAGGTCCATTCTTCTAAACCACTGGAAATACAGAGACTATCAGCCGTCTCAATCATGTGACTACTGTGGTGTCCTCTCCCAGGAACAGACTCTGAAATCACGCAACAGAAAGAGTGAGGCCACAGGACCAAGAGGTAGGCCTCACACCCAAACAAGCTCAAATATGCAACAGCCCTCAACCTTTCTGGTCCTTTACTTTGATGGAGAAGGGATCTCATGCCCTCCGCACCAATGGCCTCAGTGACCTCCTCATGCTCACCACCCCCTGTGCCACGTCAACAAAAGGAGGGCATGGGTAGGATGGACAGTTTTGGAAGGGAGAACAGGGGTACCTGCCAGGCCTGGGTGGTTGGCTGGCCCCACTCTGCTGAGTTCATTCTCCCTTACCTCCCGCCAAAGATAAACATTCCATGGAGGTCTGGATCAAAAATAAACCCTTATCAGATGAAATGAGTTTTTCCTGGGCTCTGAGGTATTTTAGTAAAAACCTTCTTTCCCACTCCTTCATCCCTGGGCCACAGCACAGCATTAATTCCGTCTCTTGCCACCAGTACGTGGCTGCTCCCTCCCCCACCTCACCGCCTCTAACCTATGGTGCTCTCGGGCCACTAAAAGCTCCTCACACACCCTTGCGTCCCATACCCAGTGTGGCCGCATCCAGCTCTTGCCCCCCCTTCACGACAGACTCTACCTCTGCTCCATCAGGATATCCAGAACACTCTCTGCCAACCAGATGTTTTTTGCCGTAACATCCCCACCTGATCAAAGGGGGAGAAAACAGAGAGTCAGAATGGCTCTGATTAGTGACTCAGCTCAGCCAGCACACTCCTTCTCCTTCTTACTGCTCCATCCCTGACTGTTATCCCATCCCTGATGCTCTGAGGGCTGAAAAAACTGTCTTTGTTTTGTCAGGCTTTACAATTTCCCTCTTTGCCTCCAGAGAGACGGGAAGGGAAGGTTTGGGGTTTTTCCAGAAATCAGAGCTGCTACTTTCCACAGACAGGGGGTTGCAGTGGGATTACTTTGACCCCTAAAAGGGAATGTCTGGGAAGGAGATATGAAAAGCCCACAGCTGGAAAGAACAGATGACATTTCAAATAGGGCCTGACAAGTCCAGGAGGCAAGCAACAGCTGCAGTCCAGCCACTGGATGTCCCAAATCCTGTGTTCAGCTCAAGACAGGCCAAAGGCTTTTGGTCTCCAGGTATCACAGTCTCGAGTGCTTGCTATGAAACTTCCTGGGGCAGAATTAAACAAGCAGTAATGCCAGATCAAAATCATAGGATCAGAAGTGGGGACTAGGAGTGCCAAACAGGGAAGAAAGTGCCAGGAGAACGGATAAAAATAGCCAGCACAACAACGCTATGCCTTGCCCCAGGTCCTAATGTAAAAATTCAATTTACAGAGTCACACATCACGTAGATTAAGGTTTATACACAGGAGTATCACTGTTATATAAAATCCTGAAGAGGAAGCAAAGAACCGAGGAGCAATGGTGAGGTAGAGAGACAGGGTCATATTTGCACAAACACATGTAATCTTGGGAAGAGAAGTAGCAGGGGCAGGACTCTTGGATAATCAGTGGTTCAGACAGATGTCTCTGAAGATAACGAAGCCTAAATGTCAGGGTCTGTTCTGTGACATAGTTTGTCCCTCAAACTGGGCCTAAGTGTTTAGGACATTGAGGTGGAGCCAGAGAAGATGTCGGGGGCTCTGAAAGTACAGTGAGATGAGAACCAATTATTTTACCCTTACTTCTCCCCCATTCCTTCCAGATTCTTCCTGATCCAATAGGCCACGAAACCCCAGAGTGAGGACTGGTTACAGTAGGCCAACAACAGGCTAAATATTCTCTATCAGGCCTCAAGTTTGGCAGGAAGGAAAATGAGGCAAGACTTATTGCTCCAAAAGGCCCCCTGTAACTTTTCAATTTCTTTGTGGAACATACGTGGCCAGAAGATGCCTGGGTCAAAAGGAAAGAACATAAACAGTCCAGGAATCAAGTCCCTTAGGCACTCAATCATTCTCCACTGCCTGGACTTAGGCATAGTGCATACTTCTTTCTTCTTTATGCTCTTGCCATCCAACTCACCGGCAATCTGCTTCATGAATGTCATGCAAACACCATCGGCTCCCAGAACCCCACTCTTCACTAGTTCCCGTACCAACCACACCAACTAAAGGAGAGAGAAAAAGACATATGAAGAGAAGGGCCTGTAAATTTGAGAAAGGGTCTAATCCAGTCATTTTATAAGTTAGGTGTACAAAGACAGAGGTGTGTTACCCCCGATTCCTCCTTCCCTTCCCCTTAGGAGAGGATCCATTTTCTGTTATGTCTCTGAGCTGGATCTCTCTTTTCTTTCTGGCCTTACCTGAGTACGGCAGGTATCCTGCAACTTCAAGTACTTCTCCATGAGTATCTGGTTGATTTTATTCAGAACAATATTCATGCCGTCACGACTCACCAGAGCCAAGTCCCGGTAACACTGTAAGAAGTGAGGTTTGTGAGCAGCCAGCAAGCTAAGGATAGGCTCCTGATCCCACTCACAGGGGGCCCCCTGCCCCCTAGCCTCTACCAATGGGATACAAGTGGCAGTGAAAAATTTTCTGCTCTAGAAGGCATGCTTACCATTCAACGACCAAAACACAAGACTTTCCACTCTGGAAAGACTTTCCACAAACCTTTCATAGGCTCCACCATCCCAAATCTATCCCTTGCTCTGTCATTCAGGGTGGGGATAAGGGACTGAGTTATTATAGTAAGACAGAAAAGCCTGCTAAGAAAGGATCCCTGTCCCCTTACCTCCCTCCTTGGGAAGCGTCACACTGTTTGAAGCCACCAGCTGAGCAAAACCAGGTGGAGGCCATCTGCTTTTCATCTGCCAGTAAAAGGTCACTGCAGAATGGGTTTGGTTGAACAGGCCGGAAAGGATCTCAAAGAAATTTTTAGACTTGTATTGACACAGCCAGATGAAACAAAGGGCTAGGAGTATTAAGGAAAGAGGATCCATGGACCAGGATCCCGGAAAGAAAGGGCAGACCCAAACCGAACTTCCTTAACGAAGCATCTTTCTTCTTTTCTCCAGGCTGCCCTTTACTTCCACCAAGTATTGAAGAAGGAGGGGTCCTTTAGCACATCTAACTCTGGGGGAGGTAAGGGAATGCATGCCAATTTCCTCTGAGAGCTCCTGTTTCTCTCACCCTGTCTCTCTAAAGAGACCAGACTCCTGGAGGACTACCTTAGGGGACCTCATTAGCAACCTCCTCAGCCTGCTGGGTTCTATGCTGTCAGGGTCTCGGCACAAAGGGCAAAATTATAGATAGGCAGTATCTCACAACCTCGGATGGCCAGTGGCAAGGACAGCATTAATAATAATAGCAATTATAACAGGGAACATGCATTGGCATTGTGCGAAAACTTTATATTCTACTTGCTGCATCCGAATCACATAGTCACCCTATTTATTATCATCTCTGTTTTTATAGATGAGGAAACAGGAACAGAGAGGTTAAAGTAATTTGCCCCAGATTACATTAGAGATAAGAGGAAGATTCAAATCCCAGCAGTCCAACTCTGGATTCCAAGCTCTTAATCATCCTGACACTATCGTCAGAAATAACTAAAAGGAGAAGAGGCTGCTGGGGATGGAGGTTAAGAGCTCACAGTGGCTTTTAGACTACTACATTCCTAAACTTGTTCATCCTAAGTGTTCAAAAGAGAAGTACTCCGGGACTTCCCTGGCGGTCCGTCCAGTGGTTAAGACTCGGAGCTTCCAATGCAGGCGGTGCAGGTTCGATCCTTGGTCTGGGAACTAAGATCCTACATGCTGTGTGGCATGGCCAAAAAATTTAAAAAATATAAAAATTTTTTTAAAAAAGGAGAAAAAGAGAAGTAATCCTCAAGACCAGCTGCTCCCTGGACTTGGTGTGTCTAGGGACTCCTAAGAGATTAGCTATCCTACTTCCACTTCTTCTATTATCCTTAAGTCAAATAAGCATTCCAATGAAAATACAAATACTTAGAGATTCCCCCATGTGCCATAAACTTTTCATACTCAAAGGAGAATTTGATTATCCTCTGACTCCATCTGCCAGAGGGAGGGCTGGGAGATCAAAAGTACGAGCAAGGGAACAAGAGGTAAGAGAAGCCAGTGAACTACTGCCAACTTGCTCGTCAGTAAATGTGGTTCAGCCCTGGAGCCTTCCCTAGAGGAGTGAGTCACAGGATGGGCAGAGGATGAGGGATGCAGAGGCAGAAGGGAGACCTATGTCAGGCCAAAGACAGAGACACAACTAATAAGCGAGGAGCTGTTTCCTTCTATTCAAAGGAAAGCAGAAATCCCAGAGATGCAGAAGAGACCCTAACAGGGAAGGACAGCCCCTCAGGAGACGCAGGGTCAGACAAAGCAAGTAGGTTCTGGCTGCCTAATTCCAAGCTCCATCTGGGACCTTATTAACCACAACTGCTGGTAATGCATGCAGCCGGGCACCAGGAGGATCACATCATATCATATTCTTGATGGTGCCAGTTGTCTCTCCAAACTCTGTGCCAGTGTGCTGACTGGCTTGGAAGATAAGTAGATGGGTGGAAAGACTCAGTGGGAAACAGAGGGTCCCAAAAGAGAGGAAAGGTGACAGGATGGTGCTGAGGTAGGATACCTGTCCTGTGCCGGGAACAGTGATGTTCCAGCCTCGGCCCTCACAGCCCTCAACTTTCTTTCTAGAGCCATCTGCCGAGAGAAGCACCTGAACCAAGAACTGCCAGGGCCTGGTGTTGTATCTTTGGTGACGAAGGACCTTGGCATCAGTGTTAAATCCTTTCCTATCACCTTTATCCCCTGACTACTAGAACCGGAGCAGAAGTTAAGGCCTTCAACTTAGCCTCCCACCACACGGCAGTCCCCCAGCCTGGCCTGCTCCCAGCGATTCAGTTTGGACATCAAATAGGAAATAAACTCAGAGAATATAAACACAAGGCTGCAAGTTAGGAAGGTAGATCTGGAACAAAATCCACCCCACCTATATTCCACTCTCCGCCAACACCTGACAGCTCTTTCCTTAACTAAGTTTCTGTTCCAGAGACAGAATTAACTCCAAGTAAATCCTTAGGAAACACTCCCCTTGGTTTAAACTGAAGCCTAAAACAATGTGTTAGGATCAGTTATCAGTTACACCCACCCACAACTTCTGCAGGACAGAGTATTCTGTAAGACAATCACCTGTTTAGGAAGAAGGATAAAGTACTAGGAGATGGGGCAGATTCTTCCACCACTCTCTGATCTGGCTCAAGGCCTCTGAATGAGTCATACCTGATAGTTCCTCATTTGCCTAAAACTGTATTCTCCTAATTCCCAGTCTCCCCGCTTTGTCTGAAGAGGCTCCTAGGTAGGGGATGTGCTGGGAAGCCTTCAGCGTGTGAAAATAACTGATGCAACCAACCCTGTCAACCAACAAGACCCAAGGAGAGGGCCTGGGCCACGCTCATGGGGCAAAAAGAAGACAAGGTGCTCTAGTGCTTTGTCATGGCTGGGTGGCCGAATTCATGACATAATAAGCTTTTATAATGCAGAGCCCTGTGACCTCCCACTGACTGGTCAGGCAAAGAGGTAGAAATACCATGGGGCCCTGCCCTCTTCACTGAGATTTACTGATTTACCCTAGCTGATTCAGATCTCACCTGAAACACAAATAAAACCAGTGGGCAAGACGAATCTGCACTGAGATGACTAAATAAGGTTTTAATTGTATGTATAAAAACTCACACGAGAGAAAACTAAACCTTAACCCCAACCCTTCACCTCCATCTTTGTCAACACTTTCTTTAAAACAGCGAGGCTGGGGTGGATCACATTACTGATTAACAACACCACCAAACTGGAGATGTTCATTTGTCTTTAAGGTTCTCAATGTAAACTTGCTATGAAAATGAAACGCCAACTTAACCCAATAATGTCCCAGCCCAGAAATGGCCTGGGAAACCAGGGACTTGTCAATACTCGCTGCCCTACCACCTACCCTCACCCCAGGTTTGCCATGACCGCAAGCAGCTAAGCCAGGGGACCATGGGCATCCTGTCCTTGTCCCTGAGAACGCTGTTCCCTTGGTTCTCCTTGAGCAAACAACCTCCAGGTTTCTTATAGGTACACTGAGAGCAGTTGGGGGAAGGGAACAAAGCCGCCAGTTTCACATGGGCTTTCTGAGAAGATTAAATGTTCGGATAGAGCCGAACACAATGCTGGACACAGCATGACTGTTTCCTTTCCCACTCCCTTTGTTCAAGGAAGGGGCAAGGATTAAACTGAATTCCCCCACACCAAGCTCTTCTCTGTTAGTGTCATGCAGTTAATGCCAGATAGAACAAGTGTCTCTAAACCATCACGCAAGACTCAAGGACACAGAAAGTGGAAATCCAGAGAGGCAAAAGACAGGATTTTGCTACTTTATTATAGAAACAAGGGAGTCCAAAGAGAACATCCTGCTCAGTCCCTCACCTCAAGGAAGGATCTCTCTTAAACCATTCTATTGATATCAATACATAAAAGAGACTCTTCCATTTGTGAAGCACTCCAGACTAGTTTTCATACAGTATTCCTCCCGAAGTCTGACTCCAGTGTATTTGTCTTCTCTTAATCACTACATTATTATGGCCATCACCTAACATTAAGCTTTCTAGGACTTCCCTGGTGGTCCAGTGGTGAAGAATCTGCCTGCCGATGCAGGGGATATGGGTTCGACCCTTGGTCCAGAAGATTCCACATGCCTCAGGGCAACTAAGCCCGTGTGCCACAACTAGAGGGTACCCCCTTGTCTACGACTAGAGAAAGCCTGTGGGCAGCAACAAAGACCAGCACAGTCTCTGGATTAAATCCCAACTCTTTCAGCCCTGACTCAAAAATCTACAATTTAAAACTCTTTAAATCCCTTTTCACTCTCACAACTGCATTTTCTTGCCTTTTACCTTCAGGATCTGAAGAGAAAGGAAGGACTTTAGTAAGAAAGTGACCCATTTACTAAGTGAAAAGGGAGTTGTAACTATATTTGGAGAATAAGATGATCCAGCCCTGGTCCAAGGGTCTGATACTAAACCAGTTAAACCAAAGTTCCACCATTCTCTCAGATCGTATCTGAGAAGGGAATATGGGGCCAGAGTAGGGAGTCTTACCTTCTGGGCTTGGGCTGGTTCAGTAAGGACAAGGGTGAAGAGGCCCAGGCAGATTTCCTCATGTTGCGGGGGGCCTTTGCATACCTGGGATAAGAGGAAAGAAAAAACTAGCTGTCACTCAAGAGAAAAGTTCTTAAGCACAGTTGCTCCCAGAAAACTTGGGACTCTTGAGTAACCTGCAAAGGAGAATCATCAGCTAAAAGTGATGGGCATCTATTTTAGGAGAGAGGTGGAGAGAAAGGATGGATCCATACTGCTTTCTCCAAGGCTTGATGAAGGCCAGAGGCAGAAAATAAAGTGTTTGAAATGGGGGGGAAAACCCTACTCCACACCTTAACAGTCTTTAGTAGAGAGGGAGCCGCAAAGAAACATAGTCAAGACTTTGGGCAAATCACTGAACCCCTGGGTATGTGTAAGGTGAAGACATAATAAGAACAATTACTAACAATAAATATTTATTGAACATTTACTGTGTGCCAGAAATTACTCTAAGTCCTTTCCATGTATTACTTTAAATCCTTCAACCTCAGAAATGTAAAAGATCAAATATGTGAGGATGATTTATAAAGAAAATTAGCCACTGGAGAACTGTAGTTATTTTTTTAAAGTTGTTATTTAATGATGCCTAAAGCAACCCACTCCAGTACCCTTGCCTGGAAAATTCCATGGATGGAGGAACCTCGTAGGCTACAGTCCATGGGGTCGCAAAGAGTTGGACACAACTGAGCAACTTCACTTTCACTTTCAAGGCTCCAAGAGATGCGACTCCCAGATTAGGAAAGACAGAGAGGAGTTGGGAAGCCTGGTTCAGCAAACCAAGACATTAGCTTCAACCCCTAGCTCCTAAACACTGAAGTCTTTCCAATCTTTCTGATTATGTCTAAAAGCTTTCAAAGAAGCAGAAATGGGTTCAAAGAGAGTATTATACTCACATAGGCATTGAGGGCATCATTGGCCTCTCTCTCTGAGACACCAGTAGTCATCGATGTCACAATACTCATACATCTTTCCAATCTCTGTGAAGGGGTGAGAAAAAAATTTAGAAGCCTTCATACCATCACCTATGACATATTTCTGGTCCCAAAAAAGCTTTTTAAAAATTTAAATCACGTCACATCTCCAAAGTAGAGAAAACCACTAGGCCATTCAGGTATGACCTAAATCAAATCCCTTATGATTATACAGTGGAGGTGATGAACAGATTTATTCATTGGGATTAGATCGGATAAACAGCGCCTAGAGAACTATGGACAGAGGTTTGTAACATTGTACAGGAGGCAGTGATCAAAATCATCCCAAAGAAAAAGAAATTCAAGAAGGCAAAAGTGGTTGTCTGAGGAGGCTTTACAAATAGCTGAGAAAAGAAAAGCAAAAGGCAAGAGAAAATGGGAAAGATATACCCAACTGAATGCAGAGTTCCAGAGAAGAGCAAGGAGAGACAATAAGATCTTCTTCAATGAACAATGCAAAGAAACAGAACAGAACAGTAGAATGGGAAAGACTAGAGATCTCTTCAAGAAAACTGGAGATATCAAGGGAACATTTCATGCAATGATGGGCATGATAAAGAACAGAAACAGTAAGGACCTAACAGAAGCAGAAAAGATTAAGAAAAAGTGATAAGAACACATAGAAGAACCATACAAAAAATGCCTTAATGACCAGGATAACCACAATGGAGTGATCATTCATCTAGAGCCAGATATCCTGGCTCTAGAGTGTGAAGTCAAGTGGGCTTTAGGAAGCATTACTACAAACAAAGTTATGGAGGTGATGGAATTCCAGCTGAGCTATTTCAAATCCTAAAAGGTGATGCTGTTAAAGTGCTGCACTCAATAAGCCAGCAAATTTGGAAAACTCAGCAGTGGCCACAGGACTGGAAAAGGTCGATTTCCATTCTAATCCCCAGGAAGGGCAATGCCAAAGAATGTTCAAACTAAGGCACAATTGCACTCATTTCACAGGCTAGCAAGGTTAACGCTCAAAATTCTCCAAGCTAGGCTTCAACAGTATGTGAACCAAGAACTTTCAGATATACAAGCTGGATTTAGATAAGGCATAGGAACCAGAGATCAAATTGCCAACATCCATTGGATCATAGAAGCAGCAAAGGAATTCCAGAAAAACATCTACTTCTGCTTCACTGACTATGCTAAAGCCTTTGACTGTGTGGATCACAATAAACTGGAAAATTCTTCAAGAGATGGGCATACCAGACCACCTGACCTGTCTCCTCAGAAACTTATAGGAGGTCAAGAAGCAAGTTAGAACTGGACAGGGAAGAACTGATTGGTTCAAAATTGAGAAAGGAGTATGACAAGGGTGCATACTGTCACTCTGCTTATTTAACTTCTGTACAGAGTACATCATGTGAAATGCTGGGCTGGATGAATCACAAAGTGGAGTCAAGACTGCCAGGAGAAGTAACAACCTCTGATATGCAGATACTACCACTCTAATGACAGAAAGTGAAGAGGAACTAAAGAGCCTCTTAATGAGGGTGAAAAAGGAATATGAAAAGCTTGCTTGAAACTCAACATGATAAACAGCAAGATCCTGGCTTCTGGTCCCATTACTTTATGGCAAACAAAAGGGGAAAAAGTGGAAGCAGGGACAGATTTTCTTTCCTTGGGCTCCAAAATTGCTGTGGCCAGTGACTGCAGCCATGAAATTAAAAAGATGTTTGCTCTTTGGAAGGAAAGCTGTAACAAACCTAGACAGTGTATTAAAAAGCAGAGACATCACTTTACAGACAAAGGTCTGTATAGTCAAAGCTATGGTTTTTCCAGTAATCATATACCAATGTTAGAGTTGGACCATAAAGAAGGCTGAGCGCTGAAGAATTGATGCTTTTGAACTGTGGTGTTGGAGAAGATTCTTGAGAGTCCCTTGGACAGCAAGGAGATAAAACCAGTCAATCCTAAAGGAAATCATATTTATTGGAAAGGCTGATGCTGAAGCTGAAGCTCCAATACTTTGGCCATCTGATGTGAAGAGCCGACTCACTGGAAAAGACCCTGATGCTGAGAAAGACTGAAGGCAAAGGGAGAAGGAGTGACAGAGGATGAGATGGTTGGATGGCACCACTGACTCAATGGATATGAGTTTGTGCAAACTCCGGGAGATATTAAAGGACAGGGTAGCCTGGCGTACTGCAGTCCATGGGATCACAAAGAGTCAGACACAACTGAGCGACTGAACACCACATCTCTAGACCTAACTACCAGTTTACAAGTCAAGTCACCATGGGGGTATAATCAGCAAAATCCAGAAAGTGTAAACCATGACAGGCTTCCTGGTTTCTTTAACATTTAAACTGCAAGGGGAAAAAAATAAATAAATAAACTGCAAGGGGAAAAGCAGGGAAGGGGAACCTCATGTATTAGACGAGGCTTAAGTGAATTCTCTGGTGGTCCAGGGGTTAGGACTTGGCGCTTTTACTACCAGGGCCTGGGTTTGATCCCTGGTTGGAGAACTAAGATCCCACAATCCATGTGGCAGGCCAAAAAAAAAAAAGACTTAAAATGACAACTCCTTGAACAGAATAAGGACTCACAAAACCACGCTGATATATACACACATGACAAAGAAAGAAGGGAAAGCTCTTCCTTACAGTGGAATGCCAACTGAAAACACAGAAGGAATGATGGAAGCATAACTGGTTCAGGGAAGTATCATTAACGCTAAAACTAGAGGTGAAACTTTCACAAGAGTATATAGTCACATACGCTCAAAATACTTCTTAATTAAAGAGAAAATAACTGAAGGGAATTCTGGAGGATAACATTTTAACCAAGCAATCGGAGTTAATATCCCGAGTAACGAGACAAACTGACAGCTGAAATTTCAGATAACCCAAATTGAGAGATTCTATAAAATAACTGGCCTGTTAAAGTATTTAAGGGGAAGGACTAAGAATAAAAGAGATAGTACACCTAAATTCAATGTGTGATTCTGGGCTGCTATAATGGACATTATTGGGACAACTGGTAAAATGTAAATATGTACTGTAAGTAATAGTAACATACTGATGTTAAATGTTCCAATTTAGATAATAAAACAGGGATTATGTAACTGAGAATCCTGTTCTTAGGAAATATTCCTGGAAGTATTTAAATCTTAAGTGGCATGCAGCTGCAACTTATTCTCAAAAGGTTAATATGTATACAAAATGAAAAGCAAATGCAGCAAATGTTAACAACTGGTAAGTCCAGAAGAAGAGTATTAGAGTTTTATGTCTTAACAGTTTTTCTATAAGTTTGAAATTATTTTAAAATAGTTATTAAGAAATTAAAGGGACATGTCAACTGAATGCAACAAATGTGTGCTCCTTGTTTGATTACTGATCTGAAAAAAAACACTTACAAAAAGAATTTATGGGAATTCCCTGGTGGTCTAGTGGTTGGGAGTCTCTGTTTTGATGCTTGTGGGCCCAGGTACAAGCCTTAGTCCAGGAACTAAGATCTCACAAGCCATGCCACACAGCCCCCCCAAAAACCCCCCAAAACAAGAAACCCAGTAAAGCACATGAGAAACTTAAGGAGAAAAAAGAAATCTTAAAAAAAAAAAAAAGGATTTATGAAACAGTCGATTTGAACAATGAGTATTTATTACATTGAGGAATTATTAATATTTTAGGCATGCTATTGTGGTTATGTTAAAAATAAAAAAGTCCATCTCTCATAAACATATATATGAAATACCTACAGATGAAATGATATACCTTGGATTTGCCTCAAGATAATCCAGAGGAGACTGGATAAAGGGAGATACAAGACTGCCACGTACTGGTAAGCACTGAAGCAGAGTGATCGCTCCAGGGCAGTTACACTACTCTCTCTACTTTTTCATGGTTGAAATGTCCCTCCAAAAACTTAAAAACTAAACTTTAAAAAATAAAAAATAAAAAGGTGAGAGTAAGAAAGAAAAGAACTAGTGGAGAACAAAAGGCCAAACTAAAACTTCCAGGGTCTCTAGTGAAACAAAGGTGAGGAGCACTGTATTAAAATCCAGGTGGGGCTAGTGGTAAAGAACCCGCTTGCCAATGCAGAAGACAAAAAACAGAAGGGTTCACGAGGAAACTAGAGTTGAAAGAGACACATGTACCCCAATGTTCATCGCAGCACTGTTTACAAGAGCTAGGACATGGAAGCAACCTAAATGTCCATCAGCAGACGAATGGATAAGAGAGCTGTTGTACATACACACAAAGGACTATTACTCAGCTATTAAAAAGAATGCATTTGAATCAGTTCTAATGAGGCGGATGAAACTGGGGTCTATTATACAGAGAGAAGTCAGAAAGAAAAACACCGTTACAGCATATTAATGCATATATATGGAATTAAGAAAGATGGCAACAATGACCCTATATGCAAGACAGCAAAAGAGACACAGATGCAAAGAACAGACTTTTGGACTCTGAGAGAAGGTGAGGGTGGGATGATTTGAGAGAATAGCATTGAAACATGTATATTACCATATGTGAAATAGATCACCAGTCCAGGTTCTATGCAAGAGACAGAGCGCTCAGGCCCGGTGCACTGGGACGACCCTGAGGGATGGGATGGGGAGGGATGTGGGAGGGGGGTTCAGGATGGGGGACACATGTACACCCATAGCTGATTCATGTGAATGTATGGCAAAACCCACTACAATATTGTAAAGTAATTAGCCTCCAATTAAAATAATTTTTTTTAAAAAAAGAGAAGGGTTTGATCCCTGGGTCGGATTGGGAAGACCCCCTGGAGGAAGGCATGGCAACCCCCTCTGGTATTCTTGGCTGGAGAATCCCATGGATAGAGGAGCCTGGCAGGTTACAGTCCAGAGGGGTCGCAAAGAGCTGGACACGACTGAAGCAACTTAGCACCAGCATGCACCAAGGACCATTCTTAATTATAAAGGCAAACTCTGTAACACAATATGTGCTCAATATTCTAAGGAGATTTTAAGTCACAGATCCTGTTTCAAAGCATTTAATACTAAGGATAAAGAAAATATTGACAAGGTGTTTCTCATATTAGTCAGTGAGCCTCTTCCTAAACTACCTAAACTACTTCCTAAGTCTTTTAAAACATCTTGTTGAGAATTACTGACAAATAAGGACATAGGAAAGAGGTCTAGAATGAAAGACCATCATGTTTCTCCTTTGACCATCATCTTGAAGTTGTCTACATCCATCCCTACCTAAGAGCAGAGTAGAACTGAGTATTAAGGCAAGGAGCTCCCAGAGCCAAAAAAAATTCAACCTAAATTAGGCCCAAAGCTGCTCAGGTTTGACAACGTCACTGTCCAACATCAGGTCTGACTATCCTCCAAATTAGGTCACATCAGCGTGCTTAGCCTTAATCAACAGCACCTGTGTACTTGTGAAAAGGAGCTGTGAGATCACATGAAGAGCTGAGCTGTAAATCTCACAACCCACCTCTCCCACAATCTCTGAGATCCATCATTACCTAGTCCAGCTCCTATATGATAAAGGGAGGGAAGAAAATAACCTCAGGTTGTATTTTCTCTTTTTAAGTCTTATCCTTCTTCATCTAAGGCAGTTATCAGTTCCTCCAGTTGCTAAATCTAGGCTGTTCTTGCTGGGCGCTCTGGGAGACCCTCCTTACCCGGCCTAGGTTAACAAGCATTTTCAGAGTGGAGGAAGATGGTGAGTAAGCAGCAGCACAGCATCATAAAATCCTAGACATCACTTTGTGATAAAAAGGAAGAAATTGCTGCTGAATCAACAGAGATGCAAGAGAAGTCAAAAGAGCAGCTGGCTGTGGAGCCAATGGACAAGCAAGGAAGAGGAGAATCCCTCCACCACTTGAAAGCCTTAGGCTAATCTTAGGTGAGTTACTTAAATTATCAAAACTTACTTAACCTTTTACTTATAATACTCTGGTTTTCTCACCTAAAAAAAATAAGAGACAGAGCCCATATAAGGTTGCTTTGAGGACTAAACAAGGTTAACATACGTGAAAGCACCTAGCATATAGCCTCAGTTGAATCAGACTCTATTCCATCTGTGAAGCAGCCCAGCGATCACACAACTGAATCCATGAGGACCAGACCCCCCTTCAGTGCTCCGTGCCACTTTTAATGGCATGTCCTCAGAGACTCCTGAAAACTGAGCCCTACACAGGACATTGGTAAATCCCTAACCAGGCTGAAAAGCTTCCTCTCCTACTTTTGCCTTCTGTGAGAGAAGAGGAAAGAGTACAGGAGAGGGGAGAAGGCCTGACAGATGGACCCTGCACCAAGATCCGGGAGCAAAGCTGGACGGCCGGCCTAGTTCCTCCCAGTGATGTAACACAGAGCCCTTGCACTGAACCACGTTTCTCTAGGCCCCTCCTCGGTATCTAAGCTCCACTCAGAGGTCTGACTCATTTCTATGGGTCACTGCCGAGTCAAGAAAGAAAACTGGCATCTTGCAACAGGGAGGCCTAACTAAGGATGTAGAAAATGGGAGAGTCCAGAATTTGGATGGGTGAATAAAAGCAATGAGGAAACAAATATGAGGGTCAGTTCTTCCCAGGCAATAGAAACATATAAAGGATACTGCTCTTCTTGAACTACAGAAATTTCTTTTCCAAACAGAGATGAGTGAACTAATTACAAATCATTCAGAGTGACTGGAGGACCACACCTCCACAGAGGGCTGTAGAAAGCCAGATCCCTACAATCTTACTAGATTGTACCCCTGCTTCCCCTGGACAACCGAGGCCCTCAGTAAAGACGGAACCACACATGAAGTTGCCAACAACTGCTGGCAGAATGACCGTTCAGAGTAAGCCCTTCACGACAGCACCTCAGAGAGTTTAGTAAATATTTACCACCTCTAGGAGCTTCTAAAATAATTTTTCTAGTACTAAGACTACCTTACCATGGTTTCCATGACAGTAGCAGTAGATGGAGAGCGGGTGGAAAGCAGGGAGGCCTTCTAGTTTGCGAGTATATACCTGAAGCTGGAGCCTATAAAGTCTGAGGATTGCTCTAACCTCTCAGTGTCTCCTCCTTCCTCCAGGTAACATACAGTTTGCTAAAAATTATATTATTTAATGGCGTCCCAGGCTGTTCATGGTAAAGAATCCGCCTGCCAAGCAGGAGACTCAGGTTTGATCCCTGGGTTGGGAAGACCCCTTGGAGGAGGACATGGCAGCCCACTCCACTATTCTTGCCTGGGGATTCCATGAACAGAAGAGCCTGAAGGGGTATAATCTATGGGGTCACAGAGTTGGACATGACTTAGTGACTAAACAATAACAATAATAAATACTTAAATACTGTCCCCTTATGGGAAGTCAGTGGCCTTCGGAGACTAAAATTCAAAGGCTTAAGGAAAAGATATGATCTGATCTACAAAATCCCTAAGGACTCACATTAGTACAGGGTTACTGAACAAACTGGGTTCCAAGTATTCTACAACCGAGTCACTTGTAAGTGAAATGAGGATTTAAGGGGAAAAAAATCAGAAATGACTCAAAGCCCATTCCCTGGAGAATCTTCACAGACTGGATGCGCCTTGGAGAAAACCTAGAAGGGACATACCTCTAACCAAATGCAAAACTGAGACCTGTCCAGAGCTTAAGAGGAGGTTCCAGCTTGTTTGAGCCACAGCCCCTGCCTTTAGCCTTGCTTCAAAGTGGACAGGGTCCTTCTCCACAGAGGAGTGGTCGACCAGGAGCTTTGAAGGCTTGTGAAATTAGAAGCTACGTGTTCTAATGGCCTCCAATCTTTGGCACTATTTTTATCTCATTCCTCAAATATGGATGGGGATGGGCAAGAATTCCCCATTCAAAGAAAAGAACAGGGCCAAAGAGAAGAAAGGATACGACACATGGTCCCTTGGGTAGAAGGGTCACAGCCCCTGCCTGTGATGCTCCTCACCAGCACTTCACACTCCAGGCCTCGAAGGGCCTTTCCTCATCACGTCCAGCTGACTCTGGTCTCTTTGCAACCCTCACTGGGTTTTTGTTTTTACCTTTCTTCTGAGTGTTAACTCAGTCTTTAGATGATAACCTCTGGAAGGCAGGCCTTGGGTCTCCCTACTGTGTTCCTGGGCAATAGGTGGGACTATGCTGCAAACAACCAAGCCAGAACCACCAGAGATCAGTCAATACTAGGTTTTGAGTGCGGAGATGCGTGACAAGACCCAGAGAAGAAGCCAGTAAGTCTTAACCTTAGTCACTCTGATCTAGTGCGAGCCACACACGAGGTTAGAAACTGGTAAGGCATGTTGGAAAATTCAGATGCAAAGGACAAAGGGCATAGAAGGAAAGGAGGAAGGCCAAGACAAGCTGAGAAACATCTAAAGCACAAAGGATATCAAGAAAAAAAGGAGACCTTCCCTCCCCCTTCTTTCTGGAAACAGCTGAAAGTTCACTCTCAGACAGTCCAAAAGAGCAAGAAAATAAATGCTTCATCCCTTATGAGATCCCCTTTTGCCATATTATTTCACTTGCTAGCAAACATGTCACTCCTCAAGGAATAGGATGCTGTGGTACAAATTAGAACAGGATGACCCTTCCGGCAATCAGGGTGGGAAATAAACAAGGGTTTCACTACCCTTGGGGTCTTTTCCCCTCCACCCAACTGCTGCAGTGATCAAAGGTAATCGATGATTTTCTTGCTACAATTCTAGAGCTCTAGTGCTAGAACCCAGGGCTCAATAAATACTTTGACAATGACAGTGGTCATTTCTAAACATGTAGATAATTTAAAATGCCAGGCAATTCTGGCAGTCATTTGTATTTGTTTCGGGAATACATTACTTTTAGCACTGTTAGCTGCCTTGTTAGTGCAACAGGTAGCACTCAAAAAATAGAAGCATTTTTTATGTTCCTAATTGGATTTACCTTAGCTGATAACAACAGAAGACAAACTCTGATTCATCTCATACAGAATTACAAGGGAGAAGCATGATGGAAAGTGTGTCTGTGAACAGACATATTTGATGGATAACCCACAAGGTTGCTGTCCAGGTGCTTCTTGATTCACAAAGCTCCTTTTTGTATGTGTTCTGCCATCCTGCATCTGAACCAACATTCCTTCAAACTTACAGTATGAATTCCACCTATCTGCTTGACCACCCTCTAACATCTGATCAAGAGCCGTGACAAAGTCAGAAGCAGGGAAATTGCCCGTGAAGAGCCTAATAATTTACTTGTCCCGTCCCCGGATAACCACTGAGTTGAATGTATTAGGTCTTACAAACAATCCAGCCATCATGTCACACTTCTCAGTCTCATATTCCTAAGTATGTCTCTTCATGTATGAAGTGAAGTGAAGTGAAGTCGCTCAGTCGTGTCCGACTCTTTGCGACCCCATGGACAGTAGCCTACCGGGCTCCTCTGTCCATGGGATTTTCCAGGCAAGAATACTGGAGTGGGCTGCCATTTCCTTCTCCAGGGGATTTTCCCAACCCAGGGATAGAACCCGGGTCTCCTGCATGGCAGACAGACGCTTTACCGTCACAGGAAAGGGATAAATGATCAACTCTGGATTGTCAGGGACAGGGCAAGAGGAACAAGTGGGGGGAGGGGTCAATTATTCAGTAGTCTAAAATCCCTATTCGGGCCCAAGGCATCGCCTCACCCTACCCTCTTTCTCAGCATCTGTATGTTCCCTCCCTTGTGTGTATGCCATTTGGTTGTGAAGGACAGTCCCCTAGGTCCCATTCACCCATAACAAAATACAACTCACTTTTCCTTAGGTCTTCACTCATTCTAAACGCCCACTTAACATCACCGGCAACTGAGGGTCTAAATGAAGTCAACACTATCTAAGAGGAGGCTCCAAGGTCTAGTGCAAGCTCCTATCAGACCCACCCCCCAAAACACCTACACACACATACATTACTCAATATATGACCCTACTGAAACAGGGTTAAATATTAATTATAGCTGTGGCCTATATGTGAAAGGAATGTCAAAAATAAATCCAGTAGATCTGGATGCTACATCCCTTCCTCATCAACACATCCCCCCTCCACCCATTTTCACAGTAGTGGCTGCTGTTGCTATGACAACCTGTCCAGGAAGTTGGCCCACACTTCTTCCTTCAGGAGCAGGAAGTCAGGAGCAGTGTTTGTGTTGTCTTAGAAAAAACTTTAAGGCCTCCTCCCCCACCCCCACCCCCCATCCGCTCCAGTATCCCTCCTCATCCCCATTTCTTAACTCCCTTCCCCACCCCCCACACCTACCTCCTCTAACTCATCCTTGGCATCCAAACTGGTTGAAAGTAGCAGCCTCCCCCCTCCTGGGGCTCCTGCTCCCGCTCCTCCTCCACCTCCCGCTGCTCCCGAAGCAGCTGCTGCTGCTGCCCCCTTTCCCTTCTGTAACTCCATGGCTGCAGCCGGGAGACGGGAAAAGGCCCGGGAGTGGATGGGTAGGAAGTCCTAGAAACGGGGAATCTAGGACTGACAAGGATGGGGGGCAAGAGGGACAAGGCGGGATAGGGGGTAAGGGTCCCTGGCCTCTGCACTCGTCCCTCCTCTCCGAAAGAGCGCTCCTGTGCAGGAGGCGAAGGCAGGCGGGCCTCTAGGTCGTGCCTCTGGACTGGCAGTGCTGAGGAAACGCCGTTAGCTCCTAAGTATGCAGGGCTAAGGGTCTGCGCCCCTACGGGAAGTGTAGGAGAGGCTTCTGTCCCTGAAGAAATGGAAAAGGAGCCCTTTCTGGCTTCTGACCCTAAGAGAAGCTGGGAAAACCTTAAGTTTCTACCTCAGGAGGTGGGGGAGAAAAGGAGTCCTGCCCCTGAAGTAGGGGGTAGGAATCCTTCCTGGCTGATGCCCCAAGGATTGGGGAGCGAGGTTCCTTTGGTTCCGGCCCCCAGGGGGTGAGGGTGAGGCAGTAAGCGCTATAGGAGGACACGGACGACCAGCTTCTCCCTACACCACACAGAGGCGGCCATGGTGGAAGGGCGGGGGGTGGGAAGGCCAAGAGCGACGGCGGGGGAGGGGGAGGAATCGTGGAGGCCTGCGCCGGAAGTGAGCAGTCGCGGTCCCTGGACTCCGCCAATAGCGGCTTCCGCGGTGGCTCTCAGTCTCGAAGGAGTAGGCCGACGTTGGCCCACAGGCCTTTACCCCGGCTGCCAATAGTAGAGAGCAGAAGAGAAACCAGTCTGATGGACAGCCAGAGTGTCCAATCATATTCCTCTTCTGCTCTCGAAGGGCGGGACGGAACGACTTCCCGGAGGTGGGCGTGAGAGATCAGGAAGGAGAGAGGCTGCGCCTGCGTGGGTTGACGCGCGTGCGCGGCGCTGGCTTCCACCCTCCTTTCCTCCGTCGTTCAGAAGCTAGGGTGGTACTGGAACCAGGGCACTGTTCGTCCCTAGGTGGCTTTGAGAAACCCGAATCCTAGTTGTGAATTGACATAGCAGGGCCAAGGGGCAGAACCCTAACCCTTAAGCAGTGTCAGAGCAAATGCCATTGGATGGTGTGAAGCCAGCTGCCAGAGCTAAGAGTATATATCACACAAGCTATTGGAAGCGTCCGTGCAACTGGAGTTATCAGCCAGACACTGAGGAAAAATAAAAGCATGGACCTACTTTTGCACACCGCTCATTAGAGTCATGCACGGATTCATTATTAGGCTTCTGGAAGCTCTGTATTGTCCTGCTTTATCTGTGTTCGGGTCAGCATTTGCCTCTAGCAATCCAGTGTGGAAGCTTGTTTTTGACGTTCTTTTCCCTCCCGTAATTCAGTCAGTAAAGGCTTTTTATTAGAAATGTTTCTGGAATTTGTTCTTCTCTGGCCTATGTACGTGTGTATATGTATGTGTATATACATATATATATAGTATATCCTTAGGGATTACAGTGGATTCAAGCCCATTCAACATCATACCACTTCTCTAATCATACTAAACTACCCTCTCAGACACCTGAATTTCCCAAATCCTTAGTAGAAATTATGTGACTCACCCTATCTAGTCAATATGGTTTCCCAAGACTTATTTTTTAAATTATTATAATTTAAAAACCTGTAATAAAAACTCATAACAATGCAAAGTAGAAGGAACCCTCTTTTTTCCCTTTGACCCCATCCAGTCTCACTTCTCTTGAGTCATCAGTGTTACTAATTTGTTGTATATCTTTCTTTACTTTTTAAAAATACATAAACACATATCCACAATTCTTTGGTTGTTTTCATTTGTTTTTTTAATGAAAATAAAATTGTTTTACGATTTCTTTCTTCTTGCTCAATTAGTATTTCTATCCTGACCATTTTTTTCTCCCAAATCAAAAAATGGAAATTAACTTCATTCCAACTAACAACCTCATAATATTCCCCTCCTCTCTTGTGGAGAAAATGAGCTCTTCCCTGATGCTGCCCCCACCTAGCTGATTTCCAGAAGGAAAGACCTTCCATTTGTCAAAATCCACCCACTGTTGAAGGCAATTGAGGTTAAAAATAGCAAGGTGGTGTTGTTTCTTTTTTCCTCCCTTGGCAGGGGAAGCTATAGTTACCATTAATAGGAATCAAATAATAAGGCCCTAGAATCAAGAAAAAATTAAAATGAAAAGACTCACAGTGCTGCAGAAAGTTCCTCCATCAAAGAAAAAAACAAACAAATCAATGCCTAATAATCCTGAGAGACTTCTGGGTTTGACAATAAAGGAATCTCCCTACCTCAGAGAGAATGATGAATTACAGGGTTTGGGTAAAGACTAAAAAGGCATACTTATAAAATTTATAAAAACATAAAGCTGAGACTAGTAGCTAATAGACCAGATCACCATATAGCACTGAAAATGTTATTAATGAGGTCAGAGATTGAACTAACAGAACATGAAGTTATTTAATAATGGAAAGTGTGCTTACCTGTATGCCCAGGCCTAGGCTAGAAAGGATTTAAAACAGGGATAAATGTGAGCTCCTAAAATTAATATTAAAAAATTAGTGAAGTGAGATAGGCAAAGATTTCTTTTTTTTGGGCTGCACTGGGTCTTCATTGCTGTGTGTGGGCTTTCTCTAGTTGTGGAGAGTGGGGGCTTCAGTAGTTCCATCATGTGGACGCAGTTGTCCCAAGGCATGTGGAACCTTCCCAGACCAGGGATTGAGCCTATATCCCTTGTATTGGCAGGTGGATTCTTAACCACTGAACCACCTGGGAAGTCTGCAAAGATTTCTTCATAGACACAAAAATCATAATGGAAGGATGGATGAACTGGACTTAATTAAAATTAAGATCTGTTGGACTTTCTTGGTCCAACTTCATGCCAACACACCATGGTGCAACTTGGCACAACTAAACCTGTGCACCAAACTCCTGCACCTGCGCTCGAGTGTGTGTGCTACAGCTGCTGAAGCCTCCACTCTTCGCACCTAGAGAAAGCTCACTCGCACCAACAAAGACCCAGCACAGCCGAAAATAAATACATAAATGAAATTTAAAAAAAAATTAAGAACTGTCCATTAATAGACATCATTAAAAGGATAAAAGACAAGCCGTGGACTGGGAGAAAATATTTGTAATGCACATATCTGATAAAAACTGTCATCACAAGATGATATTAATAGGTAGGTAGGTAGATAGAGATATATAAAACACAGGAAACTCTCATTTGAAAAGTGGACAAAAGACGTAAGCTGGCATTTCACAAAGAAGGACATCCAAATGGTTAAAAACACACGAAAAGTTTGTTAATATCAAGTCATTAGGACAGGGAGGTGTGCTGCGATTCATGGGGTCGCAAAGAGTCAGACACGACTGAGCGACTGAACTGAACTGAACGGAGGACAATATTAATTGAAATTACAAAGTGATACTGGAAATTCTAGCCACAGCAATTAGAAAAGAAAAAGAAACAAAAGATACCCGAATTGAAAAGGAAAAAATAATATTGTATCTATGCATAAATGAAATCCATAACCCCATATAGAGGAAACCCCCAAAGAATCCACAAGAATCCACTAATAAATGAATTCAGCAAACTTGTAGGGTACAACAGCAACACAAAAAGCCCCAGTTGTGTTTCTGTATAACAGCAGTGAATAATCTGAAAGGGAATTTAAGAAGGCAATTCCGGGAATTCCCTGGCTATTCAGTGGTTAGGACTCTGAGCTTTCACTGCCGGGTCCTGCAAGCCACATGGTGTGCCAGAAAAAAGAAAAGCAGCAATTCCATTTATAGTATCTTCAAAAGAACAAAATACCTAGGAATAAATGTAAACAAGGGAGTAAAAGACTTGCACTCTGGAAACTACAAATTATTGCTGAAAGAAATTAAAGAAGATCTAAACAAATGGAAGCTATCCTATGTCCGTGGGTAAGAAGACAATATTGAAGTACTACAACTGACCTACAGATTTAATGCAATCTCAGTAAAAATTCCAAAGCTTTTTTTTTTTTGGTAGAAATGGAAAAGTCAATCTACAAACTCACATGGAGTTGCAAGGGGCTCTGAATAGCCAAAATAATCTTGAGAGAAAAAAAAAAGAACAAAGTCAAGGACTCACACTTCCCATTTTAAAAATGACTACAGTAAGCTATAGTAATAAAAACAGTGTTGTGTTGGCATGAAGATAGACATATAGGTCAAGAGAATAGAATTGAGAGTCCAGAAATAAAATAATAAATTTATAGCTAGTCAATTAAAAAAGTGTTTTTTGGTTGTGCTGGGTCTTCGTTGCTGTGAGCAGGCTTTCTCCAGCTATGGAGAGCTGGGGCTGCTTCCGATTACGGTGCCCAGGCTTCTCGCTGCAGTGGCTTCTCTTGTTGCAGCGCACAGGCTCTAGGGTGCAGACTGCAGTAGCTGTGGCTTGTGGGCTCTAGAGCTTGGGCTCAGTAGTTGTGGCACATGGGTTTTTGCTCCAAGGCATGTGAAATCTTCCCAGACCAGGGACAGAACCTGTGTCCCTACACTGGCAGGTGGGTTCTTATCTGCTGTACCACTAGGGAAGTCCCAATAGCTAGTCAATTTTTGACAAGGGTGCCAAGTTCATACAATGGGGAAAGAACAGTCTCTTCAACAGACAACGATGGGACAACTGGATTTCCACAGGCAAAAGAACGAAATTGGACCCCTACTTCACACCATTTACAAAAATTATCTCAAAGTGTACCTACAATCTAAATATGAGAGCTAAAACTATAAATCTGTTAGGAGAAAACATAGGACAAAAGCTTCATGACACTGGATTTCAAAATGGATTGATTCTAACATATGATACCAAAAGCGTGAACAACAAAAGGAAAAAGAAATTCGATATCATTCAAATTTTAAACTTTTGTACACCAAAGGATATTACCAAGAAAGTTAAAAGACAACACATAGAAAGGGAGAAATATTTGCAAATCAAATGAGGGTTTAATATCCAGAATACATAAAGAACTCCTAAAACTCAAAAACAAAAAAAAAACAAACCCCATTAGAAAATGGGCAGAAGACTCAAACAGATATTTTCCCAAAGAAGATATACAATTATAAGCATATGTAGAGTTGGTCAACATCATTAGTAATAAGGGAAATACAAATCAAATGCATGTTATAACATGAATGAACCTTAAAAACAATATGCTAAGTGAAATAATCCAGATAGGAAAGAGTAACTATTACATGATTCCACATATATGAAATATCTAGAATAGACAAATTCAAAAAAGTAGAAAATAGATTAGAGGTTACCAGGAATAAGGGAGGTGGGAATAGGGAGTTATTCTCTAGTGGTTATAGATTCTCTTTTTGAGGTGATGAAAACATTTTGGGGATAATGGTGATGGTTATATAATGTCATGAATGTAATTAATGCCGCTGACTTATACACTTAAAAATGGTTAAAACAGTAAATTTTGTTACATGTATGTTGCCACAGTGAAAATATAACCTTTAAAAACCACAATGAAAAAATAACCTTTGACAAAAATCATAGTAACAAGGATTTAAGCAAGAATATGAGAAACCCAAATTGAGGGACGTTCTACAACATAACTGGTCTGTCCAAAATGTTAAGCCTCTTAGATCTAAGACTGAAGAACTCTTCTAGATAAAAAAATATCATGGATTAAAAAAAATACCATGGAGACATAAGAACTGTACATAATGTGTGATCCTGGGCTGGATCCTGGACTGAAGAAAAATGTTTTCTATAATATGCATTATTGGGACAATTGGAAATTGGAAAAATTTGAATACATGCTTATAGACTAGATAGCAGTAAATTTCCTGACTTCAATCAATAGTAAGAAATGTCATATATATATTTTATACATATTTAGAAACAATATATTAGTATGTATATTTATACATATATATAATCCTAACCCTTTATGTTATAGATATACAGCATATATAGATAGGGAGAGAGAATGATAAAGAAAATGTAGTAAAATGTTAATTGGTAAATCTAGTTGAAGGGTGTATAGAAGTTCTTTGTACCCTTCTTGCAACATTTCTGTAATTAAAAATTACTTCAGATTTTTAAAGTTTGAAAAAGAAACTTATGAGATATCACTAAACACTTATGAGAATTAAAAGACTGACAATACCAAGTGTTGGTGAGGATGTCTAGTGATTAGAACTATCATATACTGCTGAGTGGTGTGGAAATTAGACTAATTACTTTAGTAAACTGTTGAATAGTATCTACTAAAGTTAAACAATTGCCCATCCCAGGACATATTAATTCCACTCTAAGTTTACAGCCAAGAGAAATTACTGCATGTGTTTACAAAACAGCATGTATAAGAATTTTCATAGTAGCACTCTTTATTACAGTAAAACAACCAGAAACAATTGTGAACCAAAAACTACTCTTAAAAAAGAGTCTTCTTTAAAAAACTAGAAACAATCCGAAAGTTCATCAATAATAAAAAGGCTGTAAAAAGGAATATCTCTATACGTCTCTATACTTATATATGCTTTAAACTGGGGCTTCCCTGGTAGCTCAGCTGGTAAAGAATCACCTACAATGTGGGAGACCTGGGTTTGATTCCTGGGTGGGAAAGATCCCCTGCAGGAGGGCATGGCAACCCACTCCAGTATTCTTGCCTGGAGAATCCCATGGCTAGTGGGCTACAGTCCATGGGGTCGCAAATAGTTGGACATGATTGAGTGACTAAGAACAGCACAGCATACTTTAAACTGACTCAACATTGTAAAACAACTATACTTCAATTAGTTGAAGTATACAGTCCATGGAATTCTCCAGGCCAGAATACTGGTGTGGATAGCCTTTCCCCTCTCCAGGGGATCTTCCCCACCCAGGGATCAAACCCAGGTCTCCTGCATGGCAGGCAGATTCTTTACCAGCAGAGCCACAAGGGAAGCCCAGAAATACTGGAGTGGGTAGCCTATCCCTTCTCCAGGGAGACTTCCCGACCCAGGAATCAAACCAGGGTCTCCTGCATTGCAGGTGGATTCTTTACCAACTGAGCTATCAGGGAAGCTCATACTTCAATTAAAAAAAAGAAAAATAATAGAAAGGATAAATAATTATAGATATATTAATACAATGGAATAATATATAGTGGTAAATAAAGAACAAACTCTCACAACAGTGGATGCATTTCACAGACATAATGTTGACTGAAAGAATCCCAACCCAGCACCAAAAAGAAACGATGCCTTAAGCCATGAAAAAACATGGACGAATCCTCAAGGCACATTACTTAGTGAGAGAAGTCAATCTGAAAAAGGCTATATACTGTATGATTCCAACTTTATGACGTTCCAGAAAAGGCAAAACTGTGTGGCAAGCCAAAAGATCTGGTTGCCAGGGGGTGGATTATGGGTGGAAGGATGAATGAGGAGAGCACAGAGGATTTTTCGGAGAAGGCAATGGCACCCCACTCCAGTACTCTTGCCTGGACAATCCCATGGATGGAGGAGCCTGTTAGGCTGCAATCCATGGGGTCGCTAAGAGTCGGACACGACTGAGCAACTTCCCTTTCACTTTTCACTTTCATGCATTGGAGAAGGAAATGGCAACCCACTCCAGTGTTCTTGCCTGGAGAATCCCAGGGACGGGGGAGCCTGCTGGGCTGCCGTCTATGGGGTCGCACAGAGTTGGACATGACCGAAGTGACTTAGCACAGAGGATTTTTAGGGCAGTGAAAATACTCTGTATGACATGATAGTGATGGACACGTGTCATTATACATTTGTCCACACCTGTAGAATGTACAATATCAAGGTAAACACTGAGGTAAACTAGTCAGTCTGGATGATAACAGTGTGTCAGTGTAGGTTCACCGGTTGTAACAAGTGTACCAGTCTGGTGGGGGATGTGGATAATGGAGAAGGCTATGCACATGTTGGGGCAAAGGGTATGTGGGAAATCTCTGTACCTGGCCCTCAGTTTTGGTGGGACCTTAAATTGCCTTTGGAGAAGGCAATGGCACCCCACTCCAGTACTCTTGCCTGGAAAATCCCATGGACGGAGGAGCCTGGTGGGCGGCAGTCCATGGAGTCGCTAAGAGTTGGACACGACTGAGCAACTTCACTTTCACTTTTCACTTTCATGCATTGGAGAAGGAAATGGCAACCCACTCCAGTGTTCTTGCCTGGAGAATCCCAGGGACGGGGGAGCCTGCTGGGCTGCCGTCTATGGGGTCGCACAGAGTCGGACACGACTGAAGTGATTTAGTGTAGTGTAGTGTAAATTTCCTTTTATAAAGTCTTACAGAAAAATAAGAAAGAATCCAGACTTACTAAGTACACTAAGTATATATTGTGCCATTTCATGAAGTTCAAGAATACTTAGTTATCTATGCCAGTAGAAATAAGAATAATGACTAACTCTGAGGAAGTGAGGGTTGGAGGAGGTATTGATTGGGAAGGGAAATGAAGGAGACTTCTGAGATACTGCTGCTGCTGCTACTGCTGCTAAGTCGCTTCAGTTGTGTCCGACTCTGTGCGACCCCATAGACAGCAGCTCACCAGGCTCCTCTGTCCATGGGATTCTCCAGGCAAGAATACTGGAGTGGGTTGCCATTTCCTCTGAGATACTAGGAGCAGTCAGATCTTTATTTGGGTGATGGTTACATGGTTTATTTGGGTGATAGCATGCATGTGTATGCATGTGTGTGAAGTCATTTCAGTCATGTCTGACTCTTTGCGACCCTGTGGACCTTAGCCTGCCAGGCTCTTCTGTCCATGGGATTATCCAGGCAAGAATACTGGAGTGGGTTGCCACACTCTCCTCCAGGGCATCTTCCCAATCCAAGGATCTAACCCACGTCTCATATCTCCTGCATTGACAGGCAGGTTTGTTTGTTTGTTGTTGTTTTTTTAATCACTGAGCCACCTGGGAAGCCTGGGTGATAGCATACGTATGTAAAAATTTATTGAACTGTATGTTTTACTATGTATATATACTTTACCTCAATTTTTTAAATGGAGCAAATGAAACAAAATTGAGACACCACTTTTCATCTGTCAGTTCAGTTCAGTCGCTCAGTCGTGTCCGACTCTTTTCGACCCCATGAATCGCAGCACGCCATGCCTCCCTGTCCATCACCAACTCCCGGAGTTCACTCAGACTCACCTCCATCGAGTCACTGATGCCATCCAGCCATCTCATCCTTTGTCATCCCCTTCTCCTCCTGCCCTCAATCCCTCCCAGCATCAGAGTCTTTTCCAATGAGTCAACTCTTCGAATGAGGTGGCCAAAGTATTAGAGTTTCAGCTTCAGCATCAGTCCTTCCAATGAACACCCAGGACTGATCTCCTTTAGGATGGACCAGTTGGATCTCCTTGCAGTCCAAGGGACTCTCAAGAGTCTTCTCCAACACCACAGTTCAAAAGCATCAATTCTTCAGTGCTCAGCATTTTTCACAGTCCAACTCTCACATCCATACATGACCACAGGAAAAACCATAGCTTTGACTAGACAGACCTCTGTTGGCAAAATCTGTCATCTGTCAGGTTGGCAAAAATCCTCAATTTGGAAAACAGTTGTCAAAGTTTTAGGGAATTAGGCATACTCATGTTTGGTTGTTGGATGTACGTGTTGGTAACCTTTATATGGGGACAATTTGAAATAGATATAACAACTACAAACATATATACTCTTTGACTCAGGAATCTCACTTTTAGGAGTTTATCTTGTAGATATACTGCATGCAACATGACAAAGATATGAGAGTACACATTTGGTAGATGAATCAGATTAAACATTATGACATTGCATAAAACAGCAAAATATTGGACTGCCGGGGTGGTCCGGTGGTTAAGAATCTCCCTGTCAATGCAGGGATCACGAGTTTGATCCCTGGTCTGGGAAGATTCCACATGCCACAGGGCAACTGACTAAGCTTGTGCACTACAACTCCTGGAGCCTGCCTGCTCTAGAGTTGGTGCTCCACAACAAGAGAAGCCTCTGTGATGAGAAGCCCATGCACCACAATTAGAGAGTAGCCCCCGATTGCTACAACTAGAGAAAGCCTGCACACAGCAACAAAGACCCAGTGCAGCCAAAATAAGTAAATAAAACAGACTTTAAAAAAGAGCAAAATATTGAAAACTCGTCAATGTTTACCAATGAGGTTAATAGATTATGACATAAACACAAAAATTAATACTATGCAGCTCAAAAAGAATAAAGAAGCTATTTCCAAGTGGGATGGGGTGGGAGGTGGGAAGGAGGTTCAAGAGGGAGAGAACATATGTATACCTATGGCTGATTCATGTTGATATATGGCAGAAACCAACAAAATATTGTAAAGCAATTATCCTTCAATTTAAAACTAATTAAATTTTAAAAAAGAAACTATTTCCAAATTCAATGTAAAGAGTTCAAAGATATGTTATTAAGTGAGCTGAGCAAGATGCTACCATTTGTGTAAGAAAGGGAAAACATAATTTATACTTGTGTGTGCTCATGCTCACATAAAGAAACTTGGTAAGAACAAAAAAAAGTTAATAAAAGTGCCTACTTATATTTACATGGATATAGAGGACAATGGGGCAGATGCAAGAGAAATTTTTCACAGTGTATTTTTATATACATTTCAACTGTGTAATTACTGACTTTAAAATTCAACTAGTTTAACTTAAAAGAGGCTATAATGGGCTTCCCTGGTGGCTCAGTGGTAAAGAATCCACCTGCCAGTGTAGGAAATGCAGGTTCAATCCCTGGGTTGGGAAAATCCCCCGGAGAAAGAAGTGGCAACACACTCCAGTATTCTTGCCTGGGAAATCCCATGGAGAGAGGAGTCTGGCAAGCTACATACAGTCCATGGGGTTGCCAAAAGTTGGGCACGACTTAGTGACTAAACAACAACAACCATATGTGCTAGCAATTCTGCTTCTGGATATTGAGATGAAGGAAATGAAAACATTAAGTTGAAAAGACATATGTATCCCCACGTGCGCTGCAGCACTATTTAAAACTGCCAAGATATGGAAACAACCCAAGTTTCTGTTAACATAATGGATAAAGAAAATGTGGTATGTATATTTAATGGAATATTATTTTGCCATGAAAAAGAATGTAATCTTGCTATTTAAGACAACATGGGACTTCCTGGTGGCAGAGTGGATAAGAATCCACCCGTCAATGCAGGGGACACAGGCTTGATCCCTAGTCTGGGAAGGTTCCACATGGTGTGGAGCAACTAAGCCTGTGACCACAATGACTAAACCCTGCATGCTCTAGGGCCCGAGAGCCACAACTAATGAGCCCCTGTGCTGCAACTGCTGAAGCTCATGCAGCTAGAGCCCCTGCTCTGCAACAAAAGAAGTCACCGCAAGAAGCACGCTCTCCGCAACTAGAGAAAGCCTGCATGCAGCAGTGAAGACCCAGTGCAGCCAAAAAAAACCCCACCACCAACAAAAGACAACATGGATGGACCTTCAGGACATTATGCTAAGTTAAATAAATCAGAGAAAGACAACTACTGTACAATCTCACTTATAATGCATAGCAGGGTGACTATAGTAAATGACACTGTATTGTCTATCTGAAAGTTGCTGAGAGAGTAGATCTTCAAAGTTCTCACAAGAAAAAAAAACTGTGACTCTGTATGGTGATGGATGTTAACTAGACTTACTGTGGTGATTATTCTGCAATGTATACAAATATTGAATGTTTTATACCTGAAGCTAATATAACGATTATATCTCAGTTAAGAAGTCCAGTGGTCTTGCCTGGAGAATCCCAGGGACAGGGGAGCCTGGTGGGCTGCCATCTATGGGGTCACACAGAGTCGGACATGACTGAAGCAACTTAGCAGCAGCAGCAGCAGCAAAAAGTGGAGAGGCTCTGTGATCCCCTGGGAACTGGATCCTGGCAAATTTTAGAGGTGACGTGTGAATGTGTGTTAGTTGCTTAGTTGTGTTTGACTCTTTGTGCCCGAATGGACTATAGCCCGCCCGGTTCCTCTGGCTCCTCTGTCCATGGAATTCTCCAGGCAAGAATACTGGAATGGGGTGCCATTTCTTTCTCCAGAGGTGAGGTAGGGAAGGTGATATAGGCTGGATATAGAATAGGGAGACTTTTTTTTTTTTTAGATTTATTTATTTATTTGGCTGTGATTGCAGTGGCTTCTCTTGTTGCAGAGCAAGGCTCTAGGCACACGAGCTCAGTAGTTTTGGTACACAGATTTTAATTGCTCTGCAACATGTGGAATCTTCCTGGATCAGAGATCAAACCCATGTCTCCTGCATTGGCAGGCAGACTCCAAACCACTAGACCACCAGGGAAGCCCAAAGAGGGAGATTCCACATGGAGCTTCGGCTTCAGAGCTACTCACTTTCACTGATTGCTTCCAAGGCCTTGGAAGAGGGTGTAGCAATGTGCTCACATGTGTTTGTAAAATTTGCAAAAGGGGGATATTTTAACTATAATTTGCTAAGACCACTCTTTCACTCTGGCCCCTCTACAAGCTTCCCCTTCTGTTGTATAGTATGAAGGTGGCCACAGGCATTTTGATGATCTGGCTAAGGTGAGGTTGAGTTGGCACTACACTTTATTGGAGTTCAGTTATATATATTGACATAGTTTGCAGTCACTTTCATACACAGTTATTAAGAATCATTTCCATGTAGGAGTAGCTTTCAGGAGGAGTCTACCATGGTCTAAGCAGGCTCCTCCAACATGATGACAAGAACAGGGCCAGAGGCTATATAAACACAGCATGTGAACATATCCCTTATGCTGAGCACTGGAAGCACATGGTTAGCAGAGGAGAAACAAGATTTGAAATATACAGAGCCAGAAAATAGTCTATGGAAAATCCTTCCAATTATCAAATATATAAAACTGTAAAGGGAGAATTCAACTTTCATTGATAACTAGTCAAGGCAGAAGTTCTCTCCTATCAGGAATATATTCAGTTACCTAACATACACTAAGTGAACTAAATCAGAAAAAGACGAGTATCATATGATATCGTATACATGTGGAATCTAAAATATGACACAAATGAACATATCCATGAAACAGAAACAGACTCACAGACATAAAGAACAAACTTACGGTTACCAAAGGGAAAAGGGAGGGAGGGAGGGATAAGTTAGGAGTTTGGGTTAGCAGATACGAGCTGCTATATATAAAACAAACAACACAGTTCTGTGGTGTGGCACAGGGAATCATATTCAATGTCTTGTAATAAACAATAATGGAGGGACTTCCCTGGGTGTCCTGTGGTTAAGAATCCACCTTGCAATTCAGGGGATGCTGGTTTGCCCCCTGGTCGGGGAAACTAAGATCCCACATCCTGCGGAGCAACTAAACCTGTGCCCTGTGACTACTGCGCCTGGGCGCCAGAACTAGAGAGCGTGTGTGTGTGTGTGTGTGTGTGTGCCACAACAAAAGATCCCACAGGATGCAACTAAGACTCAATGAAGCCAAATAAATAAATAATAAAAGGAAGAGAAAAAAGTTATTTTTCTAGATTTTGGTATGTTTGCATGTTTGTCAGCTTTTGGAAATTTAAATTTTGTAAAATTTTTGATTTGTAACTTTATCGTCACATTCTAATTAAATATTTCATCCCTAATTTTGTATTGTCTTTCTTAAAGAGGATCCACCAAATTGTATAAGCTTCCAGACCCACAAAACCTGGATCCATCCTGGCTAGTGGCTGGCTGGAGAGGGAATTTGAGGAGACAGTAAGCCTATCTAATGAGTTTTTAGGTAGGAATATTGTGCTGTCACATGGCTCACAGCCTTGTCTAACTCAGTGAAACTATGAGCCATGCCAGGTAGGGCCACCCAAGACAGACAGGTCATGGTGGGTAATTCTGACAAAAAGTGGTCCATTGGAGAAGGGAATGGCAAACCACCTCAGTATTCTAGCGCTGAGAACCCCATGAACAGTATGAAAAGGCAAAAAGATATGACACTGAAAGATGAACTTCCCAGGTCAGTAGATGTCCGATATGCTACTGGAGAAGAGTGGAGAAATACCTCCAGAAAGAATGAAGAGGCTGAGCCAAAGCAAAAATGACACTCAGTTGTGGATGTGACTGGTGATGGAAGTAAAGTCCAATGCTATAAACAATAATATTGCACAGGAACCTGGAATGTTAGGTCCATGAATCAAGGTAAATTAGAAGTGGTCAAACAGGAGATGGCAAGAGTGAACACTGACATTTTAGGAATCAGTGAACTAAAATGGACTGGATGGGCAAATTTAACTCAGGTGACTATTATATCTACTACTGTGGGCAAGAATCCCTTAGAAGAAATGGAGTAGCCCTCACTGTCAACAAAAGAGTCCGAAATGTAGTACTTGGGTGCAATCTCAAAAACGAAAGAATGATCTCTGTTCATTTCCAAGGCAAACCATTCAATATCACAGTAATCCAAGTCTATGCCCCAACCACTAACGTAAAAGAAGCTGAAGTCGAACAGTTCTATGAGACCTACAAGACCTTCTGGAACTAACACCAAAAAAGATGACCTTTTCATCATAGGGGACTAGAATGCAAAAGTAGGAAGTCAGGAGATATCTTGAGTAACAGGCAAATTTGGCCTTGGAATAAAAAATGAAGCAGGGCAAAAACTAACAGAATTTTGCCAAGGGAATGCACTGGTCATAGCAAACACCCTCTCCCAACAACACAAGAGCTGACTCTACACATGGACATCACCAGATGGTCAATATCGAAATCAGACTGATTATATTCTTTGCAGCCGAAGATGGAGAAGCTCTGTACAGTCAGCAAAAACAAGACCAGGAGCTGACTGTGGCTCAGGTCATGAATTCCTTATAGCAAAATTCAGACTTAAATTGAAGAAAGCAGGGAAAACCACTAGATCACTCAGGTATGACCTAAATCAAACCCCTTGCAATTGTACAGTGGAAGTGAGAAATAGATTCAAGGGATTAGGTCTGACAGAGTGCCTGAAGAACTATGGATGGGAGTTTGTAACATTGTACAGGAGGCAGTGATCAAGACCATCCCCAAGAAAAAGAAATGCAAAAAGGCAAAATGGCTGTCTGAGGAGGCCTTACAAATAGCTGAGAAAAGAAGAGAAGCAAAAGGCAAAGGAGAAGAGGAAAGATATATCCATCTAAATGCAGAGTTCCAAAGAATAGCAAGGAGAGATAAGAAAGCCTTCCTTAATGATCAATGCTAAGAAATAGAGGAAAACACTAGAATGGGAAAGACTAGAGACCTCTTTGGAGAAGGCAATGGCAACCCACTCCAGTACTCTTGCCTGGACAATTCCATGGATGGAGGAGCCTGGTAGGCTGTGGTTCATGGGGCCGCTAAGAGTCGGACATGACTGACTGTCTTCACTTTCACGCGTTGGAGAAGGAAATTGCAACCCACTCCAATGTTCTCACCTGGAGAATCCCAGTGAAGGGGGAGCCTGGTGGGCTGCCATCTAGGGTCGCACAGAGTTGGACACGACTGAAGCAACTTAGCAGCAGCAGCAGAGACCTCTTCAAGAAAATTAGAGATATCAAGGAAACATTTCATGCAAAGATGGACACAATAAAAGACAGAAATGGTATGAACCTAACAGAAGCAGAAAATATTAAGAAGAGGTGGCAAGAATACACAGAAGAACTATACAACAAAGATCTTCATGACCCAGATAACCGTGATGGTGTGATCACTCACCTAGAGCCAGGCAGCCTGGAGTGCAAAGTCAAGTGGGCCTTAGGAAGCATCTTTACGGAAAAAGCTAGTGGAGATGATGGAATTCCAGCTGAGTTATTTCAAATCCTAAAAGATGATGCTGTTAAAGTGTGGCACTCAGTGTGCCAGCAAATTTGGAAAACTCAGCAGTGGCCATAGGACTGGAAAAGGTCAATTTTCATTCCAATCCCAAAGAAAGGCAATGCCAAAGAATATTCAAACTACTGCATAATTGCACTCATCTCACACACTAGCAAAGTAATGCTCAAAATTCTCCAAGCCAGACTTCAACAGTATGTGAACCGAGAACTTCCAGATGTCTAAGCTGGATTTAGGAAAGGCAGAGGAATAATAGATCAACATTGGTTTGATCATAGGAAAAGCAAGAGAGTTACAGAAAAGCATCTATTTCTGCTTTATTGACTATGCCAAAGCTTTTGACTGTGTGGATCACAACAAACTGTGGAAAATTCCTCAAGAGATGGGAACACCAGACTACTTTACCTGCCTCCTGAGAAATCTGTTTGCAGGTCAGGAAGCAACAGTTAGAACCAGACATGGAACAATGGACTGATTCCAAATTGGGAAAGGAGTACATCAAGGCTGTATATTGTCACCCTGCTTATTTAACTTATATGAAGAGTACCTCACATGGAATGCTGGGCTGGATGAGCACAAGCTGGAATCAAGGTTGCCAGGGGAAATATCAATAACCTCAGATATGACACCACCCTTATGGCAGAAAGCAAAGAGGAACTAAAGAACCTCCTGATGAAAGTGAAAGAGGACAGTAAAAAAGCTGGCTTAAAACTCAACATTTAGAAAACTAAGATCATGGAATCCAGTTCCATCACTTGATGGTCAACAGATGGGGAAACAATGGAAACAGTGAGAGACTATTTTCCTGGGCTCCAAGATCACTGCAGATGGTGACTGCAGCCATGAAATTAAGAGATACTTACTCCTTGAAAGAAAAGCTATGACCAGCCTAGATAGCACAATAAAAAGCAGAGACATTACTTTGCCAACAAAGGTCCATTTAGTCAAAGCTATGGTTTTTCCAGTAGTCATGTATGGATGTGAGAATTGGACCATAAAGAAAGCTGAGCGCTGAAGAACTGATGCTTTTGAACTATAGTGTTGGAGAAGACTCTTGAGAGTCCCTTGGACTGCAAAGAGATCAAACCAGTCAATATTAAGGGAAATCAGTCCTGAATACTCATCGGAAAGACTGATGATGAAGCTGAAGCTCCAGTATTTTGGTCACCTGATGTGAAGAACTAACTCATTGGAAAAGACCCTGATGCTGGGAAAGATTGAAGTCAGGAGAAGGGGGTGACAGAGGATGAGATGGTTGGATGGCATCAGTGACTCAATGGACATGGGTTTGAGCACGCTCTGGGAGTTGGTAATGGACAGGGAAGCCTGGGTTGCTGCAGTCCATGGGGTCACAAAGAGTCGGACACGACAGCAATTGAACTGAACTGATTGTGCTCTCAGTGACATAACCCTCCTCTTCATCATCAACTATGTGAAATCTTTAGTAAAATAGGTATTTTTTATTTTGAAATTGCACAAAGAACAAGTTGGGAGAGACTTGATTAACAGTAGCAATGTCAGAAAAACTGTGGAGGTCGGGGGAGAGAGGGATATGTGTGGCCACAAGTTCCATAATAGCCCATCATGTGACAGGTGCTAGGAGGTGATAGTTCCCTGCTCTCTGTCCTCCTTAGACTTCCCCGGAGTGATTCTGCTCCAGACAGGGAGGTAGGCTGTCAAAGGGACATTGATGAACCAAGGTGAACACATAGGAGCTCACCCAGAATGGTACAGAGTTTAGAGTCATATTTTAGAGGAATCTCTAAAGAAACTAGTGATGTTATATTGCTGAGACTCCAATGGGGGGAAGGAGGGGGAGGAAGGGCAGTTAGGATTAGGGAGGCAGATTGTCTTTGGAAGAGAGAGGAGACTTTTACAGAGCTAGAAACCACAGTGCTAGGGCCAGTGGAAGAGGTAAGAGGCAGATTGGCCTTTCCATAAACATAAAGGGAATTTGTATTAAACATCCAACATCAAACAATTTATAACTCACACTGGAATGATGTTCATCAAATGTTACCAATAACTATTCAATGGCCAAGTTTTAATTTCTTCTCTGTACCTCTTTATAGAAGTATGTCATTTCTAGAAAACAATAAAGTCACAAGTTTTTGTTGTTGTTGTTGTTTGTTTTTGGCAGTGCTTGTGGGATCCTAGTTCCCCAACTGGGGATCGAACTAGGTTCTGAAGGTGAAAGTGCCAAACCCTAACCACTGGACCACCAGGGAACTCCAATCACTATCTCTTTTTTTTTTTTTAAGTCTCTATTAGATATATCTGGTCTTCAAAGTCACCGTTCAGCTACTCTATCCTTGCTTCTTCTCTCAACTATCACACAAGTGGGTTTATTAGACAAGCTCATCCTGAGCTCACAATTTATATAAAAACTCAGCTCGAGGCTCCGAAAAACAAAGGACCCTTCATCCAACAAGATGCGCCTTCCTTAGAAGGCAGCTGAAGGAGCATGGGCGTGCTTCCTTGTCTGTAAACACAAATTATTTCCTCAAAAGGAATTCTGTGATTGAAATATCTCCATCTTCTTATATCATGGAGAATATTCTAATCACAGCTGTTCAAAAATAGAATGGTCTTGGTTCCAAGTCCTTGAAAGTTTTCCAGTAGAACATGAAAGATACACAGACGTTTTTAAAAGGATTTCAGTCCCAGATAAGCGGTTGAAATGCATAACCTCTAGCTTTTCTTCTAAGATTTTTAGATCTTACCTCTCATTGAGGGGGTCTAATCATGTTGCATTTCACTTACAACCGTTCCTGGATATCAGTAACTCCTTACATTTATCATTATAGTTTGCATAATATAGACTTTTAATAATAGCAGCCAACTTAATGAGTTCCTATTACCTGCCCTTCAGTGTTCTAAGGATATGATGGGAAAAAACATAATCCTCCAGGCAACCCTATGGGGTAGGTCTTTTTTACGATCATTCCCATGTTAGAGCGACGGAGGATGAGATGATTGGATGGCATCACCGATTCAATGGACATGAACTTGGGCAAACTCCAGGAGATGGTGAGGAACAGGGAAGCCTGGCATGCTTGGAGTCACAAAGAGTTGGACATGATTTGGCGACTGAACAACAACCACGTTAGAGCAGAAAATTGAAGCTTAGAGAAGAAGTTTGCCCAAAGCTACTTGAATTATAGGTGGCAGAGGGTTGTCCCTCGAGGTCCCATGGTTAAGATTCCACCCTTCCTTTGCAGGGGGCACAGGTTCAATCCATGGTGGGGGAACTAAGATCCCACATGCCACACAGTGAGGCTAAAATATATATTTTAGGCGGAGCTGAAATTTGAATCCAGAATTAGTCTCTTAATCAGCATCATAATGCCTCTCACTTGTTAGAGGTTTGAGGTTGCTCCAGTTCTGAATCCTGAGTTCTATATTGTATGATGGCCTGGTCTTGGCCTGCTGGGAGTTTGGTGATAAGCTGACCTGATCACAGGACATTATCAATAGTCTATGTATGCCATGTGCAGTCCACATTTGAAAGCCTAAGGCAGACAGAAACAGTGGGATGGATCAGTCCAGAAGAGGTTTCATAGTGATTTTCAGATGCATCTGATTATGGAATCTTTGCTATGGAAAGGTTCTTACAGGGCAACCAGCCTGACCACTCACTCACGGGTGAAATTTGTGATAGGGAACTGGGTGGGTAGGTTTTATCCCCATCTGGACCCCCTCACTACACCTGCAGTTAGCACTACAGTTAAGTGGGTTCCTGCCCCACACCATCCCTCTTCTAAGGCCTTATCCTCCTCTCCAGCATCCAAATTTATCAGCATCTTGATGATAAACACCTCGCCTGGAATCTTTATTGAATTCCAGTTCAATGATATTAAACCTCCCGGAATAGCATTAGGTATTTTTTTAATGGTTGATTATTTTTGTATTTTGACAACTCTTGCAATTAAAAAGAAAAAAATGACTTTCAGGCTGCAAAACTGGCCTCTACTGCTAATTAGATTCCATGGATCGGTCCTGAAAGATACAAATCATTTTAAAAACATCATTACTAAACGTACTGCTATAATAAATAAACTACCCAAGCTCTTCGACCTAGAGAAAAGAGAGGATGGAGGGGGGCGTGGAGTGTGAAGATATTTGTCTTTTTCTGTCAGCTTTTGTTTTTCGGGTCCCAGGCTCTGGCACCGCTGGTTCCCTCTGCACACTGTCTACAGTGGGCCCTCCTACCCACAGCTGCACTCCCTCCCCTTCCAAGGGTGTCACGTGGGCTGATGAGATAATGTATGTGAAAGCCTTGGTCAACGGCAAGGCACAATCTAATGCCAATGATGACTGTTGTTATTATTCTTATCATACTCCAGGGAAACCCTTTTGCCTCCCACCCTCCCAGACCTACTCTGCAGGACAGCCGGCGAAACTCAAGCGAGGCTAGACAGCCCCTCCCACGTGGGCGGAGGTCCTGGCGCAAATCCGTCTCTCCTTCTAGCAGCGGGGGGGCGCTACTGCTTGCCTCAGACCCTACCCGCCTACCCGCCCCGCCACCTCCCCTCAGTAATGGCTTTCCCAGTCCTTCCTGGCTTCGGGGGCCTAACTCCGGAAGGAAATCTCCTCAGTTCCAGTGAAAGTTCTCGAGCTACTGAAGTTATCGACTCCCTTGGCCTGTCTTCACACCCACTCCCCCAGCCCCCTCCCCTCCAAGTGCCCGCAGCGGAGCCAGGCTGCCCCGGAAGGATCTGACCGGCAATTTCCTACAATTGTCTGACTGGGGCTCCTCAGTCTATCAGCTCCCCGCTTCCCTCCCCACCTCATCTCTTGCAGTCTCCCCTCCCCAAAGCCCCAGTCTCCTGGATATCCCAACCTCCACCCTGATCTGACTTCTTAGGCCCCACAGTTCTCTTTAGCATTTCCTCTCTCTTCTGGGATTGTCACTACCCTGGGGGAGGTGGAATGGGGGTTTGGGAGTCAACATGGCCTCCAGGGCCCATCAGGAAGTTGGATGTGCTGCCGTGTTACCAAGGCAACCACCCTTCTGTGTTAGGCCTTCCCAGAGCTATTTGTCCCCAGCTGAGGAGGGTGAGGATTTGACTGTGTTAGGTCCCTCTCCCAATAAATCAAATCTGACTGAGGCCAAAAATGGTGGGCAGGGAGCAAAGGATATTCTAGAAGGCTCATTAGACAAAGGGAGGACAATTTATCCTTTCTTCAGCCACTTGTGTATCAAGGAGCGCTGTCTCCAAGGCAGACCTCCAAGCTCTCCCTGGACCATCCTGACCTCCAGTGCCGCTGGGCGTGGACTCCAGGAAGAGGCTTGCAGAGGTCGGAGGAGGGGCCTGTCTGCACTTGATGGATGGTACTGAAGAAATGTCTGGCACTTTCTTTCCCCATGGGGGAGGTGAAACTGCAGCCACCTCTCCCCCGCATTCACATTCCTGCCTGCCTGCTCAGGAAGGGGGTGGGGTGGGTGGCCGGAGCAGAGAAAGGAGGGCCCTTAGCCCCACTGAGAGTTGTAAACTATCACTCACATTTGCCTGCACTGTCAGGGGAATGGATGGGCAGGTGGACAATTCCCACATTTCAACTGAGGTAAAAGGGGATCCCTATGTTCCCACCCCACCCTCCTTCTTGGCTCCCAGACCTCCTGGGGCAGGTGCCAGGACTGCCCATTCAGTCTGCACTCATTATATTCTTACTGTATGCTGGTCATTGGGTAATAGAGCAAATAAATAGAGATCTCAAAGTGTAGTCCACAGATACTGTGAGCCCCCAAGATCCTTTCAGGGGCTGTTGCTCAGTCAGTCAGTTCAGTCATGTCCAACTCTTTGCAACCCCATGGACTGTAGCCTGCTTTGCTCTTCTGTCCATGGAATTCTCCAGGCAAGAATACTGGAGTGGGTTGCCATTTCCTTCTTCATTTCAGGGGATGGATGAGGTCAAAAAGATTTTCATGGGAATTCTCTGACAGTGCAGTGGTTAGGACTTGGTGTTTTCACTGCTGTGGCCTGGGTTCAAGCCCTAGTTGAGGAAGTAGGATCCTGCAAACTGCGCGGCATTGCCAAAAAAAAAAAGTTTTTTTTCCCCATAATCCTACTAATTATATATTATTTTACCATTTTTGGCTGCAATGAAGAGCACACAGAATCTTAGTTCCCTGACCAGGGATGAAACCTGTGCCCCTGCATCAAGGGCATGGAGTCTTAACCACTGGATTTCCAGGGAAGTTTTTTATTTACCTTACTGACTGTGTTGTTATGTGCACTGATAAGGCTGGTGTCTTAGCATAAATCAAGGCAGTAGCACCAAACCAGTCATTGTCAAAAAAAAAACAAAAAACAAAAGCCAGTTTCTCTCAAGAATGTCATTGATAAAGCAGTAAAAAATTAACATGTGATGGGTTTATTAAAGTTATTTTAAATGAGTTAATAAAGACTGTTTTAACTTCTAATACAGAATATATCGATAGATAAAACCCACATAAAAGCTCTTTGGGGCCCTCAGTAATTCTTAAGGGTGTAAACAGATCCTGAGACCAACAGAGTCAGCACTGCTGGGGTCACTCATAGGCTGTTACACTGGCTCCTCAAAGTTGAAGGGAACTTTCTCACATATTAAATTGCCAGCTTGAGAAACGTCTTATTTAAAGCTGAGGGTAGAGAATATGGTTGTGTTTCTTGGCAACCCTGGCTCGAGAAAGGACACTGTCACTGGAATAAAGATTTTCATGGTCTCCACTCACAGGAGAAGCAAGGCATGCAAGCCCACAGCCCTCTGTACTTCCCTTTTTCCCCTATGTGCTGAATATCTTGTGTTGGGTCACGGGGGATTCAGGGTGCTTGTGGCCCATGTGGGCTAGGCCCAGATGTGGGCTTCCCCCAGCCCCTAGATCCATGTTTAGTCCCTTCTCCTATTTCCACTCAGGGGGTTCTTCCCCCCGCCCCCCCCCCCCCGCCCCCGCCCATAATAGTCACAGTGGGCACAGGGAGGGGCAGGAGGATTAAGGAATCCACATCCCACCTTGGCCTCGGCTGGGATAGGATGGAGAGTGAGTGTATGTGCCTACGTGTGTATGTGTGTGTGTGTGTGTGTGTTCCCTGGGCATGACTGTGAGTTTTGGTCCCGTCCTGTGGGCTCCAAGTTCTCCCCCATACCAGTCCTCTGTTAGAGGTAGTATCTGGTGTCTCCACTGGGGTCAGCACATCTGAGTTATTCAAGCCACTTGTTTGGCAATGTGGGGTTGCTGTGGACGGGCTGATGCTGGCATCTCTCTGTCATCTCCGGCCCAGGGAAGGGGGGAGTGGAAGGCCAGGAGGGGACCCAGGTCAGCCTCGGGTGCTACTCCCTCGCTCCCCCAGGAGCCAGTAGGTCCGAACTTTGCCTTTGCCCTGGAGGGAAAAAGAGGCCATTGCGGTGGGGAGTGATACATCCACTTTCCCAAATGGTGGGAATGGGGATGGTTGCTTGAGAAGGGGCCTGGAGGAAGGGGAGCCCTGCAGGGACCTCAAGGGGTCGTGAGGGCAGGGACTTTCTTTTCTACCTTCATTTCTACATCCCCTCGAAGCTCCAGCTCGAAACCACCAAACTCCTCCAGGACAGCCTTGGTTTCAGAAGATAAGTGGATCTTCAGGGCTGGGTAGGATAAGGGAGGAGAAGGGAGACGAGAGATGCAAGAGTTGGGAGCAGGAGACTGGGGGCCGTGGGGCTAGAAAGATGCTTTCCCACCTTCCTTTAGCCCTGAAAGCCTCCTAATTCAGAGTCCCACCCATTCCACATGGTGTCTGACCACACAGGGCTTGCCCTAAGAATTCCAGAGCTGTGTTGTCCACCATGATAGACACTAGTTACATGTGGCTATTTAAATTGCAATTAAAATGAAATAGTTAAAATGCAATAAATAAATAAAATGCAATGCCTCAGAGGCTACCATATTGGACAACACAGCTTATAGTAGAGTGTAGAGGTCAAGGGCTCAGACACTGGAGCCTGCGCTGCCTAGTTCGAACCCGAGCTTGGACACTCGGCTGGGGAAGTAATATTAACTCTCTGTGCCTCATTTGCCTTGTCTACAAAATGCTGAGAGTGACAGGACCCATCTCAAAGTTTTCCTGAGTGGATTAAACTTAATGTTATTCATAAAGTATTTTAAAAGAATCTGGCACTTAGGAGGCACTGTACAATTGGTTGCTATCATCGTTTTTTAACTCAGCACCCTCACATTAGGGTTGAGGGAGCCCAGGCCTTGGAGAGGAGATCTGCGCAGGCTGCTGAGGTCAGGCCCAGGCCTCCTGACTACTGTTCCCCGCAGCCCTTCCTTGACTCCATAGCAAACTGGTCTAGGTAATCTTAGTATTCCAGGGCCTTGTATTCAGTAGTTGCTCAATAAATGGTGACTGAATTGAATTGTGTTGACTACAGCAGGAAGCAGATCAACAGGAAGCAAGCCTAAGGGAAGAGCTGCGAGCAAGCATTTATCAGATACTCATTGTGTTCCAGGGGTTGTGCTGTGTTTTTTATAACCCCAAGACATCATCCTTTTAAAGACAAACAGCTGAAGCTCAGACAAGCTGAACAACTATTACGTGCTAGTCATGTTATATGACTTTCTCAAATAACTCTTCTGAGGTAGATGTTTAATTCTCATTTTCCAGATAAGGAAAACAGGGGTTCAGGGAGGTGTAGCAAATTGACATGAAACATCAGTTGCAGAACTGAGATTCACACCCAAGTGGGCTTCTCTGAAGCCCTTTTGACCACACCCAAGAGGGCCCTAAAGGTAAGATTCCTGCTGGAAACTGTCAGACGTTGGTCTGGAAAGACTTTTCTGTCGTTTGGCAAAGGGAGCAGCTGGGACCTGCGTCTCTGATTAGACTCAAGGTGACCTGGCCAGGTTGAACCCTTATGAGATGGCAACTCAGGAAGAGAGAGAACAGGGAGTGGAAGGCATCCGCTGCCAGTCGGGCAACTACAGCCCCCCTGCCCTCCCTGTCCCACCCAGGGGACCCAGAGTACCTTCCCCATTAGACTCCATTCGTGAGGCAGTGTTGACTGTGTCCCCAAAGAGACAGTACCGGGGCATCTTCAGCCCCACCACGCCGGCACACACGGGTCCTGAAGGGAGTGAAAGCGCATGAGTTCAGGGGAGTAGGTGGGAGGAATGGAGGGTGACCTAGGTGGGGCCAGAGGGTGAGGCTAGAGTAGGGTGCCCCAGGAGAGGCAGCAGGTGGGATCCGTGGTCCGTGGGAGCCCAGGGGTGTGTGTAGGAGGAGGTGTAGGTGTATGCGCGTGTGTAGGGAGAGCTGGAGAGCGCTGGGGCTGGTCTCCCATCTTTCGCGGCCTCACCCGTGTGGATGCCGATGCGCAGGCGCAGCTGCTCCTGGGGCCGGTGGCGGATGCGGAAGGAGCGGACCGCGTCCAGCAGCGCCAGGGCCATGCGGGCCACCTCGCGGGCGTGCAGTCTCCCGTTCCGCACTGGGAGCCCGGACACCACCATGTAGGCGTCACCAATGGTCTCCACCTGTGAGGGTCACGAGAGAGAGCAGGACCTGAGGGCTCCAACTTTCTCTTCCCAGTGTGGGCCGTCACCCAGAGGGCACTGGCTCCTAATCCACCCGTCTACCAGCCGTTGTGTTTGCTCATCCTCCATACTCCGCCCGGTTTTTCTGGCGGTTCCTGGGTCTCCCCGTGACACCTCCTCGTGACACTGTCTTTGCTCACGTCCCTTGGTCTACTTTATCTCTCTCTCTCTTTTTTTTTTTAGTTCCACCTGTTCATTGCCATCTCCCTCCACCCACCTCATGCGCGCATGCTCAGTCACGTGACCCCATGGACTGCCGCCCACCAGGCTCTTCTGTCCATGGACTTTTCCAGGCAAGAATACTAGAGTGGGTTGCCATTTCCCTCTTCAGGATAGTCTTCTCTCTTAAGGCTCTACGTCATTCTACCCTTCACTTTTCTGTAACCCTGTCCACAACTGTCTGCCTGTTCCTTCCCATCTTTACTCACCTTGTATACGTCAAAATTGTCTATGACGGCATCAAAGCAAGTGTACAGGTCGTTGAGCAGGGTCACCACCTGGAAGAAAAGAGAATCCACAAGGGGTGAGGAGTAAGGGACCCCACCTGGGCTCAGGTGGAAAATGCAGACCCAGAAGGCAGACCTGTGAGATGGAGATGAAAAGCCAGCACAGCACACCTGGCTGCTCTCACACCTGTATCTGTGCCTGACTCACCTGCATGGGCGTGCTCTCTGCTGATAGGGCTGTGAAACCCACGATGTCACTGAAGTAGATGGTGACACTGTCAAAGGCTTCGGCCTGGACCGTCTCCCCGCGCTTCAGCTGCTCAGCCACTGAGCTGAGGGGTCAGGGACAAGGCAGGATCAGAAGATGAGCCGGGGCCAGGGCAGGGCTGGCGGGGGCACCAAGCACAGGCACTCACTGAGGCAGAATCTGGTAGAGCAGGGCCTCAGCCTTGCGCTTCTCCTCCAGGTAGGCCTGGGTACGCTCCTCCACCAGCTCCTCTAGGTTGTTGGCGTACTGCTCCATGCGTGACAGCAGGTTGTCTAGGATATTGCTGCTGTTCTCCCTGGGGACGGGGGTGGCGGAGGGGGTGGTGGTGAGGGGGAGCAGCATGCCCAACCCTGCAGTGCCCACCCCAGGCTCTCACCCTACCCAGACTTAAGTTAACTTATACTGCAGCAGAGTCCCTGGAGATGGTCAGGGTTGGGGGGCACAGCAGGATGGGAGTGCAGGGGAAGAGGGTAAGAAGAAAGTCCAACTCATCCCTGAGTCCCCAGGGTCAAGTGTGAAGCTTCAGACGTATTGGCTCTTTTGCTCATATTGTTGAACACCAGTAGGCTAGAAGGAGGTGGAGGAGATAGAGGGCTTCCCAGGTGGTGCTAGTGATAAAGAACCCGTGTGCCAATGCAGGAGACCCAGGAGACGAGGGTTCGATCCCTGGGTCGGGAAGATCCCCTGGAGGAGGGCATGGCAACCCACTCCAGTATTCTTGCTGGGAAATCCCATGGACAGAGGAGCCTGGCAGGCTGTATAGTCCATAGGATCTCAAAGAGTCAGACACGACTGAAGTGACCTAGCACACATGCACACAGAGGAGGTAGAGAGGAACAGGGATCAATTGAGAAGAGAGTGAGGGCACAGACTAGCTAAGGGGTGTGCCTGGGGGACTGGCCCCCACAGAGCAACTGGGAAAGGGGATCAATGGGTGGATGGGAGCTCCCAGGGAGGACAGAGAGGCAAAGGGAGGAGGTTGAAGTCCATTTACTCTGCTTACCAGTGAAGACTGTGGAGAAGGGGCCAGGGAGGAGACTGGTATGAAAAGTGGGTGGCTGTGGGGACAACTGGGTCCTCTGGTATTCGCAAAGGGGGCTGAGGGGCTGTGGTGGGCTGGAGCAGGATATGTCTGGGGGGCTGTGCATGGGCTCTGCCACCACAGGGATAAGACTTAAGCGTGGGATACATGGTGGCTGCCATGGGTGGAGGAGGCTGGGACGACCCAGGACTAACGCCAGCGACCTGTTAAATTTTCGCAACATCAGGCGGATCTGCTGGAAGGGCGGCCGCTCCTGTGGGTCCTCAGCCCAGCAGCGCTGCATCAACTGCCCCAGTTCCTCCAGGTGACTCTGCAGGGCCAGGGAGGGCCGGAAGGGGGGCTGCTCGCCCCGAGTCACACGCTCGATGATCTCTGTGTGGTGGGGGGAGAGAGGATGAGAGATGGGTTCAACCTGGGGCCTGTTGAGTAACCAGGTGGGGAAGCCCAGGACCAGGGCAAGGGCCAGGGAAGCCCCGCAGGGACCTGGGCCAACCGTGCTCAGGGTCACTAGCCACAGTGGGGGAGAAGGGGGCTGCGTTTCCAGGGTTCCCTCTCTCTGGAGCTGGGGTCAGTGGAGTGTGGCGGCATTAGGGGAAAGTGTGGTCCTCTCACCTTTGGGACTGAGGTCCAAACCTTCCACGTGGAAGGCGCCGCTCCTCAGGGCAATCTCCTGAAGGATGATCCCAAAGCTGTACACATCACCAGCCTGGGAACCCCGGGCAGGGGGCGAGGCCATTCGCAGGAGCTCAGGGGCTGTCCACAACTTTTCTGTGGGTCAGAGGTCAGGAGTCACAGGGTGAAGGGCCCCAAAGCTAAGGGGTGACAGGAAACAAGGATGTGGCTGGGCTGATCTGAAGACAAAATGGGGTGCTAGCGCTAGAAGGGGCTTGAGACGACTTCGTCTGACTCGGCTTTCTACTGATGATGAATTGAACTGGGAGTCAGGAAAGGTGGGCCAGAGCCCATCACAGGCCAGGCCATCAGTCTCCCTATTGGGCTGTGCTAGCCGTAGGGGTTAGGGGTCAGAGTCATGCGGAGCTCACTGGCATAGAGTGTGTGTCCTTGCTCTGGCTCTGGATCCCGGAAGCTCTCCAGCCCGTAGTCGGTGATCTTGAGCACAAAGCGCCCGTCTACCACGCAGTTGGATGACTTGAGGTTCCCATGGGAGCAAATGGCTCCATTGTGTAAGAACAGCATACCCTGGGAAGTTCGGGGAGGCAGGGGTCTGAGTGGGACCTCCAACCAGGGCCAGAGAAGAGGCCCGCCTGGCCCCTCGCCCCACACCCAGTGTGCTCTACCCGACCTACCTTGACAATGTCATTGGTGAGCGAGTACCGGAACATCCAGTCCAGGGTGATGCTCTCATTTTCCAGGATGTCCTGCAGGACAGTGAGAGTCAGCCCTGTACCCTGCACGCACCCCCAGGAGGAGAAGTGCAGGGGTCCCGCTGACATAAACTGGCAGAACAGAACAAAGCTTCGTATTTACTCTAGTGCCACCACCCTCCCTCACTTCTATTTTACAGATGGGGAAAATAAAGGTCAGAAAAAAGGAGAGGCTTTCCCTTATGGTCAGTCAAGGGCGGACTCAGGGCTGGACCCAGGTGTCCTGACACTCCCTTGTCACCCTCACCTGTAGGCTCCCACGGGGACAGTATTCTGTGAGGATACAGATGTTGGGGGGATCAGTGCAGGCTCCCACAAACCTGGTCAAGTGTTCGTTTTGTACATCCCGCATCTGCAGGTGAGAGCCAGCATCAGAGCCTGGCAGAGACCTCACTCCTCACAAATCGCCCCTGCCCTCAGGGACCCCTCACTCTTCCTAAGTCCCAATGTATTCTCTCCAGACATTGTATGAGCTTCCTGTGATTCCCACTCCTGTTCGAAAGAACCTGTCCCCAGAATCTGCTCCCTACTCCCTCTGCTTCCTAAGCCCATCCAGCGGAGCCCCTAGGAAATCTCTAGTAGCCCTTCTCCCATCTGTGATTCTACTCACAATGTGCAAGGGCCCCTCCCACGGCTCTAGGGCCCACCCTTTCCTAGGATACGCTGAGGTCCCTCCATGCTGCTTCTGTGGGCCAACCTCCCCGCATCCCCAGATTTTTCCCCAGGCCACCGCCTCCCTCCCTCCGCACATTACATGCTTCAGCTCGAACAGGACTTCCCGTGTCAGCTCAATGCGTTTCCGGTTCACACGTTTCACAGCCACGAGGTTGCCCTGAGCAAGGAGTGGAGGTGGTCACTGTGAGGAAAGAGCCCAGCACTGGGAACCCCACTGCTCTGACAGCCCACCGCTGCCCTAGAACCCTCCCCAGTCCTTCATCAGAGCACAGCCCTGCCCCATCCGGAAGACCAATGGTCTTACCCAGACTTACCTTATAATACGCTGTCTTGGCAAAGATTTGGAGTTGGCCCTCTGTGGTTAGTAGGGAGCCATAATTGGAGCCTCTCTGAAGGGGTGGAGTGCAGGAGGGATGGTCAGCCAGAGGGCCTAGTTCTCCATCCTGGCTGGCTGAGCTCTGCTGCCTCATCCTGTTCCCCTACGTCAGCTCAGTGTGTGGAATTTCAGCTCATCCTGAAATCCTCATTTATTTACTTTTTAGAAAACAAAATTTATCGGAGCGTAGTTGCTTTACAGCGTTGTGTCGGTCTCTGCTGTACAGCAAAGTGAGTCAAATGTATGTACGCATCTGTCCCTTCTTTTTTAGATTTCTTTCCCATTTAGGTCACCACAGAGCATTGACTAGAAGTTCCCTGTGTGATACAGTAGGTTCTCATTATTTACTTTAAAAAAAATGTATTTTCACATATGCTATCACTGACCTGTGAGGGAGGCTCTGTGGATGTAATCATTATCTGAGATGGTACTTTGCCAACAAAGCTTCATCTAGTCAAGGCTATGGTTTTTCCTGTGGTCATGTATGGATGTGAGAGCTGGACTGTGAAGAAGGCTGAGTGCCAAAGAATTGATGCTTTTGAACTGTGGTGTTGGAGAAGACTCTTGAGAGTCCCTTGGACTGCAAGGAGATCCAACCAGTCCATCCTAAAGGAGACCAGTCCTGGGTGTTCTTTGGAAGGAATGATGCTAAAGCTGAAACTCCAGTACTTTGGCCACCTCATGTGAAGAGTTGACTCATTGGAAAAGACTCTGATGCTGGGAGGGATTAGGGGCAGGAGGAGAAGGGGACGACAGAGGATGACATGGCTGTATGGCATCACCGACTCGATGGACGTGAGTCTGAGTGAACTCCGGGAGTTGGTGATGGACAGGGAGGCCTGGAGTGCTGCGATTCATGGGGTTGCAAAGAGTCGGACACGACTGAGCGACTGATCTGATCTTATCTGAGAGAGGGTATGTGACTTGCCCAAGGTCACATAGCAAGTGAAGGCCGAGCTGGGATGAGAACCTTGCTCTCTACCCTAACTTGTCAGGTGCTGCCCCCGTACCCAGCTCAGCCCCGTCCCCCCAGTAGTGGAGCTCTTACCCCGCTCAGGGTCAGCCGGCTGCCTGCACTCCGGAGATGCCTCTCAAGGCTACTGGGCTGCAGGTCCTCCCAGCGCACACGCCACAGCTCTGAGGCCAGTTCCTTCTCCAGCTGCATCTTCCTGGGGCACGAAACCTGCACCTGAGCCCACGTCTGAGCCCCTGACCCAGGGCGGGGGTACTCAGCAGCCCCTCCTCAGAGCCCTGGGATCTCTGCAGGAGCTGAGAGATGGGTGGGGCAGTTACAGCCTCTCAGCTCCGAGTCAGGAGGCTTGGGTGAAATTCTGCCTCACTGGAGACCTTGGGGTAGTCATTTCTCTTCTCTGAGGCTCATGTTCACGTCTAAAAGTCCTCATGTGGAAACTGGGGATCTTGACGTTTATTTCAAAGCATTGTTATAAAAATGAAAAGAAATGTGTGTGGAAGTGCCTGGCACACAATTTATGCTCAACCAGCCCTGATTTTCTTCTCTCCCTCTTTGCTTCCCTCTGTCATCAACTTTTCCTGCACCTGTCAGCCTCCCACCAGAAGGCAGGAGTGAGTCTTCCTTCTCTCTTCTCTGCTCTGGGTGCAGCCCCTGGTACATGGCCAAGCCATCATCCTTGCTCAGCTAATATGGGTCCAACACATTGCTTCCCATCTGGTCTGTACAAACAGGAAGGGAGGATAGACCAGCCTCAGCCCAGAACCCACATACTATGATGCTCCAACAGATCTGCTCCTTCTTGGATCTCCCAGATCCTCCTTGGCCACTCCTATCTCTGGTCCCTCCTCAAGTCTCCTGCATTGGCAGGTGGGTTCTTTACCACTAGCACCACCTGGGAAGCCCTTTCCCCTCCTTCTTCATTGTAGGGCTTCTGCCCTTTCCCCTCCTTCTTCGTTGTAGGGCTTCTGCCCTTTCCCCTCCTTCTTCGTTGTAGGGCTTCTGCCCTTTCCCCTCCTTCTTCGTTGTAGGGCTTTTTAGTATCTTTTCTCCCCCATCTCCCTGGGCCTTGCTGTGCTGTCCCTACACCCCTCCCTCTCCACTCTTGGTCCCTGCCACCTCCTCTGCTACTGGTTCTCTGGGCCTTCCAGCCTCAGTCACCACCCTCATCCCCAGGCTCACCTGTATATGAAGAAGGAGACGATCAGGATGCTGAGAAGGGAGAGGCTCCCCACCAAAGCCAGCACCTCCAGGGTGGAGAAGTGGTCTACAGAGGAGGACCGAGTTGTAGCAAGAGAGATGTGAGATAGACATTGGAGAGGAGAAAGAAGAACTTTTTTATATATAATTTTTTTTTTGGCCACACTGCATGGCGTGCAGGCTCCTCTCCTGACTGGGATTTGAACCCATGCCTAAACTGGAAGCATGGAGTCCTAATCACTGGACTGCCAGGGAAGTCCCAGAACTTTTTAATATTTAATCAATGAACTCAGATAGTGGATGAAGGGACAAAAAAGGCAGGTGGAGTCTCTGCGGGAAACCCTCAGTGCCAGAGAGTAGCACCTCTTCGACTCCCTGAACAGGAAGCATGCAGTGTCTCCAGAATGGAGGCCAGGAAGGCAAGGGGCAGTCACCTTGGTTGCAGGCTGGGTCCTCATTGTCAAAGCCGCACTTGGGGACATCGGGAGGTGGATACCCCAGGGGCCAGTTCAGTTTGCACCCTGACATGGTCATCAGTTCTTGGGAAGTCCCATTGAAGTTCAGAACAACCTGTGGAGGGGCAGGAGTGGTGGGTGGGCAAGGGCCCTTGGTGAGGCCTCCTGTCCAGGGTAGCAGTCCTGCCCCTCACCTACCCCGTCTCCGCTGCCAGAGACTGTGTCTGCACTGTCAGCAGCTCACTGAGCCCCTGGCATGACTGGATACAGAGAGCCTCATACCCACGCCCCATGTTATCAGAATGGACAAACTTGAAAGTGACTTAAGCGCTTCTATATTCTATATAGAATCATAGGCCCACACTCAGGAAGTTTGTAATCTGGGACTGAAGCACCCAGAAAATAGGAAAAGGCAGTGTTTTCAGTCCACATTCCCAAGCCTAAACCATATACTCCTCCTTCTGAATATAGCCTGTCTCTGCTGGGAGGGGATCCTGCCTACCTTCAGAGAAATGGGGCTTGCTGAGGGCAGGGCTGTGTTCCCTTCTTACACATGGGGCTCCCCAAGGACAACACCTGAGTCCCTATCATTCTGGTTGTTCCTCCAGATTGGCTGGATCGCTTTTATCCAGGGTCCGCTCTTATGCAGGGAGGTAGGAAGGTGAGATGTCACTCCCAGTTGGCAGTGCCTTCTTGGGGGCACAACCTTACCCTGAAGGCGCCAGTGTTAGGATCCATATCCCAGAGGGAGAAGTCGGTCTCCCGGTCTCCATTGCTGTCCATTTTCAGGTATCCTGTCACACCTGGGGGTATGGAGGATGATGGCTGTGTTTTGAGAGTGGAAGTTCAGGGACTCCAGACCTCATCTCTATCTTTTGATCTTATCTGTCTTGCCCTCTGCATATATATATATATATATATATATATATATATATAAAAGAGATAGATGTGTCATCAGCAGGAATGATTAGTGTTGGGCACTTAAGAAGACTTCTTGATGACTCTAGGGAGATGGGGAAGAAAGCCTAAAGGCAGCTTGGAGGAGAGGAAGAGACTGGTGTGTGTAAGTGACTGCCTGGGGCCCCAGGGTAGCCCATTCCTGCCACCTGCAGTCCCTGACCTTGGAAGCTTCGGTTCCACATCCGCTGAGTGATGCCCTCCCCATCGGTGACAGCTCCCCCGTGTGCTAGAGTCTCCGTCACCGCCTGGATGTAGAGCAGGAGCCCATCGTGGAAGGACGCTGGGATGGTGTTCACCTGCAGGGGCAGGTAGAGCTGGGCTGCTGGGGGGAAGTATGAGGGGTGCAGAGTGGGGTGCTGTGGGGCAGGGAATGGGAGGTAATGGGAACTTGAAAGAGGATGGGCGAAAATAACCCCACCCATGTACGGACAGAGAGATTTCACTACTCATAAGACACATCTGTGTACACCTGCTAGGCACGTGGGGCAGGACGTATCGTCTTCATTTTACTGATAAAGATTTGAGGTTCAGAGGTTGAACAGTTGTCAGTGCCGCCCTCCATCATCAGGAGAGACAGGGGAGCAAAGGGAAGGGAAAGAAGGGCAGGCCTGGGGAGAGGAGGGAGGCTGAGAAAGCAGGGCAGAGACCAGCAGAGGGCTGTGGAGTGGAGATTTGGGGCCCACATCACCCAGGACCCCCTCCTACCAGGCCATCCTCCATGGTGAAGTTGAACTGCTCAAGGGCCAAGCGTTTTAGCTTCTGTAGGAATTCCAAGTACTCGGGATTATCCGGCTCTTTATATGTAATGATTTTGGCAGCCTGAGGAGGAGTCAGTGGAGAGGGGAGAGCTGGTTGGATGCTGACTCTGGTCCTCCCTATACCCTGAGTGCCCACCTCCCAGAGTTGCACCTCTGCTTAGCTCAAGGTCAGATAGGACCCCATGTCCTGCATGAGGTGCTGCCTGCATCAAAGCAGAGAATGTCGACGGGATGTGAACATTATCCTGCCTCAAGGGCATTCTCTCATATTTTTAGCCTCCTAGTTCTGAAGTCCTCCGACCCTCTATGTGCCCCTGGCCCCAGCCCCCTGCCCTTCTGTCACCTAACTCCCTCCGAGTGAGCATCAACAACTCCTTTTCTGGAATCCTTTCAGACACTGAGGCACCCAGGACCCGGAAGCGATGTGCCAGCAACCCAGAGCCCCACAGCCTGGGCTTCCAAGCTGAACCCTCACCCGAAAGGCCTGGTGGGCACTGACATCCTGCCCATCTCCTCTCTCCCAGGGCCTGCGGGGAGCAATGCCATGTGCACCTTGCAGGCTTTGCCCAAAGAGGTCCAGGTGGAAGAAAACATAGTCGTTCCCACTCAGGCCAGCTTCCAGGGCCAGAAGCATGAGGGCTCTGAAGGTATCTGGCGAGCTGCAGATGTAGATAACTGGGGAGAGAGAGAAGCCAGGGAAGCCAGGGTGTCAGGGAATGGAGGAGAAACTGAAGCTGGCGGGCCCAGGGGAGGAAGTTGAGACCCTGTAGTGGTTAAGTGGAACTCCTGGCTCAGTCAAGGCTGAGCAGGAGAAAGCCGAGGGAGAAGGTGGTGGGAGGGGGAGGAGGAAGGAGGCCAGATAGGGAGAGCAGGAATGGTGGAGCTGAAGGTGGGGAAGGTGAGGTGTGGAGCAGGGAGAGCAGAGGAGGGCCAGCTGGAGAGGGGACTGGAAGACGAGAGGGCATATGGGAGCTCCGGGAGGAGAAGCTGGAGGAGGGAAGGAGGCTGCTGGGAAAAGACGGGAAATAGGGGAGAAAAAGAGGGTTAGGAACTAAGCCGGGGCCCCACTAAGTGTCAAGGTGGTAGCTGGAGGCCTTTTTTACTTCTGTTAACTCCGGAGGAATCGGTGGGAAGGAGGCGAGGGAGTGGGGAGGTGAGAATACAGGCGAGCCTAGGAAGAAGAGAGGGGACCATGGAGAAAGACAGGGAAATAGAAACTCAGAGGTGGACGGGGCGGAGGAGGCCGAGGCAGGAATGAAGGGCCCAGAGGAGGAGACGTTTGGTGCAGACGGGAGAGAGTCCCGAGGAGGGCCTGGAGGTAAAGCGGCCAGGCGGGTGTGCCCTGCCTCTCACCTCGGCCTTTACGCCGCACGGTGCGCAGCAGCATGGTGTAGTGGTCGCGGTCTCCCTCGGCGAATTCCAGGTGGTCCACCGTGATGTTGAGGCGGTCGCGAACCCGCATGTACAGCCCCTCCACCACGAAGAAGCAGGGCTGGTCGTCACCGGGCTGGTAGGCGTAGAGCACGAGCGCCTGGCGCTCCCAGCCCAGCCGTCGGTGCAGCGCCGCCACGAAGTCGCCCAGCTTGGCGTGGCTGGGTCCCGCGCGGGTGGTCAGCGCGTACTCGTCCTTGGCTCCGAAGCCCACGGCTGGGGCGCCGGCGGTCAGCAGCGGCACCCGCCAGTGCGCGGTGAAGCGGCCCACGGGGGCGGCGGCGTACACACAGCCGGGGCCCAGGAACACCGCGGGGCTGTGCTCCCACTTGAGATCCACGGCGGCCAGGGGCGCGGCGGTGTCGGAGCAGACGCCCAGCGCGCTCTCACTGCTGCCCAGCACCGTGCGGACTGTCCAACCCGGCAGCAGGTCCGGCCTCGCCTTCACCCGGGCCAGGGCCAGCTCCACCGCCGGTCCCACGCGCGCCCAAGACCACGGGTACGAGGTGTTGGTCAGAGGCAGCACCACGGCCACCGTCAGGTTACCAGCGTAGCTGCCCGGGAGCAGTAGCAACGGCGGCAGGAGCAGAAGCAGGCGCAGGCGGGCGCCGGAGGGGCGCCCGGGGCGCGGCATGGCCTCAGCGGGCACCGTGGTGGGCGAGCGCTCCCACCATGGCCTCAAGCGTCCACTCCGGCTGAGCGGCCGGTACGGGCACCGGGAGCGCCCCTGTGGGAGGGAGGAGGGGCGGAGCGGGGGCGCTCACCCCGGAGCACGCTCCCCCTCTAGCTGCGACAGTCCGCGCCTGGAGCGCCAGGGGCGCGCGACCTAGGGGTGTGCCCAGGGCTCTGCGGAGCAGGTGGGTGCGAGGAGAGCGCGGGGGCCGAGAGGACCCGAGTGTGAACCACAGGGTGTCTGTGTGTATGTTAGGAGAGAGAAAAAGAGAGCGCGAGCGAGCGCTCGGTGGAGAAGGATGGGAGAGAGGGCTCCAGGGAGGATAAGGGGAGTGTGTTTGTGTGTGTGCGTGAGCGCTTGGCTCAGGGAGTGTGCCAGAAGGGGCGTCCGGCCGGCCCAAGTCTCCGACAGTCCGAGGGGAACTGGGGAGGACCCAAGCCAAGCTCCGAACCCTCCCTCCCGGCCGCTTCCCCTCCCAGACTCCGAGACCGTAGAACCAAGCCTGGATCTTTAACTCCTTCCTCCCCGCCCCGAAGTCGTGGACTCTCCAAGCCTCTCAACCCGCTCGGTTTCCTCTAGATCCTCTTCCCGCTTCTCGGCGGGCCAAATGTGTTTCCCCTCCGAGAAGTGGTACTCGCAGAAGGGGCTCCCTCACCGGGATGGGAAGAACAGAGATAAATGGAAGTAACAGAGTGCCTCTTGCGCCCCACCTTGTCCCTCTCCTCCTACTGGCTCCGTCTCGGAAGAAAAAGGTGCAGGTTTGGGATCTTAGCCGGAGAAGGTGTGAGTGTTTGGGTGTCAGGTTGTGGGGCAGGAGGGTGACGGTTTTTGGAAAAGAAATTAAAGTAGTCCAGGGTCCCGCGACCACTCTATCTAGGATGTCACCCACCTCCCAGCTTCCAGACTGAGCGGATTAGTGGAGAAAAAGGGCCAGGTGGAAGGGCGGAGTTAACTCTTTAGTTCCCAAAAGGCCGTTGGAACGGGAGGGAGAGGTGGTGGGTGGCCGCTGAAACCAAGAGGTGTGACCTCGGGGCCGCTACGGGCGTGTGCGTTTGGTTTCTCTTAAAAAGGATATTAAAGTGAGATTTGTCGGGACAGTGGCAGACAGTGTTGGAAATGACAAGCGGAGGCGTATACTGGGGAGTGTTTGGGGGGCCCTTGACGGCTGGGCCCGGGGCAGGACAGCTGTGGAATCAGTCTGCTCCCTAGTGGCCAGAAGAAGTCATTGGCGGTATTGCGCACCAACCTCTGAAAACTTCTGCCTCAGTTCAGTTCGGATCAGTCGCTCAGGACCAAAGATCAGCAAACTTCTGCACTGTAGACTTTCAAAGGACCTATTACATGTTAAGCACCAACTAGATGCTGAAGGCATAAATATGAAGATTGTCTGTGTGTATATTTGTCCTTGTTGTTGTTCAGTCACTAAGTCATGTCCCAGTGTTTGCCACCCCAGGGACTGAAGCACACCAGACTCCTCTGTCCTTGACTATTTCCTGTCCATTGAGTCGGTGATGCTATCTAACCATCTCATCTTCTGCCACCTCCTTCTCCTTTTTACTTTCAGTCTTTCCCAGCATCAGAGTCTTTCCCAGTGAGTAGGCTCTGCACATCAGGTGGCCAAAGTATTGGAGCTTCAGCTTCAGTCCTTCTGATGAAAAGTCAGGGTTGATTTCCTTTAGGATTGACTGGCTTGATCTTCTTGCTGTCCAGTGGGCTCTCAAGAGTGTTATCCAGCACCACGGTCTGAAAGCATCTGTTCTTCAGCGCTCAGCCTTCCTTATGCTCCAACTCTCACATCCATACATGACTACTGGAAAAACCATAATGTTGACTATATGGACCTTTGTTGGCAAAGTAATGTCTGTGCTTTTTAATGTGTTGTCTAGGTTTCATAGCTTTCCTTCCAAGGAGCAAGTGTCTTTTAATTTCATGGCTGCAGTCATTGTCCGCAGTGATTTTGGAGCCCAAGAAAATAAAATCTGTCACTGTTTCCACTTTTTCCCCTTCTATTTGCCATGATGTAATGGCACCAGATGCCATGATCTTAGTTTTAATCATGTTGAGTTTTAAGCCAACTTTTTCACTCTCCTCTTTCACCATCAGCAAGAGGTTCTTTAGTTCCTCTTCACTTCCTGCCATTAGAATCTTAGTATCTGCATATCTGAGGTTATCGATATTTCTCCTGGCAATCTTGATTCCAACTTGTGATTCTTCCAGCCTGGCATTTCACATGATGTACTCTGCATATAAGTTAAATAATCAGAGTGACAATATGCAGCCTTGCTGTACTCCTTTCTCAATTTTGAACCGGTTTTGCCTGATTCTAACTGTTGCTTCTTGATCTGCATTCAAGTTTCTCAGGAGACAGGTGAGGTGGTCTGGTATTCCCATCTCTTGAAGAATTTTCCACAGTTTACTGTAATCCACACAGTCAAATATTTTAGTGTAGTCAATGAAGCCAAAGCAGATGTTTTTCTGGAATTCTGTTGCTTTCTCTATGATCCAGTAAATGTTGGCAATTTGATCTTGGTTCCTTTGCCTTTTCTAAATCCAGTGTGTACATCTGGAGTTCTCCGTTCACATACTGCTGAAGCCTAGCTTGAAGAATTTTGAGCATAACCTTGCTATCATGTTGCTGCTGCTGCTGCTAAGTTGCTTCAATCGTGTCAGACTCTGTGCGACCCCATAGACGGCAGCCCACCAGGCTCCCCCGTCCCTGGGATTCTCCAGGCAAGAACACTGGAGTGGGTTGCCATTTCCTTCTCCAATGCAGGAAAGTGAAAAGTGAAAGTGAAGTCGATCAGTCGTGTCCGACTCCTAGCGACCCCATGGACTGCAGCCCACCAGGCTCCTCCATCCATGGGATTTTCCAGGCGAGAATACTGAGCACAATTGTATGGTAGTTTGAACATTCTTTGGCGATGGAATGAAAACTGATCTTTTCCAGTCCTGTGGCCACTGTTTAATTTTCCAAATTTGCTGACATCTTGAGTCCAACACTTTAACAGCATCATTTTTTAGGATTTGAAATAGCACAGCTGGAATCCCATCACTTCCACTAGCTTTGTCTGTAGTAATGCTTCCTAAGGCCCATTTGACTTCACACTCCGAGAAGTCCAGCTCTTGGTGAGTGACCACATCATCGTGGTTATCCTAGTTATTAAGACCTTTTTTGTATAGTTCTTCCATGTATTCTTGCCACCTCTTCATCTTTTCTGCTTCTGTTAGGTCTTTACTGTTTCTGTCCTTCATCATGCCCATCCTTGCATGAAAAGATGGCTTGATATCTCCAATTTTCTTGAAGAGGATCTCTAGTCTTTCCCATTTTATTGTTCTGCTCTATTTCTTTGCATTGTTCATTTAAGAAGACCTTATCTCTCCCTGCTATTCTCTGTACCTTTGCATTCAGTTGAGTTTATCTGTCCCTTTGTCCCTTGCTTTTTCGTGTCTCTTCTTTCAGTCATTTATAAAGCCTCCCCAGACAACCACTTTGCCTTCCTGCATTTCTTTTTCTTTGGGATAGTTTTGGTCACTGCCTCAAGTACATGTTACGAACCTCTGTTCATAATTCTTCAGGCACTCTATCAGATCTAATCCCTTGAAACTATTCGTCACCTCCACTCTATAATCCTAAGGGATTTGATTTAGCTCATACCTGAATGACCTAGTGGTGTTTCCTACTTTCTTCAAGTCTGAATTTTGCAACAGGGAGCTCATGATCTGAGCCACCGTCAGCTCCTGGTCTTGTTTTTGCTGACTGTATAGAGCTTCTCCATCTTTGGCTGCAAGGAATATAATCAATCTGATTTTAGCATTGAGCATTGGTGATGTCCATGTGTAGAGTCATCTCTTGTGTTGTTGGAAAAGGGTGTTTGCTATGACCAGTGTGTTCTCTTGACAAAACTCTGTTAGCTTTTGCTCAGCTTCATTTTGTACTCCAAGGCCAACTGAAAGTGAAAGTATTAGTAGCTCAGTTGTGTCCAACTCTTTATGACCCCATGGACCATTATAACGCCCACCAAGCTCCTCTGTCCATGGAATTCTACAGGCAAGAAAACTGAAGTGGGCAGCCATACCCTTCTCAAGGGGATCTTCCCCACCCAGGACTCCTGCATTAAGGGCAGATTCTTTACTATCTGAGCAACCAGGGAAGCCACTCTGAGGCCACACTTACCTGTTATTCCCAGTATCTCTTGAATTCCTACTTTTACATTCCAATTCCCTATGATAAAAAGAACATCTTTTTTGGTGTTAGTTCTAGAAGTTCTTGTAGGTCTTCATAGAACCTGTCGACTTCAGCTTCTCTGGTGTCAGTGGTTGGGGCATAGACTTGGATTACCGTGATATTGAATGGTTTGCCTTGGAAACAAACAGACATCATTCTGTTGTTTTTGAGGTTGCCCCCAAGTACTGCATTTTGAACTCTTCTATTGACTATGAGGGTTACGCACTTCCTTTCTTATAAGGGATTCTTGCCCACAGTAGTAGATATAATGATCATCTGAATTAAATTCGCCCATTCCCATTCATTTTAGTTCACTGATTCCTAAGATGTCAATGTTCAGTCTTGCTGTCTCCTGCCGTCTTGACATCCAGTTTACCTTGATTCATGGACCTAACATTCCAGGTTCTTATGCAATATTGTTCTTTACAGCATCAGACTTTATTTTCACCACCAGACACATCCACAACTGAGTGTCGTTTCCATTTTGGCCCAGTAGCTGCATTCCTTCTGGAGCAATTAGTAATTGTCCTCCACTCTTCCCCAGTAGCATACTGGACACCTTCGACCTAGGAAGCTCATCTTCCAGTGTCATATCTTTTTGCCTATTCATACTGTTCATGAGGTTCTTGCAATAAGAATACTGGAAGGGGTTGCCATTTCCTCCTCCGGTGGACCACATTTTGTCAGAACTCTTCACTATGACCCGTCCGTCCTGGGTGGCCCTGCACAGCATGTCTCAGCTTCACTGAGTTATACAAGCCCCTTCACCACGACAAGGCTGTGATCCATGAAAGGGTTGGGAGGATGAGAAAGTTATTCTGTACAGAGAAAGAATTCTGAAGTATGTTTCCTACATATTTAGGAGAATTTTGAATATTGTTATGGTCTAGAGCAAACAGTAGCCCATAGGCCAACTTTTAGACGGCAGGCATGTTTTATCCCACTTGTTCTCTCTCTCTCTTGGAATTGACCAAGAATGTGGGCAATTAAATTACACACACACACACACACACACAGACACACACACACAGACACACACACTCGTGTATGTGTAATTTAATTGGCCCCCATTTTTATATCAGCAGGTGGCACATGAATATTTAGACTTCTGACTTGTCTTAAAATACTGCAGAGCTGGTGCATCTCTCTATGAACAATCATCTGAAACCAAGCATCCAGTATTTCTTCGAGATGAGTCTAGCTCATCACAGCTCCTATACACCATGTTGACTCATTTGCATCACTGGCTGCGGCACCAGTGTATGTTTTCAACCCTGATCTAAGATATAAGTTATATGGGTGTAAGAGTGACTGAGGAGGAGAGGCAAGAAAAGGCTGCAGAGGGCAGATAATGCAAGCTTTGTGCAACAGGCAAAATGTCTTTGTCCTAAAGGGAGGGCTCCAGAAACTATAGAGGTGGAGAGCAGATAGGGAAATAAAAAAATAAAACAACTTTATTGAAGTATATCTGTTATACCATAAACTGTACATTTGTAACATATATTACAATTTGATGAGCTTGGACATACACGTATGCTGGTGAAACCATCACCACAACATCAAAGTAATACACGTTTTCATCACCTCCAAAAATGTCCTTGTGTCCTTTTGTGTGTGTGTGTGTGTGTGTGTGTGTGTATGTATAAGAACACCTAACATGAGATCTACCCTTTCAACAAAATTTGAAATGTATAATGTGGTCTTGTTCATTATAGGGCTATATAAGTAGAACCAATTGGAATTCAGGAAAAGATGACAGCATACAAATAACTGAAGTCTAGGCAACACTGACCCATTAGTTGAGAAGCTGAAAGGTTTTGGGGGGGAAGATGACAATTTTAGTTTATTGGTTTTGAGGTGCCTATAGATACCCAAGTGGAGGTATCCAATAAGCCATTGGAATAGTGGAACTGGAACTCAGGAGAACTAGACTAGAAATCTAACTTAGTAACTGAGCTTCCCTTTTACCCATGGTGGCTTAAATAATCTGTCCAACCCTCAAGCTGAGCTGAAGAGAACTAAAAAATGGTAGATGAAATGCTTTTGAAAATCAACAGTCTAGGAAGACAGTGAGAGCATGAGAGGACAGGAAAGCAGGAGACCAGCAGTAGGAGGCCTTTTCCCCCTGGAGTCATTTCCTGATCCAAAATTGGTGGCAGAAAATAGGCTACATGGGGCAAGTGAGGCAAAAGTTGGAGTCCAAATGTCCCCAAAGATGATCACCCGGGGAAACCATCTTCCTATTGAGGCTTAGGATCCTGAAAGGCTGCACTCTTAGGGGAAACCCAGGAGTAGGGGAAACCAGAAGTAAACAGAAAGTCCAGTCTTGAAATAGTCAAAAGCCCACAATTAAGAACCAATTGATGGGTTTAAGAGCAAGTTAGACTCAAGTGAGGAGTAAGTAATGAATTGGAAGAAAGCATAGAAGAAACCACTCAGAACAAAGCATGGACAAAAAAGGAATGAAAAATATAAAAGAGGAGGTTAGAGGGGAAAAAAAGAGGAGGTTGCAGACATAAAACATATCATGAGAAAGTCTGGCTCTCCTTTATTTGGAGCCAAGAAAGGAGGGAAATAATAGGGTAGAAGCAATATTTAAAGAGACGGTGGCCAAGAAGCTTAAAAAAATATATACATCAAGCCACAGATTCAAGAAGCTCAACAAACCTCAAGATTAAAAAGAATAATCCATACCTGGAACCATCAGAGTGAAACTGCAGGAAATGAAAGATTTGTCTCTCAGTCGTGTCTGACTCCTTGTGACCCCATAGACTGCTGCACACCAGGCTTCCCTGTTCTTCACTGTCTCCTGTAGTTTGCTCAAACTCATGTTCCTTGAGTCGATGATGCTATCCAGCCATCTCATCCTCTGTCCCCACCTTCTCCATCTGCCTTTAATCTTCCCCAGCATCAGGGTCTTTTCCAATGAGTCGACTTATGTCCGACTCTTTGCGACTCCATGGACTGCAAACTCCAAGCTTCCTAGTCCTTCACTGATTATGGTATTAGGATCATAATTAAATCCATTAGTGAGTACCTGGCATCACTTATTTGTCATTGAAAATATTTACTATATAATACAATTTGCTGGAGTGAGAGTGTAATTGAAAAAGTCTTGGTCTTACTTTTAAATCTAAACCAAATTAGTTGGTGTGTGACACTGTGATTGTTCAGTTGCTAACTCATGTCCAACTCTTGCAACCCCATGAACTGCAGCACTCCAGGCTTCCCTGTCCTTCACTGTCTCCTGCTCAAATTCATGTCCATTGAAGTCAGTGATGCTATCTGACCACCTCATCCTTTGCTTCCCTCTTCTCCTTTTGCCTTCAATCTTTCCCAACATCAGGGACTTTTCCAATGAGTCTGATCTCCACATCAGGAGGCTAAAATGTTGGAACTTCAACTTCAGTTTCAGTCATTCCAATGACTATTCAACATTAATTTCCTTTAGGATTGACTGGCTTGATCCCCTTGCAGTCCAAATGGACTCTCAAGAGTCTTCTCCCGTAGCACAATTTGAAAGCATCTATTCTTTGGTGCTCAGCCTTCTTTATGATCCAACTGTTAAATTCATATGACTACTGGAAAAACCATAGCTTTGGCTGTAGGGACCTTTGTCAGCAAAGTGATGTCTCTGGTTTTTAAAATGCTGTCTGGGTTTGTCATAGCTTCCCTTCCAAGAAGCAAGTGTCTTTTAATTTCATAACTGCAGTCACCGTCCCCAGTCATTTTGGAGCCTAAGAAAATAAAATCTGCTACTGTTTCCACTTTTCCCCCATCTATTGGCCATGAAATGATGGGACCAGATGCCATGATCTTTGTTTTTTGAATGCTGAGTTTTAAGCCAGCTTTTTCACTCTCCTCTTTCACCTTCATCTAGAGGCTCTTTAGTTCCTCTTCATTTTCTGCCATTAGAGTGGGGTCATTTGCATATCTGAGGTTATTGATATTTTTCCCGGCATTCTTTAAAATCTTTAAAGACAATCAGAAAAAAGAGGATTCGTTACTCTCAGAAGAGGAATCATTTGACTAATAATTCTTTATTCATAGCAAAACTGGAAGCCATAAATAGTAAAATAATATTGTAAATGTGCTGAAAGAAAATGACTTCCAATTTAGAATTACATATCTAGAGAAAATGTCCTTCGAAAACAAAGGTGAAATAAAGATGTGTTCAGAGAAGCTGAAAACAAGAAAGTTAGCCACCAGCAGAAGGGCACTAATTCTCAAGAAGGAGTATTATTCCATAGTGTTGTGGATACAGGAAGGACTAAAGAGCTTTAAAAATGGTAAATCTCAGTGACCATTGTCTTAGTAAGCATTAATGTCCTATGGGATTGAAAATATATATGGAATTTAAATTCTGTAAACATATACACCTACACTTACCCAATAGAAACAATTGAATCTCACAAGAATCTTGTACAAAAATGGTCATAGCAGCTTTATTCATAAAGGCTTCAAACTGGAAACAACCCAAATGTATTAGCCCGTGTCTCAGCCAGTCAGAGGTCCTGTATTCAACACAGGAGAATGGATAAACAAACTGTGGAATATTTATGCAATGGAATGCGACTCATAATAAAAGGGAACAAATTGCTGACAGACGCAAAACTTGAGAGGAATTTTGAAATGGGTCAAGCAAAAGAAGCTAGACAAAAAAAGAGTACATAGGATGAGAGCCCTTTTATGTGAACAACAGACAAAAGTAATCTCTGATAATAGAAATTAGAATAGCGATTGCCTCTCGGAGAAGGGCAAAGGGGTATTAGTTAACTTTTTGAGGTGATAAAAATGTTTTTTGTTAATCTGTGTGGTGGATACCTGGGCAAAACATATTACTCAAAATTAATCAAGCTGTAGACTTAAGATCTGTGCACTCTGCTGTAGTAAATAATCCACCAATATAGTACTTAAAGGAGTTACACAACAATATATACAATCCTGGAGGGAGTGATGGTGATAAACGGAATTAAATTATTCTTGCATTTTTCTCGAGGAGAGAAAAGATTTTATAAAATTAGACTTTGACAGTCGAGGAGGCGCGTCATAATTTTTAGGGTAACCGCTAGAAATGTAGAAAGAGTGGGAACTCTCAATTGACAGAAGCAGGGAAGGAATAATAAACAGTAATTAATGCAAAAGAAGGCAAGGAGGATAAACAGGATTATCAGATCAGATCAGATCAGATCAATCGCTCAGTCATGTCCGCCCCTTTGCGACCCCATGAATCGCAGCACGCCAGGCCTCCCTATCCATCACCAACTCCCGGAGTTCACTCAAACTCATGTCCATCGAGTCAGTGATGCCATCCAGCCATCTCATCCTCTGTCGTCCCCTTCTCCTCCTGCCCCCAATCCCTCCCAACATCAGAGTCTTTTCCAATGAGTCAACTCTTTGCATGAGGTGGCCAAAGTACTGGAGTTTCAGCTTTAGCATCATTCCTTCCAAAGAAATCCCAGGGCTGATCTCCTTCAGAATGGACTGGTTGGATCTCCTTGCAGTCCAAGGGACTCTCAACAGTCTTCTCCAACACCACAGTTCAAAAGCATCAATTCTTTGGCACTCAGCCTTCTTCACAGTCCAGCTCTCACATCCATACATGACCACTGGAAAAACCATAGCCTTGATTAGATGGACCTTTGTTGGCAAAGTAATGTCTCTGCTTTTGAATATGCTATCTAGGTTGGTCATAACTTTCCTTCCAAGGAGTAAGCATCTTTTAATTTCATGGCTGCAGTCACCATCTGCAGTGATTTTGGAGCCCAGAAAAATAAAGTCTGACACTGTTTCCACTGTTTCCCCATCTATTTCCCATGAAGTGATGGCACCGGATGCCATGATCTTCGTTTTCTGAATGTTGAGCTTTAAGTCAACTTTTTCCCTCTCCACTTTCACCTTCATCAGGAGACTTTTTAGTTCCTCTTCACTTTCAAGAAGAGATAAGAAAGCCTTCTTCAGCGATCAATGCAAAGAAATAGAGGAAAACAACAGAATGGGAAAGACTAGAGATCTCTTCAAGAAAATCAGAGATACCAAAGGAACATTTCATGCCCAGATGGGCTCGATAAAGGACAGAAATGGTATGGACCTAACAGAAGCAGAAGATATTAAGAAGAGATGGCAAGAATACACAGAAGAACTGGACAAAAAAGATCTTCACGACCCAGATAATCACAATGGTGGGATCACTGACCTAGAGCCAGACATCCTGGAATGTGAAGTCAAGTGGGCCTCAGAAAGCATCACTACGAACAAAGCTAGTGGAGGTGATAGAATTCCAGTTGAGCTATTCCAAATCCTCAAAGATGATGCTGTGAAAGTGCTGCACTCAATATGCCAGCAAATTTGGAAAACTCAGCAGTGGCCACAGGACTGGAAAAGGGCAGTTTTCATTCCAATCCCAAAGAAAGGCAATGCCAAAGAAGGCTCAAACTACCGCACAATTGCACTCATCTCACACGCTAGTAAAGTAATGCTCAAAATTCTCCAAGCCAGGCTTCAGCAATATGTGAACCGTGAACTTCCTAATGTTCAAGCTGGTTTTCGGAAAGGCAGAGGAACCAGAGATCAAATTGCCAACATCCGCTGGAGTTCCAGAAAAACATCTATTTCTGCTTTATTGACTATGCCAAAGCCTTTGACTGTGTGGATCACAATAAACTGTGGAAAATTCTGAAAGAGATGGCAATAGCAGACCACCTGACCTGCCTCTTGAGAAACCTATATGCAGGTCAGGAAAAAACAGTTCGAACTGGACATGCAACAACAGACTGGTTCCAAATAGGAAAAACAGGATTATAGGAAGGACAAAAAGCACATAGTAATATGAGTTGATGTAAATGCAACCACAGTATATCCATATACGTGGCTGTGAAACTTTGCATAAAGGTGGAATCCGCCAGAGAGGTTGTAGAATGAGGAAAAGGAGAAGAAACGACAAAAAACGGCAGACGGCTGGTCCTTCTCTCCTGTCGCTTCCCTTGCCCTCCTTTTCTGAGCTCTCTTTCCAAAGGCTGTCTCAGTTTCCCTTCTAGTCCCTTACCATCAGTACTTTCCCTCTCTGAGTCAATCAACATACATATTCATATCCGTTTCTTCTGCCTCAAGAGCCTCTGTGAACCACATCCAGACATGAAGTGTTCAGTCACCCAAAATCCCTTCCTACATGATTTCGCTTGCCTTTTCCATTTCACTCGCTGATGGCAAAAAACAGCATTTAAAGGCTGCATTTTTGAGGGAGAAAAAAGTAGGATTATGGTAGTTCCATTTACTGAAGAGATTTAAAACAGAACTGTCCCAGAAGAAAAAGAAATAAGAAAAACACCACTAGCAGAGGATGGTTTCGATCCATCGACCTCTGGGTTATGGGCCCAGCACGCTTCCGCTGCGCCACTCTGCTGTCGCAGTTCTTTGTGCCCCAAGAATCATATAGAAAGGTCTCTGAATGCCAGCCATCCTAACTTCTTTACACAGCGCTCTCTAGTGTCTGCAAAAGGGCGTTAACGTCTAACCCGTTCTTATTGGCTAGTTACTGACATAGCAGGCCCTTTTCATTGGCTCAATAAACCGGTTTGCCAAAGTAAACCAATAGGCACAAGCAGCGGAGTACGGCGGGAGCCAATCGCGCTGGAGTTTATTGGGACACGCCGGCAAGCTGCCTCTCCAGTTGTCGGATCCCCAGAGGAAAGGGGCGGTTGGTGTGGCTTGGCCTCCATTGTTCGGGATCTAGGACGCCATGCGGTAAGGGTTGTGGGGTGCTTTGGAGATGTTTCGGGTATTCGACCGAAAACTTTAGGAAGTTGGTCCAAAGGAGACGGCGGACTGGAAAGGGCCATGTACCTGGGGGTTGCACGGAAACCTGAGAACTCCGGGTCTAAGAGAGGGGGAGGTCGGGGGCAGCGGAGGCGGGGAAACTTGGCCGGGGATGGGGGGTGGGGCCCAGGAGTCTAGAGGCGGTTTCGATATTCGCTCTCTGGGGGGTTCAGATGACGGGGTGTCCTCAGGTTCCAGGAGGAGCACCCCCACACCTCCTGTTTAGACTGAGACGGCTGGAACGTGTCTCATTCATCCTCAATGCCAGGCGCTTGACATGCACGATACGCCTGATAGATGCTTTTACTACATGAACGAATAAATAAGCAGTCACATTAGTTTCCGAAGTATTAGGGTTGGCGGGGCCCGGCGATTACGGGGTGTTTCTTGTAGGGCTCTCTGAGCCTCTTTAGTATTTAATGTGGTTTGATGTGATTCAGTTATCCAGTCATGGGGAGTGAGGCTGGACATTTGGAAGGTGTAGAAGTGTAAGTGAGAATGGGATCCTGTGGATTCCAAAGGGAAGTGCAGAGCGATAGAGGTAGGTTAACTTGAAACCATACGGCCGGTATCGAGGAGATTGCTTCAACGAGGTGAAAAGAAAGTTAAAATATGTTAATAATGCATTTCTAGGGGTGACAGAGGCCGAGGTCGTGGCGGGCGCTTTGGTTCCAGAGGAGGCCCAGGAGGAGGGTGAGTGCCAGTTTTTAGCATCTGTGCCCGTTGGTTTCCGTTTCAGTCATCTATAGTTCGGAGTGGAGTAATCTTACCTGCCTTGTTGAGATCCAGCTGTAGTTTAGAAGTATTCTTCTCATGCGCTCTTGATAAATGAGTTTGGCCCCATTATGTGAAGTCAGTTTGATTTATGTGGTGAGTAATCTGGATTGTTTTTCCGCTTTTTAGGTTCAGGCCCTTTGTGCCACATATTCCGTTTGACTTCTATTTGGTGAGTACCTTGGCCACTATTCAACTGTTGTTTCTTGGAACCTGGCGTCTCCCTGTTAATGAAGTCGTATGGTAGTTGGAGTAGAAAATGGGAGGTTTTGAGTCATCTGTGTTGCTTTGCATACAAAAACAGTGTAACCTGGGTGAGGAAGATAGTTCCTTCATACAATTGACAGTAACATGATTATAATCTTTGTTCTGAACAGTTAATTGTATCACTGCCTTCAGATCAGATCAGATCAGATCAGTCGCTCAGTCGTGTCCAACTCTTTGCAACCCCATGAATCCCAGCACGCCAGGCCTCCCTGTCCATCACCAACTCCCGGAGTTCACTCAGACTCACGTCCATCGAGTCAGTGATGCCTTCCAGCCATCTCATCCTCTGTTGTCCCCTTCTCCTCCTGCCCCCAATCCCTCCCAGCATCAGTCTTTTCCAATGAGTCAACTCTTCACATGAGGTGGCCAAAGTACTGGAGTTTCAGCTTTAGCATCAGTCCTTCCAAAGAAATCCCAGGGCTGATCTCCTTCAGAATGGACTGGTTGGATCTCCTTGCAGTCCAAGGGACTCTCAAGAGTCTTCTCCAACACCAGTTCAAAAACATCAATTCTTCGGCGCTCAGCCTTCTTCACAGTCCAACTCTCACATCCAGACATGACCACAGGAAAAACCATATCCTTAACTAGACGAATCTTTGTTGGCAAAGTAATGTCTCTGCTTTTGAATATGCTATCTAGGTTGGTCATAACTTTCCTTCCAAGGAGCAAGCGTCTTTTAATTTCATGGCTGCAGTCACCATCTGCAGTGATTTTAGAGCCTCCCAAAATAAAGTCTGACACTGTTTCCCCATCTATTTCCCATGAAGTGATGGGACCGGATGCCATGATCTTCGTTTTCTGAATGTTGAGCTTTAAGCCAACCTTTTCACTCTCCACTTTCACTTTCATCAAGAGGCTTTTGAGTTCCTCTTCACTTTCTGCCATAAGGGTGGTGTCATCTGCATATCTGAGGTTATTGATATTTCTCCCGGCAATCTTGATTCCAGCTTGTGTTTCTTCCAGTCCAGCGTTTCTCATGATGTACTCTGCATAGAAGTTAAATAAACGGGGTGACAATATACAGCCTTGACGTACTCCTTTTCCTATTTGGAACCAGTCTGTTGTTCCATGTCCAGTTCGAACTGTTGCTTCCTGACCTGCATATAGGTTTCTCAAGAGGCAGGTCAGGTGGTCTGCTATTCCTATCTCTTTCAGAATTTTCCACAGTTTATTGTGATCCACACAGTCAAAGGCTTTGGCATAGTCAATAAAGCAGAAATAGATGTTTTTCTGGAACTCCAGCGGATGTTGGCAATTTGATCTCTGGTTCCTCTGCCTTTTCTAAAACCAGCTTGAACATCAGGAAGTTCGAAAACCAGCTTGAACATCAGGAAGTTCACGGTTCACATATTGCTGAAGCCTGGCTTGGAGAATTTTGAGCATTACTTTACTAGCGTGTGAGATGAGTGCAATTGTGCGGTAGTTTGAGCCTTCTTTGGCATTGCCTTTCTTTGGGATTGGAATGAAAACTGCCCTTTTCCAGTCCTGTGGCCACTGCTGAGTTTTCCAAATTTGCTGGCATATTGAGTGCAGCACTTTCACAGCATCATCTTTGAGGATTTGGAATAGCTCAACTGGAATTCTATCACCTCCACTAGCTTTGTTCGTAGTGATGCTTTCTGAGGCCCACTTGACTTCACATTCCAGGATGTCTGGGTCTAGGTCAGTGATCCCACCATTGGGATTATCTGGGTCGTGAAGATCTTTTTGTCCAGTTCTTCTGTGTATTCTTGCCATCTCTTCTTAATATCTTCTGCTTCTGTTAGGTCCATACCATTTCTGTCCTTTATCGAGCCCATCTGGGCATGAAATGTTCCTTTGGTATCTCTGATTTTCTTGAAGAGATCTCTAGTCTTTCCCATTCTGTTGTTTTCCTCTATTTCTTTGCATTGATCGCTGAAGAAGCCTTTCTTATCTCTTCTTGCTGTTCTTTGGAACTCTGCATTCAGATGTTTATATCTTTCCTTTTCTCCTTTACTTTTCGCTTCTCTTCTTTTCACAGCTATTTGTAAGGCCTCCCCAGACAGCCATTTTGCTTTTTTGCATTTCTTTTCCATGGGGATGGTCTTGATCCCTGTCTCCTGTACAGTGTCACGAATCTCATTCCAGAGTTCATCAGCCACTCTATCTATCAGATCTAGGCCCTTAAATCTATTTCTCACTTCCACTGTATAGTCATAAGGGATTTGATTTAGGTCATACCTGAATGGTTTAGTGGTTTTCCCTACTTTCTTCAATTTAAGTCTGAATTTGGCAATAAGGAGTTCATGGTCTGAGCCACAGTCAGCTCCTGGTCTTGTTTTTGCTGACTGGATAGAGCTTCTCCATCTTTGGCTGCAAAGAATATAATCAATCTGATTTCGGTGTTGACCATCTGGTGATGTCCATGTATAGAGTCTTCTCTTGTGTTGTTGGAAGAGGGTGTCTGTTATGACCAGTGCATTTTCTTGGCAAAACTCTATTAGTCTTTGCCCTGTTTCATTCCGTATTCCAAGGCCAAATTTGCCTGTTACTCCAGGTGTTTCTTGACACTTTTGCATTCCAGTCCCCTATAATGAAAAGGACATCTTTTTTGGGTGTTAGTTCTAAAAGGTCTTGTAGGTCTTCATAGAAGCGTTCAACTTCAGCTTCTTCAGCGTTACTGGTTGGGGCATAGACTTGGATTACTGTGATATTGAATGGTTTGCCTTGGAAACGAACAGAGACCATTCTGTCGTTTTTGAGATTGCATCCAAGTACTGCATTTCAGACTCTTTTGTTGACCATAATGGCTACTCCATTTCTTCTGAGGGATTCCTGCCCACAGTAGTAGATTTAATGGTCATCTGAGTTAAATTCACCCATCCCAGTCCATTTCAGTTCGCTGATTCCTAGAATGTCGACATTCACTCTTGCCATCTCTTGTTTGACCACTTCCAATTTGCCTTGATTCATGGACCTGACATTCCAGGTTCCTATGCAGTATTGTTCTTTACAGCATCGGACCTTGCCTCTGTCACCAGTCACATCAACAGCTGGGTATTCTTTCTGCTTTGGCTCCATCCCTTCATTCTTTCTGGAGTTACTTCTCCACTGATCTCCAGTAGCATATTGGGCACCTACTGACCTGGGGAGTTTTTCTTTCAGTATCCTATCATTTTGCCTTTTCATACTGTTCATGGGGTTCTCAAGGCAAAAATACTGAAGTGGCTTGCCATTCCCTTTTCCAGTGGACCACATTCTGTCAGATCTCTCCACCATGACCTGCCCATCTTGGGTTGCCCCACAGGCATGGCTTAGTTTCATTGAGTTAGACAAGGCTGTGGTCCTAATGTGATTAGATTGACTAGTTTTCTGTGAGTATGGTTTCAGTGTGTTTGCCCTCTGATGCCCTCTTGCAACACCTACTGTCTTACTTGGGTTTCTCTTACCTTGGGTGCGGGGTATCTCTTCACGGCTGCTCCAGCAAAATGCAGCCATTGCTCCCTTCCTTGGACGAGGGGTATCTCCTCATCTGTTAATAGTAGGGTACTGAGAGCATAAGTGTTGTAGAATTGTCTCTTTTTTTGTGTTGTGGCAACAGAAAAATCTGCTGTATATTATTTTTGGTTAGTAGTTTATTTCTTGTTTAGTGTGAAATGGCTTTTCCCCGGGTCAAGCCAGCACCTGATGAAACTTCCTTCAGTGAGGCCTTGCTGAAGAGGAATCAGGACCTTGCTCCTAATTCTGCTGAACAGGTATATTCTGTTGGTTTTCTTCCTGAGATTTCATGAAGGAAGCTAGAGAAGTAAATAGCTATTTGGTGAGGCTACTGTTATCAGAGCCTGAACTCCATGGATTTAATTATTCTTATTTTTTATTGTGGGTAAAGGGAGAGCATCAGGTGAATGTATAAACAGATTACATGTGCATTCATATTATTATTGGGGAATCTATCTTTGGGATCAAAAAGTTTTCTCTTCTGGCATATTCAAGGCTGGGAGGGTCAGGGTGCTCTCAGAATCCGGTGTAGGTGTTGATTCATCTCCTATTGAAGGAATTGGGGGAAATAGTCAAACTTGATGAAAAGTTGCTTGGTATTTCACCTGAGGGTATTTTTGTTTCCTGCTGTCTTTCAGGCCTCTATCCTTTCCCTGGTTACAAAAATAAACAATGTGATTGACAATTTGATTGTGGCTCCAGGGACATTTGAAGTGGTGAGTTTTTGAAGATTTAGTCCTAGGAAAGGGAAGCCATGGTGTGTGAAAGTTTCCTTGGTTCCTGTTGCTTGATTCTTCAGATGCTTATTGAAAGCCACTCTTGGAATGGGAAAGTACAGTGGAATTCCTTTGTAGTGCTGGTCTTGGGGACCAGACTATCAGCTGGCCGTAATGAATCAGGCTTTTCATTGCTCATGTTGGCATATGATTTGAACTCTGCTACTTCCAAATCTGGGTAATAAGCTTCTCACTTCTTAAGTTTTGTTTTTTCTTCCTTAAATCCCTTTTCCAACAGCAAATTGAAGAAGTCCGACAAGTCGGATCGTATAAAAAGGGAACGATGACTACAGGACACAATGTGGCTGACCTGGTGGTGATCCTAAAGATTTTGCCAACATGTGAGTGTGCCTCTCTCTGGCCGCAGCAGCAGAACATAGCAGTTGGATTCGAGGCATCTAAATGTGTGCTGTATGTGAAAGAATCTATGACCAGTTACTGCAGGACAGACTTTGCTCCCCAGGGGACATTCGGGAGTGTCTGGAGATATTTGAGGCTAACGTCTTCAGGTAGAGGCCAAGGTTGCTGCTAAGCGTCCTGCAGTGGACAAGACAGACCCTACCTCCCAACCCCAAACAAAGAATTATCCAGGCCAAAATGGCATTAGTCCCACTGATAAAAATCCCTACTGTGGAAAAAAAAGTGTGTGTAAAGGAGGGGGTGTCGCCGAGCCTTCAGTTTCTCTGTTTTTACAAACTTCCCCTTGCAAAAGTGTGTATTCAGTTGCTTGTTGTTGCTCCGCAGGAATCAGAGTGCAAAGTAGCTTTGAGACATATAGAAAGTCGACTAAAATAATTATAATCTTCGTTATCTCTCTCTCTCAATCTAGTGGAAGCTGTTGCTGCACTAGGAAACAAGGTCGTGGAGAGCCTAAGAGCACAGGATCCTTCTGAAGGTTTGAGTTTGTTGCTGAACATGTAATACAGTGGTCACAGAAGCCAGGTTTATAATTATAAGTACATTTTAACAAAGTCAGGTCAGGCTAGAAGGAAGAGTGAGTGCAGAGTTTTATGTTGGGGAAGTTTCTAGTGGAGATCACCAGCGTTCAAAATCTAATTGATTTCCCTTACTTTTATTTTTATTTATTTTTTAAATTTTATTTTATTTTTAAACTTTACATAATTGTATTAGTTTTGCCAAATATCAAAATGAATCCGCCACAGGTATACATGTGCTCCCCACCCTGAACCCTCCTCCCTCCTCCCTCCCCATACCATCCCTCTGGGTCGTCCCAGTGCACCAGCCCCAAGCATCCAGTATCGTGCATCGAACCTGGACTGGCATCTCCTTTCATACATGATATTTTACACATTTCTCCAAAGAAGACATACAGATGGCTAACAAACACATGAAAAGATGCTCAGCATCACTCATTATCAGAGAAATGCAAATCAAAACCACTATGAGGTACCATTTCACACCAGTCAGAATGGCTGCAATCCAAAAGTCTACAAGTAATAAATGCTGGAGAGGGTGTGGAGAAAAGGGAACCCTCTTACACTGTTGGTGGGAATGCAAACTAGTACAGCCACTATGGAGAACAGTGTGGAGATTCCTTAAAAAACTGGAAATAGAACTGCCTTATGATCCAGCAATCCCACTGCTGGGCATACACACTGAGGAAACCAGAAGGGAAAGAGACACGTGTATCCCAGTGTTCATCGCAGCACTGTTTATAATAGCCAGGACATGGAAGCAACCTAGATGTCCATCAGCAGATGAATGGATAAGAAAGCTGTGGTACATATACACAATGGAGTATTACTCAGCCATTAAAAAGAATACATTTCCCTTATTTTAAAATTCTGTGTTCTCAATTCTGACTCTGGACTGTTGCTGTTTTTAAAAACTTGGGACTTCCCTAGTGATCCAGTTGTTAAGATTTTACACTACCAATGCAGGGGGCATGGGTTCGATCCCTGGTTGGGGAACTAAGATCTCGTAGCCAAGCAAATAACAAATAATAACAGATAGATAGATCTGTTAGGTAAATCAATAGATAAATAAAATATCTATTCCCCTATCCTCATCCTGGATTTACCTTTGGTCATCTAATGGAAATGTGAGTGCAACTTCTGATTTTTCTTCTTTCAGTTTTGACCATGCTAACCAATGAAACTGGCTTTGAAATCAGCTCTTCTGATGCTACAGTGAAGATTCTCATTACAACAGTGCCACCAAATCTGCGAAAACTGGACCCAGAACTCCACTGTTAGTCCTTTTATTCCATTGCTGTGAAATTCGGGGGAAATTCAAAACGTGGTATAAAGTGCTATTGAATTTACTTCATTTGTTGCTATTCCACATGAGACCTTTTGGGGACCCAAGTTTACCCCCAAACTTTGCTATCTTCCTTTGTAATTTGGAAGCAGTTTTATCAGCTTGCTGATGAAACTGTCAGAAACAGCCAGGCCAAGAAAGCAGTTTGAGGACTTAAGAAAAAGGACCTTTTGGAGAAAACTGGGGCTCTTCCATGCTTCCACATCTGGTTTAGGGGAGGAACAGTGGTTTGGGCATTTGCTGATCTGGGGACATGGGGATTAGTTCAAGGAATTACTAAGTTATCCTGTCCTCCTCCTGAGTTCTTGGAGTGTGGCAGTGGAATTGAATTGCTTGCTCAGTAATCGGAACCTTTCATCTTGGTGGATGTCATGCTTGTCTTCCAGTGGATATCAAGGTGTTACAGAGTGCCTTAGCAGCCATCCGACATGCCCGCTGGTTTGAGGAAAATGCTTCTCAGTCCACGTGAGTCCCTCCCTATTTGAGTGATCCTAATTATATCCTAATCCTTCTAACTACATTGAACCCAGTCTTATTCTGACAACTGTTTTTGACTGATTGTCTGGATTTTGATTTTTTTTTACCTGAAGTAATTGGTAGCTCAACTGGTAAAGAATCTGCCTGCAATGCAGGAGACCCCAGTTCAATTCCTGGGTCACAAAGATCCCCTGGAGAGGGGAATGGCTACCCACTCCAGTATTTTAGCCTGGAGAATTCCATGGACTGTATGGTCCATGGTGTTGCAAAGAGTCAGACATGAATGAGTGACTTTCACTTCACTTCAAGCAACTTAGGTTGAGGGAAAGAAGGGAACAATTCTGGTAATAGCTTCAGCTCTGTGCCTTAGGTATGGAAGTAAAATCTCGTTTTAATTTTTAAAGGTTATAGGATGCCCATCTTGTACAGTATATCCTTGTAACATTTATACATAGTAGTTTGTGCCTCTTAATCCCATGGCCCCTGTTGTGCCCCTTCCCCTTCTCTCTCCCCGTTCGTAACCACTAGCTTGTTCTCTGTATCTGTGGGTCTGTTTCTGTTTCCTTTTTGTTATATTCACTGATTTGTTTCATCATCTGTTACGGCTTTTAATTCCTGGTGTCTCTTATCTTCAGAGTTAAAGTTCTCATCAGACTGCTGAAGGACCTGAGGATTCGTTTTCCTGGCTTTGAGCCCCTCACTCCTTGGATACTTGACCTACTTGTAAGTAATGAAGGGCAACTGGAATTCCTGATCCACCCTATGAATCAGTAGGTAGTCGAAACCTACCATAAAATGAAACTTGGTACAGATTAAAAGAAATCTTGGAGGAATGGAGGAACCAAAAAAAAAAAAAAGGAAATCTCATTAGTGGACAAGGACAAGTAATCCAATAAAGATTCAATGTTTATTATTTCTTGGGCTTTTGGAGTATTCAATTAAATGGGTAGTTATTACTGCTCCTTTATCTTTTTCATTACTGTTATTAATGTAAAGGAGAGAAATTACTGAATGAGCAGTCATTTCAAAACTGCTTCTTGAACATGAAAGTTTTCTTCATGATGGTTTAAAGTTTTAATTTGTTTGAAGATAGGACTGCCGCTTTATGGCACACTTAGCAGATTTTCTTACAGGGACACTATGCCGTGATGAACAACCCCACCAGACAGCCTTTGGCCCTGAACGTGGCATACAGGTATAGCATGCTGCTCTGGGCTTGGGGTTTGACTGTAAGTTGTCTTGTGTGTTCTTCTAATACCTCTCCATGTTTCAGACGATGCTTGCAGATTCTGGCTGCAGGACTGTTCCTGCCAGGGTCGGTGGGTATCACAGACCCCTGTGAGAGTGGCAACTTCAGAGTACACACAGTCATGACTCTGGAACAGCAGGTATTGGTGCAGCTCTGAAATGGTCCGTTGTGCCCCCCTCTTGAATATCCCGTGTCAGAAAGCAAAGGAAATGTGATCTTAGTGGTCAGAGATTTGGGGGTTCTCACAAATTTTGGTTTTGAAATTAAAAGTTTTCTTCATCTGTCATGAAAATGAGAAGGTATTTTGATTCTCCTTGCTAATTTACTCTTACTTTGATCTCCCTCAGGATATGGTCTGCTACACAGCTCAGACTCTGGTCCGAATCCTCTCACATGGTGGCTTTAGGAAGATCCTTGGCCAGGAGGGTGATGCCAGCTGTGAGTGGCCACTGTGGGACAGGGTCCATTATGATGCTCTGATCCACAGAGTAACTCCACTCAGTGGTCTCCATGTTTCCTCTGTGTAGGTCATGACTTGCATGTGGGCTGCTTGTCAAGTCACCTTTTTTCTCTTCTAGATCTTGCTTCTGAAATATCTACCTGGGATGGAGTGATAGTGACACCTTCAGAAAAGGCTTATGAGAAGCCACCAGAGAAGAAGGAAGGAGAGGAAGAGGAGGAGAATACAGAAGAGCCACCTCAAGGAGAGGAAGAGGAAAGCATGGAAACTCAAGAGTGACCTCCGTATCTCTTCACCGCCCCCTTTCTTACCCAAGGGGAAGGCTGGAGTCTAAGCTGACTGCTACTCGGCTTTATGTGGTGGCATTTCTGAGGGAGTAAGGGAGACAGGAAGATTTAAAGAAAGACTCTCTAGAAGGAAGTGTCATTCCACTGGGTTCTGAAACTGTCTTAGTAATCAGAAGTCTCCCGTTTATGACCTGTGCCATCCATCTACAGTGAAGCAAGATACCAACTTTTCTTCCTAATATTCTAGAATCCCCAGCTCCTGAAACCTCTCTCAGCCAGTACTTTGTTGTTGAAATGTTGTGAACTGTGTTTGGATTTTTTTTTTTTTTTCTAAGAAAAAAGATTAAAGTACTTCCTAGTAGGGCTCTTGGTACTGTTTTTCCTTGGCATCTGGCAATCGTTTTGCTTCCATTTACTTTCTGTACTCTTCACTGAAAATGATACTTGAGTTTTTTCATTGTGAATGCTAGATCTCAATTTGAAGCTATATTTGAATTAATGTAGAAGACTCTTGGAACACTTCCATATACCAGAGTAAACTGGAATACCATTTATGCATTTATTGAATGAAATATTTCTAGTAACACTGCTACAGTAGTCAAGCCAGTGCAGTCAACAAAAGGGGGTAGATTGGTTATTCACCTTGACTTTGCCTGTCCTTTCCTCTCAATCCTGAGCGTAAACAAAGGAAAACTGGAAGTCACAGAGGACATTCTGCCCAGGTCCAACGACCTGGCATGTAACAGGAAGCCCCTCCCTTGTTAATGAGGCTCAGAGATGGTACAGGAAGTGGGCCTTGACACAGCTTAGAAAAAAAATGCAGAAGCCTCAACTCATTCCTGGAAGTAAGAGCCATAATAAATCCTTTGGGATCCTGAGTCCTGCTGTACACAGGTTTCTTTGGGCCCCACATAAATGGGTAAGACTCTGAAGTGTTTCAAACAAACCACAGGGCTCCCTTTTTGATGTCCCAACACCTACAGGGAGTCCTAGAGGAAACAGGCAGCTGGGGAATAGTAGTCGTGCTACACTGGGGCCGTGGGCCGTCTTCTGGCCTGTTACTTGCTTGGGGAACCAGAGGGGTATACTCCTGAATCCAACATTGCTCTCCTTCGGGCTGTTTCCTTGGCCACGCTGTGGTTTAGCCTTCTCAGCCGTTCCTGCAAAACAAGATTTGGAATCAGAAAACTGCCCTGTCAAAGGATTTAGAGCTTGCTGTCAACCAGATGCTGGAAAATATCTTAGGCTTGCTTCATTCATCTCAAGGTTAAGAACAGTAAGTTTTAGTTGACAACTCCCTTTCCCCAAAGACTAAAAATGACGGTGACTTTCATTGTGTTGGGGACTTTATGACCTTTTGAAAACTGGAAAGTACCTTGAATTACTGTTGGTAGGAAACTCCTTTACCTGGGCATTCTGTAGGATGTTATTGACCAAGACGACTCGTCGTCGCGCATTAAGGAGCTTCTTCACATAGGGGTCGAGATCCAGGGCCACTTTCTGATCCTCATTGATACGGCACAGTTCTGGGAGACGGAAGGAAGAGGCAACTAAACACCTAATGGCCTTGTTCTTGGAACGAGTAAGCTAGTAAATGTTATGGAAAACACTCTTTACCACATGGATACTGTCACTAGAAACTTAGGAGTCAGTCAGCAGCCCTAGAAGCAAGTGAGAGAAACCCAGCCCAAGACGTTAGCAAAACAAGGTACTGAAGTCAGCTGTAGGATCCTGGGTATACAGGGATGCTTACTCACCGGTGGCTAGGTTGTCAATTTGTTCCCGGAGCTCTACTTGGCTCTCTCTGCAAAGAGGTACGAGGCCTACACGGTCAGACAGTTAATGGAATAAAAAACCTCCCCTATGTGTTTCCCAAGTGCTTAGAGAAGCCAGCTTCTGCCTCCACCTGCACGCCCTCCCGCCAGTCGGCCCCGCCTCCAATCTGTTTCCCCGCTTCTAGTCCCACCAGAACGCTAGCGAACTCATCTTGTCTCCGCCCTTTCTTGGTCCCGCCCCTAAAAAGCCAAATCAAGGCGAGGCCCCGCCCGTTGCTGCCCTCCAGGGCACCTGACGGCGTGGACGTGAGAGTCAAGCTGCTGCACAGCCGGTCTCAGGAACTCGAGGAGTCCCTCGGCGAAGAGGTCGCGGCCTGCGGGCCCCGCCACGGGCGTCCCTGCACCGGACACAGCGGCGGAACCAGCCCCCGCCATCACGAACTGCCCTTACGCCCGGAACCCGCCGCGAAGGCCGCCGGGAACTTAAGCCGCGCCAAAGCGCCGCCAGGGGGCGCCCGGGGAGTGCCGGCTCCGACCCTGCGAGGGGTTTTTGGGAAATGCAGTCTCCGGAGCCAGAGGGGCGGGGCGGGACGGAGAGAAGAGAAGGGACAGAACCTAGAGCTACTGGGAGTTGTAGTTCTTTGTAGGCTTTGACGTGACTGGTGGAGAAAGTTTCCAGACTTCTAGAGCTGAAAGTGAAAGTGAAGTCGCGCAGTCGTGTCCGACTCTTTGCGACCCAGTGCACTGTAGCCTACCAGGCTCTTCCGTCCATGGGATTTTCCAGGCAAGAATACTGGAGTGAGTTGCCATTTCCTTCTCCAGGAGATCTTCCGACTCAGGAATTGAACCCGGGTTTCCCCCATTGTAGGCAGATGTCTGAGCCACCAGGGAAGTCCAAAGGAACCGTTTTTGGGGTGGGTACTTTTTGTTTTCTCCAAAGTTGAAAAATAATTGCTTACATACCCTATTGTTCATAGCTTTCCCATGTTAATTTTGTGGGAAATCCAAGTGATAGTATATTTCTAAATTTAAGTGTATTTTTAATGGCACTAAAACATATACAAAACTGAATCTGAATATTATTCACCCTTAAGAAGGAATGAAATTCTGGTGTGTGCTATGATATGGGTTAAATGTGAAGACATTGTGCTAAGTGAGATAAGCCAGACATAGAAGGTCAAATATTTAATAGTCCTGCTTATATGAAGTACCTACAGCAGTCAGATTCATGGAGCTAAAATGTGGTTCTATCAGAACAGTGTTGTCAGGGGCTGAGGGGAGTGAGGATTTGTTGCTCAACAGATACAATTTCAGTATTTGTTGTTCAGTCGCTCAGTTGTGTCCGACTCTTTATGACCCCATGGACTGCAGCATGCCAGGCTTCCCTGTCCATCACCATCTCCCGGAGCTTGCTCATACTCATGACTATTGAGTCAGTGATGCCATCCAACCATCTCATCATCTGTTGTCCCCTTCTCCTCCTGCTTCAATCTTTCCCAGCATCTGCTAAGTCACTTCAGTCGTGTCCGACTCTGTGTGACCCCCCATAGACGGCAGCCCACCAGGCTCTGCCATCCCTGGGATTCTCCAGGCAAGAACACTGGAGTGGGTTGCCGTTTCCTTCTCCAATGCATGAAAGAGAAAAGTGAAAGGGAAGTATCTCAGTCGTGTCTGACTCTTCGCGACCCCATGGACTGAAGCCTACCAGGCTCCTCCGTCCATGGGATTTTCCAGGCAAGAGTACTGAAGTGGGTTGCCATCGCCTTCTCCTTCCCAGCATCAGGGTCTTTCTAATGAGTCAACTCTTTGCATCAGGTGGCCAAAGCACTGGAGCTTCAGCATTAGTCCTTCCAATGAATGTTCGGGATTGATTTCCTTTAAGATTGACTGGTTTGATCTCCTTGCAGTCCAAGGGACTCGCAAGAGTCTTCTCCAACACCACAGTTCAAAAGCACATCAATTCTTTGGAGCCCAGCCTTCTTTATGGTCCAACTCTCACATCCATCCATGACTATTGGAAAAACCATAGCTTTGACTAGACAGACCTTTGTTGGCAAAGTAATGTCTCTGCTTTTTAATATGCTGCCTAGGTTTGTCATAGCTTTTAGTTGTAGAGATGAGTAGTGGTGACAGTTTCACAATAATGTGAGTTTACTCAGTGTCACTGAACCTTACACTTAAAAATGATTCAAGTGCTAATTTTTATGTAATACATATTTTGCCACAGGGAAAAAATTTTAACCTGCATGTTTCCATATTTTTATTTTTTTCTACCCTCAAAAAGTTTCCTTACTTTTGTTTTTCATGGCTTTCCAGAGAGTTTACATCTCTTGTTGAACTCTCAACAAGAGGCACAGCCCTCTCTCTCTAAAATCCTAATGTGTTCCAGTGGCTCACAAAAAAATGGGCATCAAAATATTCATTCTTGAGATTTGATGAAATACAGTTCCTATTTTAAGGCAAGAAAACTGCTTGGGAATTCCCCAGTGGTACAGTGGTTAGGATTGTGTGCTTTCACTGCCAAGGACCTGGGTTTAATCCCTGGCCTAGGAACTAAGATCCTGAAAGTCTTTTTTTGTCCACGTCTCATGGCGTGCCAGATTTTAGTTCCCTGTTATTGTTGTTACTCAGTTGTGTCTGACTCTTTGTGACCCCGTGGTCTAAAGCACAGGCTCCTCTGTCCTTCACTATTTCCGGGAATTTGCTCAAATTCATGTCCATTGAGTTGGTGATGCTATTTAACCATCTCATCTTCTGCCGCCCCCTTCTCCTTTTGTCTTCAGTCTTTTTCAGCATCAGGATCTTGTCCAATGAGTTAGCTCTTGGCATCAGGCGGCCAAAGTATTGGAGCTTCGACTTTAGCATCAGTCCTTCCAATGAATATTCAAGGTTGATTTCCTTGAATCTGGTTTGATCTCTTTGCAGTCCAAAGGACTCTCAAGTCTTTTCCAGTACTACAATTCAAAAACATCTTTTCTTCAGCACTCAACCTTCCTTATGGTCCAACTCTTACAGTCATGTGTTTCCCAGGTGGTGCTTGTGGTAAAGAATCTGCCTGCCAATACAGGAGATGTGGGAGCCATGGGTTTGCTCCCTGGGTCAGGAAGATCCATGGAGGAGGGAATGGCTACCCATTCCAGTATTCTTGCCTGGAGAATTCCATGGACATGGACAGAGGAGCCTGGCAGGCTACAGTCCATGTGGTTCTAAAGAGTCAGACATGACTGAGCAACTAACATTTTCACTTTAGTTCTCTGACCAGGGATCAAACCGGTACCCTCTGCAGTGGAAGCACAAAGTCTTAACTGCTGGACACCAGGGAAGTCCAGTGGCCTCTTCTCTTCCCTCTTGTGTTCAGTCTGTGTCTGCATTATGAGTTAACCAGATCTTTACCATGTCAGAAATAGCTGCTTAACCATACATTTTTTGTCTTCTGACACCAGCCTTGTAATTCCTTAGAAGATTACATTTCTTTCTCAGTCCTGTAAGGCATTAGAATGACTCACCACTCACCTTATGCATGCAGATATCTTTGGCAAACTTTATGTGCAATACCAATATATTATTCCCTTAAAGCTAGCGATTGCAGTAGGACAGACTAAGTCAGATGACCTGCAGAGATGCCTAATGAAAGTTCTTAGCTTAAATGCTTACTTATGACCTAATTAATATTACTAGCTATCTTACTTGTATTCTGCCTATTTTACAAGATTACTGTTTATTCCATTACCAAATGTGTGACTAAGCTGCCAATGAAAATAGTGACAACTAGGCAACTTGAAACAATTGACCAAATATATACTTCTATAAGATAAAAAAATTGTAAAAAAAAATCAAAAATAGTATAGCATAACTCTCTATATGAAAGAAACAAGAGGGAAACATTATCTAGGCCATAACAGACTAGTAAGACAGATGGTCCAGAGGCTTTTGGATACTGTTAACAGGGGCCTAGTCCAGTAACAGCACCTTGACTGGCCCATCAGTGAATTCCTTGCCTGACTTGGGAATGAACAGCCTTCTTTATGGTCCAACTCTCACATCCATACATGACTACTGAAAAAACCATAACTATACGCACCTTCGTCAGAGAAGGCAATGGCAACCCACTCCAGTACTCTTGCCTGGAAAATACCATGGACGGAGGAGCCTGGTAGGCTGTAGTCCATGGGGTCACGAAGAGTTGGACACTTACTGAGCGACTTCACTTTTACTTTCATGCATTGGAGAAGGAAATGGCAATCCACTCCAGTGCTCTTGCCTGGAGAATCCCAGGGATGGCGGAGCCTGGTGGGCTGCCGTCTGTGGGGTTGCACAGAGTCGGACACGACTGAAGTGACTTCGCATCAGCAGCAGCAGCATATGCACCTTTGTAGAGGACTGGAAAATAAAGGATGTTGCCCACTACCCAGTTCTATAAGAATAAGTCATTAGCCACTGCTGTCAGAGACCTACAGTACATCCAGAAAGGAATTCAGGATAAGGATGAGGTATTTTGTACTCTGGGAAAACTGGGAGAACTGGCCCTTAGTTCCAAATTTTCAGGAGAAAATTTTATGAACTCAGTTTCTTGCATCTTCCCCTAGTTAGACAAGTACTAAAACTGTACCCCTTGGTCAAAAATCACATAAGTTCTAGCCTTCCCCCTTAGCTCTTTGGAACAGTCCTCAGAGCTTTCTGAAAGACTGTCTCCACCTTACAATTCCTAGATGGGTTCGAATAAAATTTTCCAGTTCTTTCTTAGATTGACTGTTGATTAATTTGTTTTTATTGACAACTTCATCCTCAGGAATTGCTATTGCTAAGTCGCTTCAGTCGTGTCTGACTCTGTGTGATCCCATAGATGGCAGCCCACCAAGCTCCCCTGTCCCTGGGATTCTCCAGGCATGAACACTGGAGTGGGTTGCCATTTCCTTCTCCACATCCTCAGGAATAAAGGTGTTTAAATCACTGTGGGAGAGTGGTGGTCAGCAGCTGCAAACCTGAGACCCAAACCATGGCAACTTTTAAAACCTAGCACAGTTTTTGCTGTTCTTTGTGTTCGTTTCTCTGTATTGTTCCCTCTAGTGATTAAAGGTGAAGCTCTCAGGAGAGGCTGGGGTCTTATTTTGGGAGTAAGCAGCAAAGCAGTGGGTAGCTAGGGCAACAACAGCCGGCTTTCAGTAAAGGAAGCCCAGGGGATAAAGCAGCGTGAGTGTTGAAGAGGAAAGGAAAAAAAGTCAAGTCCTTGGGTCCGGTGCTGGGGACAGAGAACAGGGGCTGGCCTTGGCTGGAAAAGAGGTGGATGGCCCATGTCTAGACAGGAAGCCCCCAAGTTAGGCCACGGTCCTTTCAAAGATACATCTTCAAAGTAATGTCTCCAGATTGAGAAGACAGAACAAAAAACTCTGGGACACTAGGTAAATTAGAATTTCAGATAAACAACAAATAAATTTTGTAATATAACTATCTTATCTAGTAATTCTACTTCAAAGGCTGGTTCTCTGAGGAAAGTCACTCTGTTTTATTTTCATGCTTTCTTTTTCACTCCTTATCACCTTGAGTTAGCAATTTTTTTTTTTTTTTTTTTGAGTTAGCTGTTATATCTCATGAGGACATTGTAATCAACCTCCTGACTGATCTTCTTGCTTCTAGTCTCTCTACCTTCCAGGTCAGCCTGCACTCTAAAATATCAGTCAGATTACATAATAAGCCTGCTCAGGGAAAATAAGTGCTGAAAGGGACTTTAGAATCCATGTTTTCTTGATTCCTTGGACAGCTCTGTGAAGGAGACTGGGCAAGAGTCTTCCAGAAACCCTGACGTTTGATAACAGGTTGAAAGCTGGTGCTGGTTCAATTATTCATCTTCTAAACACTTATCAAATTCCAGGGATAGTGGCACTCAGTTCTCCCCTCAAACCGCACTTCTCCCCGCCTGTGCCCGCGTCACAGTGGTGATCTCCTAGTCCTTGGCTTTCCCCCAGAGGCTGAAGGAAACGCAAGTCATAAAAACGCCCCGTTTCTTCTGTTCCTGAGCTCCCAGCCCCTTGTTGCTCAGTCGCTCAGTCGTGTCTGACTCCTTGTGACCCCACGGACTGCAGCACACCAGGCTTCCTGTCCTTCACCATCTCCTGGGGCTTGCTCAGATTCATGTCCATTGAGTCTGTGATGCCATCCAACCATCCTCTGTCGTCCCCTTCTCCTCCTGCCTTCAATCTTTCCCAGCATCGGGGTCTTTTCCAATGAGTCAGCTCTTCGCATCACGTGGCCAAAGTATTGGAGCGTAAACTTCAGCGTCCGTCCTTCCAATGAATATTCAGGGTTGATTTCCTTTAGGATTGACTTGAATCCTAAAGAACTGACTTTCCTTTCGGATTGGTTTGAACTTGCATCCGTGGACAGTGCTTAGGTTGCCTTGTCCCCTCTTGCTGGATAGCTGCAGATGGTTCTGGGGGTATGTCCATAAGAAATCTCTGCACCAGGCTATGCTGAGTGCTGCTGTGGCTCAGGCAGTACAGCCGTTGTCAAATCCAAGTTTGTGTGCCTGATGAACAGTGAGGCTGAAACTTCACAAGTTTGGGAGTTTATTGCAGGGCCATGCAAGAAGAACGGGATGGCTCATTCTCAAAAGACCTGAACTTCCCAAAGGGTCTCAGGGAAGAGTTTTTAAGGAGAAGGTGGGTGAAGGGAGTTTTGGGTTGTGCACAGTTCTCTGATTGGTTGATCATGAGGTAATAGGGTAGTGTCTCAGGGGTTAACATATCAGTCATCATGCTCTAGTTGGTCTTGTGACTACAGTCTCATAGTCATCAAGCAATTAATTTTTTCCATTTGGTGGGAATCTTGGCATCTGTAAAACAGCTCAGGAAATTTCCATCAGATACTTTTATCTAGGCATTTTAGGGAGAAACTTAAGATTCTGTGATTACCATATGGCTGACTTACTGTTTAAATTCTTACCAGTTCTCCTGGCCCAACTCTTTTCACTCAATTCTTTTTTTTTTTTTTTTTAATGTTTAGAGTTGTTGTACTATTTATTTATTTATTTTGGCCATGCTACATGGATTGCAAGATCTTAGTTCCCTAACCAGGGATTGAACTTGTGCCCTTGGCATTAAAAGTACAGAGTCCTAAGGAATTGCCTGCCAGGGAATTCCTTCACTCAATTCTTGAGCCAGGATTTTGTGACCCAGGATTTTGTGACTGGGAGACTACAACTTTTACAAGGAAGAGGCAGGCAGAGGAATTAGTGGGCGGGGTCTGGCAAAAGTAGGTCCTACGAGGTCTTGTTTTATTGTTCATTACAGTGTCCTCTTCCTGGCAAGCTCAGGCTTCAGTAGCTGTGGAACCTGGGCTACAGAACCCAGGACACCTGCATGTACATCAAATGTTTTTCTATCATAGGCGTTGTTGTATGCTAGTTTTAAAAATCAGTCCAGTTGTTGGGTGTGTGGTCAGTTACCTTCCCAGGTGGTTCAGTAGGTAAAGAATCCACCTGCAATGCAGTGGACTTGGGTTCAATCCCTGGGTCAGGAAGATCCCCAGGAGGAGGGCATGGCAACCCATTCCAGTATTCTTGCCTGGAGAATCCCATGGAGAGAGGAGCCTGGCAGAATACAATCCATAGGGATGCAAAGAATCACACATGACTGAAGCGACTGAGCACAAGCATGGGCTCGAGAGCACAGGCTCAGTAGCTGTCATCTGCACAGGCTTAGTTCCCTGCAGCATGTGGGATCTTCTTGGACCAGGGATCGAACCTGTGATCGACCTGGGAATGAATCTCCTGCATTGGCAGGCGGATTCTTTACTGCTGAGCCACCAGGGAAGCCCTAGCACTTTTCTATGTATGAAAAGAAGCAAGAGTCTGGGCTTGTTCAAATAATTCCTTTGAGGGACTTCCCAGCAGACCAGTGGTTACGACTCTGCACTTCTACTGCAGGGAGCATGGGTTCCATTCCTGGTTGGGGAACTAAGATACCATGGGGCAGGAGGGCAGTCAAAAAACAAAAAAAGGTGTAAACTATTCCCATGCTCTTTCGTTATCAAAGGATAGGGCCAATATCCTGTTTTTCTCCATCCCGAATCCCCTCACCGTGCATCCTTGGGGCAGCTGCAGTGGCTGAGAGCTCGATGGCTAGCCTCAACATCACTTGCTTACTGAAAAGGCAGGGCATTCTTGGTCCACAGCAGGTTAAGGGCTGTCCTATAAATGCCACCAGCAACCCCCACCCAAATCTTTCCACTTTAGACACCAGCCTCCAGGCTAGCTCAGGCTTACCTATACTTTTGCCAGACTGGCTCTAAGTCAGAGATTCCCATGACCCGCTCCTGGCGAAACTCAGATTTGGCTGCTTGCCACTCAAAAGCCAACATTGGAGACAAGTGATGGTAGGAATGGAAAGCTTGCTTTATTTTGGTGGCTGGCAACTTGGGGAGATGGCGAACTCGCATCCAAGAACTAACTCGGAGGATTCTGGTTTGACCGTGAAGGTTTTTAAAGGGAAAATCGTTTGGGGAGGGGTTCGGAGTCTTCATTCTGCTGTGTGTGGACTTTCTTCTAATTGCTTGGTGGTGGTAGTGCGGTGTTCCTAGAATCTTGTGCTCAGCTTGAAGTCCCCATTCTCCACTTGGATGGGGGCCTTAGTTCCTGCTGAAAAACTCAAACGTATTTTGTTGGAAAGAGTGTGAAGCTTCCACGCCCTCTCCAGGCATGACATTCTCCCCAAATCTCCATGTGCTCATCAGCTGTAAACTCTTAGAACCAAGAGAGCTTCTGGTTTTTAGGAAATTTTCAGTACATACACGTGAATCATCGGCCTTTGGTGATTAATAGGCAACCTCCAGCCCTTCTCCCTTCCATGGAGGCTGGGGAGTGGGACTGAAAGTCCCATCCCTCTAATTACCAGGTTGGTTCTCCTGGTAACCAACCACTATCCTTTTGTTGTTCAGTCGCTCAGTTGTATCTGATTCTTTTCTACCTCAGGGACTGCAGCACGTCTGGCTTCCCTGTCCAGTCGAAACCACTTCATTAACAAAACTCAATCTCCAGCCCATCTCCCCTCCCCAGAGGTCTGGGGAAGGGAATGAAAGTTCCAAGGTTTTAATGATTTGACTGATTGCCCTGGCAACCAGCCCCAGTCCACCCCCTTAGACTTTCAAAAAGCCACCTATTTAACATAAAAAAAAGACATCTTTATTAGTCTTTGTTGTTGTTTTTCAGTCCCTCAGTTGTGTCCAGCTTCCCTGTCCTTCACCATCTCCTGGAGCTTGCTCAAACTCATGTCCATCGAGTCAGTGCTGCCATCCAGGCATCGCATCCTCTGTCATCCCCTTCTCCTCCTGCCTGCAATCTTTCCCAGCATCAGGGTCTCTTCTAATGGGTTGGCTCTTCTCATCAGGTGGCGAAAGTATTGGAGTTTCAGCTTCAGCATCAGTCCTTCCAGTGAATATTCAGGACTGGTTTGATCTCCTTGCAGTCCAAGTGTTTTCTCCAACACCACAGTTCAAAAGCACCAGTTCTTCAGTGTTCAGCCTTCTTTACGGTCCAACTCTCACATCCATACATGACTACTGGAAAAACCATAGCTTTGACTAGATGGACCTTTGTCAGCAAAGTGATGTCTCTGCTTTTTAATATGCTGACTAGGTTGGTCATAGCTTTTCTTCCAAGGAGCGTCTTTTAATTTCACGGCTGAAGTCACCATCTGCAGTGATTTTGGAGCCCAAGAAAATATAGTCTCTCACTGTTTCCATTCTTTCCCCATCTATTGGCCATGAAGTGATGGGACCGGATGCCATGATCTTAGTTTTCTTAATGTTGAGTTTTAAGCCAACTTTTTTACTCTCCTCTTTTACTTTCATCAAGAGGCTCTTTAGTTCTTTCCTTTCTGCCTAAGGGTGGTATCATCTGCATATCTGAGGTTATTGATATTTCTCCTGGCAGTTTTGATTCCAGCTTGTGCTTCATCCAGCCCGGCATTTTGTATGATGTACTCTGCATATATAAACAGGGTGACAATATCCAGCCTCGAAGTACTCCTTTCCCAATTTGGAACCAACCCATTGTTCCGTGTCCAGTTCTAACTGTTGCTTCTTGACCTTTATACAGGTTTCTCAGAAGGCAGGTAAGGTGGTCTGGTATTCCCATCTCTTTAAGAATTTTCCACTATTTGTTGTGATCCACACAGTCAAAAGCTTTATCATCGTCACAGGAAATACTAAGGACTTTAGGATCTTGTGGCAGGAACTGGGACTGATGACCAAATATATAATATTTTTTGTGTAAATTCCATCATAGCACTCTTGTTTAGTTGCTAAGTCATGTCCAACTCTTGCAGGACCAAATGGACAAGAAGCAAAAGTTAGAACTGGACATGAAACAATGGACTAGCTCAAAATTGGGAAAGGAGTATGACGAAGCTTTTCATACTGTTCATGAGATTTTCGAGAATAGCTATGACAAACCTAGACAGCATATTAAAAAGCAGGGACATCACTTTGCTGACAAAGGTCCATCTAGTCAAATCTATGATTTTTTTCAGTGGTCATGTATGGATGTGAGAGTTGGACCATAAAGAATGCTGAGCACTGAAGAACTGGTGCTTTTGAACTGTGGTGTTGGAGAAGATTCTTGAGAGTCCCTTGGACTGCAAGGAGATCCAACCAGTCAATCCTAAAGGAAATCAGTTCTGAATATTCTTTGGAAGGATTGATGCTGAAGCTGAAACTCCAATACTCTGGCCACCTGATGAGAAGAACCAACTCATCAGGTTCATGATGATGCTGGGAAAGATTGAAGGAGGGAGGAGAAGGGGAGGTCAGAGGATGAGAAGGTTGGATGGCATCACTGACTCATCACTTGCTCATGAGTTTGAGCAAGCTCTGGGAGTTGGTGATGGACATGGAAGCCTGGCATGCTGCAGTCCATGGGGTCGAAATGAGTAGGACAGGACTGAGTGGCCTAACACATACTCTTACCCCCACTACCCGCATCCAAGCTCGCTGTGCTTGCTGATAAATCTGAGAGACTAGGGGTTAAGACAAGGAAGGGACTTTATCTGGGGAACTGACTGAGAAGATGGGAGGCTAGGGCCTCAAAATAACCATCTTGTCGAGGTCTGGATGCCAGGATCTTTTGTAGACTTAGAGAGAAAGAAGCAAAGTCAAAGAGAGAAGGCAAGTCAAAGGCAGAAGAGAGAGGGAGAGGCAGTGGGGAAGTAAAGTGAAAGGGTCTTCAGTCTTGCAAAACATCTCCAAGGGCATGACCAGTTTATGGAAGGGCTGTGTTAATCTCTTCTGTTCACAGGTGGGCAAGGTCAGATTAAGAAGAGGTGGCAAGAATACACAGAAGAACTATATAAAAAAGATCATGACCCAGATAACCACAATCACTCAAGGTGATCACTCACCTAGAGCCAGACATCCTGGAATGTGAAGTCAAGTGGGCCTTAGGAAGCATCACTATGAACAAAGCTGTGGAGGTGATGGAATTCCAATTGAGCTATTTCAAATCCTAAAAGATGATACTGTTAAAGTGCTACAGTCAATATGCCAGCAAATTTGGAAAACTCAGCAGTGGCCACAGGACTGGAAAAGGTGTTTTCATTCCAATCCCAGAGAAAGGCAATGCCAAAGAATGTTCAAGCTACCACACAATTGCACTCATCTCACACGCTAGGAAAGTAATGCTCAAAATTCTCCAAGCCAGGCTTCAACGGTATGCGAACCATGAACTTCCAGATGTTCAAGCTGGTTTTAGAAAAGGCAGAGGAACCAGAGATCAAATTGCCAACATTGCTTGGATCATTAAAAAAACAAGAGTTCCAGAAAAACATCTACTTCTGCTTTACTGACTACACCAAAGTCTTTGACTGGGTGGATCACAACAAACTGTGAAAAATTCTTCAAGAGATGGGAATACTGAAGGAGGAAACAGACAGAGCTGGACTCCATCTTAGGCCAGGCTGCGAACATTAGGCTACACGCATGGTCAGCCTCCCAGTGGACTCTGAACTTGGTGCCCGGTGTCTATAGAAATGGCATAACAATGGAAAACCAGACCCCCCCCTCCCCCCATAAAAGAGCCTCAGGACTTGTACTTGGACTTTCTGTTGCCTAAAAGAATATGCTAATTATCTCTGTAACAGAAGAAAGTGGTAAATTCCATTATGTTTATTGGGATATGACCACAGGCCTATTGATAAATGTCCACTGTTTATCTAGTCTTGTGACACATGAATCATGGGTTAACTTTGATTGTATCTCTCTCTTACCTTGTCCAGACTAGTTTCAAGGAATTTGGGGAGGTGGGTTTGAGCAAATACACTTAGGGTGTGGAAGGTTTTCACAAAAACTGGTTGGGGTCCTTGGCTAAGAGGAGACTCTGCCTTGGGCCCGCCGGTGTAATAAACTGCACTCCACTATCTGCATTGTCCTTCTGAGTGAGTTTGTTTCCTGGAACGGATGGCTACAACACAGCCATGAAATTAAAAGACACTTGCTCCTTAGAAGAAAAGCTATGACCAACCTAGACAGCATATTAAAAAGCAGAGATATCACTTTGCTGACAAAGGTCCATCTAGTCAAAGTTTTGGTTTTTCCAGTAGTCATGTATGGATGTGAGATTTGGACTATACTTGAGAGTCCATTGGACAGCAAGAAGATCCAACCAGTCAATCCTAAAGGAAATCAGTCCTGAATATTCATTGGAAGGACTGATGCTGAAGCTGAAACTCCAATACTTTGGCCACCTGTTGTGAAGAACTGACTCATTGGAAAATACTCTGATGTTGGGATAAGATTGAAGGCAGGAGAAGGGGATGACAGAGCATGAGATGGTTGGATGGCATCACTAACTCGATGGACATGAGTTTGAGCAAGCTCTGGGAGTTGGTGATGGACAGGGAGGCCTGTCGTGCTGCAGTCCATGGGGTCGCAAGGAATTGGACATGACTGGGTGACTGAACTGAAGGTCAAATTCTCTCTCTAGGAGCTGAACAAAGGCCCTTTAGTACACTCAGGCAGAGGGGCAGGGTCCTTTGAGGCAAGCTATTATGTATGATTGTAACAACAAAAGCAATGAAAACCAAGTCAAAGAAGCACTTCCCAACTTGGAGTCAGAATTGGCTTTCTCTCTGCAGCACCCCCTACCACATGTTTCAAAGAATCAATTCTGACTCTATGTTGAAACTATTTCTTTGACTTGCTTTTTGTTTCTGTGGTTATAGTCACACACAGTGTCATGCCTCAGAGGATCCTGCTCCTCTGCCTGAGTGTACTAAAGGGCCTTTGTTCAGCTCATAGAGAGATACTCTGACCCTGCTCACCTGTGAATGGCTACAAAAAGGAGAGATTAACACACCCCTTCTAAAGCCTGACCATTCTAGATCTTTTGCAAGGTTGAAGACTTTCTTACTTTACTTCCTCAGGGCCTCTCCCTCTCTAGTCTGCCTTTTGACTTTAGCTCCTCACAACTTCCATCTTTGGTTCTATAAAAGCCTGGCATCCAGACCCTGACAAGATGGTCATTTTGAGACATTAATCTACCATTTTCTTGGTCAGCCGACTTTCTGATTGAAGTAATATTCCTTGCCTCAACACCTTGTCTCTTGGGTTCGTTGGCCTGTTGTCTGGCGAGCAGAGTGAGTTTGGACTTGGTAACCCATAGATGTGTTTAAATCTTAAACTGAAAGTCACCTTACACTAAAAGGTAAAGAAATCAAACCAAGACTAAAGGGGGAATCAAGAGAATCCTTTAAAGAGGTTTCATGGTACCATAGATACCACAGGTCTACTGGTCTGCTCACACAGTAAGAGGCCCTGTCTGGTGGTTGGTGGTAGATTGCTGCCACCGTCACAGGTCCCAGAGCCATCCTGGGCCTCAGACTCTACCCTTGGGGGGTTGGGGGGGTGGGCGGGGATCATCCTGCCTGGGTGAGTCACTAGAATGGGTATGGTGAGGTCAGAAAGCCCTTTTAGGCAAGAGTGTAGGCCATCCAGCGGCCCCTCAACACCTCTCCCCTTGGCGCTACCAACTAAAAGTTAGAAGCAGAACATGAGTTTGGAGATGTGAGATTTCCTAATTAAGAAGCTAGAGGTGTTGCCTGGAGAAGGTCTAGGATTAGAAAGATGATATACCCCTATTGTGACACCTGTGTCTATATGTGAGTGTTTGGGGGGAACGAGAGGGAGCAGGTGGTAGGTTCTTAAAAGTCCCTAGGGAACTGGAAGATTGGGTGCCCTTGGCCTTCTTCACATTGCCTGGAGAATCAGTGGGAGAGGTAGTGGGAGGCCTGGGGTTGCAGTGGGATGGACAGGAGAGGGGACACAGAGGCCAGGCCAGGCCAGACAAGGTCTCCTCCCAGGTCCCAGCCTCTCTGGGCCCCGTGCCTCCTTCTAGGAGCCTCCCACCAGGCCTGCCCCACTTACAGTGCTGGTCTGGGTGCTGGTCACTGCTGATAGGTGAGTACTGTTGCCCAAAGCTCGGCCTCTCTGTACACTGGTGCCAGTGAATCAAATCCCAGTGTCTTGGGTGAAGCCGAAAACGAAAGCTTTCTTGCTTTGCCAGGCAAAGGGGACCAGTGGGCTTCTGTGTCTCCCCTCCAGAGAACTTGATGAGGGGTTTAATAACGGAAGGTAAGGTCCCTGACAAGATCAGAGTGTGTGTAGGGCTTGTACTCTCAGGTGGCTGGTCTACTAATCTTGAGCTTTTCTGGTCCCTTTAATCTTGTGTATGCTCAGTCAGGCTCAGTCTCTTTTGTGACCCCATGGACTGTAGTCTGCTAGGCTCTTTCTATCCATTGGATTATCCCGGCAAGAATACTGGAGTCGGTTGCTGTGTCCTCCTCCAGATCTTCCTGACCCAGGGATTGAACTCGAGTCTCCTGCATTGGCAGGTGGATCCTTTACCACTGAGCCACCTGGGAAGCCCCTTTCCCCTCAACTTTAATTATGACTCAGGTGATTTCTTGGCTGTTCCTCCCTTCATTATTAACAACTGTTCGAATATGCCCTTTGGAACGCAAGGGAGGTCATGGAGTCTTGCCTATTAAATGGGCAGAAATGCCTCCATGCCTGGGAGCCCCACAGGCCGCTGCTCAGTTTCAGTACACCTGAGGCTCCAGGGTCCTGGGGACAGGAGAAAGGGGCTGCCACTTGGGCTGATGGGGGCTGGAGCCCTTCCTCTGCCAGCCCCTCTTGCCTGGACACTTAGTTCTTCCCAGGGTATGAGGCCAAGGGGAGTGGGTACCTGTGGTGAAGGTTGGCTTGGGCAGCAGCACTTCCATTGGCTTTAGCTCAGGCATGGGGTCATATGAGGGAACTAGTGAGACAGCAAGAGCAGGCCAGGAAGAGGAGTATGTCTCATTCCTTCTCCTCAGTGGTTGCTCAGGTCACCCCTGACTCCTCTGTGACAGGAATCCCAGACATCAGATAACTGCTGAGGATGTGGCTGGTCCAGGTTCAGACCAGCTTTTTTTTTGACTAACCCATCAGTTTTCTCGACTCCATGGTCTTCCTCCCTTTAGCCCATTTTCATATTCCACCATTCTGTGTAAATCACCCCATGGCACTCTCTGGCTTAAATTCAATGACTTCCCATCACCCAAATTACAAAGCCAAAGGTATTTAGCAAGACAATTATGCTCCAGACTACTCAATCTGGTCAGTTGTGTCTCCCACCCTACTATGAAGGACTGCTGAATGCCTTCCCGGGCATACATCTGAGACCTCTGTACCTTTTTTTATTGTTCTCTCCTTCAAATATTCTTCCCCCGTCTCTGTAAAACTTTCTCTTGAGTTTAATGATCCATCATCAGTCTCTTCTCTGTACTCTCAGTGCCTAACAAATGATGTGTTCGTGTCTGTAAGTCCTTGGCAGATGGTGGATGAATGAGTAAAAGGCTGACCCAGGAGCTAGGCTGACTCCACCTAGGCACTCATTAAGACGGAGTTTGGCAGAAGTGGGAATAGGTCTCAAGGAGATTTGGAACTGCAGTGAGCAACAGGTGGGATTGCAGGGCCCATGACTGGCAGGGAAGCTCCTTTACTCACACTGGACCTTCTTTCAAGGTAGGAGGAGAAAAAAGGGGGAGTGGTTAGAGGGATACAGAAGAGAAGGGGGCTTAAGCTACAGTGGTCACCTCATTGCCCAGCTTCACTGCGATCCACAGAGCAACCCCTCACCCCCAGGATGCCCCAGTGCCTCTTTCACCCCTTTTCTTACAGAAGATCTCAGTGGCTTACAGATGGGACCCAAGATACCAACTTAAAAATATCCTGAAGAACACATGCATGTTAGTCATCTTCTGCTAAGTTCAAAGTATTTGGGAAGGACAGTGGTAATGGACTTCAGAAATTCGGTCATACCAAACTGTGTGGCTGAAGAGGGTAAAGGGACCCACTCACCTTGCAGCTCCCGCCCTTTCTCCCAAGCATGTCCAGGAAGCCCTGGAAGTGAAGATCTCAAGGTGTAGCCTGCCCACTGCCAATCAGTACCTCTGCAACAAAAGTCTTGGGGGTCTACTTGGAGTCAGAGTTCTAAGGAGCTATCTTTAAGATTAGCCTTGCCCACACAAACATATCTTTTACTCTTTACAATGTAAAGGTTATCAACGTATGTCTGGGCTGAAGACCTCCAGTCCCACGTTCCATTTAGTTGTAATATAGGAACTTCAAAACTGGGTCAGGTTGGTTATGTCAACATGACTCTCCCAACCCCATATGGTCTTTTCAAACTCTCCCATCTACCACTAGACTACTTGCTTCCCCACCTAGAGGTTAAATAGGTGAGGTCATATAGAAGGGATTCAAATTCAGGTCTTCCCAACCAAAATTTGCTTCCCAGTCTGCAACAACACACACAGTTTAGGGTACTAAGTAGCTCAATGTAACTGGTTTGATTGGAGGTGGTTAGTTTCTTCTTTTCCCTTAAACAGCACTGGGGAAAAGGGAAACCAGTCCTGGGAGTACCAGGTATTGCCTTCTGAGACTTTAATGCTTTTGAGCTTTCTATGCACCAAATGAGTTAGTACTTTACTTTGTACGGTTAATCTTGTCTTGGGGATTATTCAAAAGAGGGAAAATTGTTCACTTTCTGCCCCAAACTCACAACCTGAAGGACTCACAACTCTACAGGGGTAGAGTTGAAATACTGTTATAGTGGCCATAGCATTTCAAATAGCCCAACAAATAAAGAGAAAGTCCTGGCTGGATTTGAGAGAACAATTTCTTGTTATCATGAGCCAGAAACAAAAGATTCTACTGAAACTGAATAGTTGACAGACGATGGTTGAACTTTAACCTTCGTGGGGAGTTGAGAAGAGGGTCAACAAATGGAGAAGCCCAAGATTGGTCTGGGGTAAACAGAAGGACAACAGCACTTTAGCAAGGTTATCTTCTGACCCCTCCCACCAGGTATCTGTCATCCATTTTCAGCCCTTTCCCTTCTGAGGCATCTGCCAAACCAAAAGGCTTTCTCCTCTTTTGTAGGATGTTAAGCCAACCCCAAAACATCCCTTAGAGCATGATGCAAAACCAAGAGGGCAGGTTTATAAATCTCATTTCCTGGGTAGAAAGTGCACATATCCAACCCAGCACAATGGTTAAGTGGTACAAACGTACACAGTAATAACTTTAATTAAATCAGAGCTGCTAGCACGATTAACGTGTTTGGTAGCCCTGTAGCTATGTCAATGTTCCCAATTTACTAAAACATCAATGTGGCAGAATGCATTTATGAGCTCCAGATTTTCTGAACACTTTAGAGGCTTTTAAAAATAATGTAAAACAGAATTCTCTCTCAGAAACTTAGACGTTAAGGTGGAACGCTGGTGGGCTCTTTTTGGGACTTTTTCACGGGGGCACCAAAATGAACAGAGGAAATGTTAGACTGTCAAAGCATATGACAGATGAGGGGAGGCAGATGGGGGAAGAGGGTGTACTAGCCACAAGGCCAACACATTCATGTTCAAAGAAAAGTCTGGGTGAAGGAAACCCCTCCCCCCCAAATAACAAAACAAAACCAAACCCCAGTCAGAGGGGGAAAAAAAGGGTTTCATACAACATAGTATCAAAAAGTAAAAGGAACACACTAGATGCACAAACTGGTGGCAAGTCAGTCCAGAGCCTATTATGATAGGTCCTTTCAGTATCAGTCAGCTTTCTTCCCATCTGTTATCCTAAGTTATTTACAGATGTGTGACTTGAACAAGAGTCTTCCAGGAGGGTGGACAGGCTTCAGTCATTGGTTTCGGGATCTGTCTGAGCCATGTAGGCATCCAACTCAGCATCCAGGTGTCCTTTTGTTTTCGACATGTACGCATCCAACTGGTTGTCCAGCTGCTCCTTGGTCAGTACAGGGCGAGCAAGGGCACCTCTCCCTCGTCCACGGCCTCGGCCTCTGCCTCCAAAGCCCCCTCTTCCCCGACCTATCATACCCCGACCTGGCCCAAAGGAAAAAGAAGAGAACAGTTACAAGTATGTTTAATGGGTACAATGGTAAATGCCCCTCAGAGCAGCGGGGCCTAGCTGAGAAAGGCTGAAGGGCAGGGCAAAGAGGAGAAATCTGGAAAAACAGGAAACACACTGGGTAGAAAGCAACACATGGAAAGCACACATAATGAATCCCTTATTACATGCTCATCTCTAAATGCTAATTTTTTAAATTCTATCAAAGGGAAAATAACTGGTAATTAAAAATTTCTTAATCTCAAAATGGAGAAACTAAAAAATTTGAGACTCACTCTATGTTTATAATTAAAATGCAAATACATTATAGATAACTCCATTTAGTAAGATAGGGAGGAAGTAACAAGGGCACAGAGAAACCGGGATGTGAAGCTAGACAGTTTTCAAATTAAACTTTATTGGCGATCCTTCAGAAAAATTAGCTCATCTCTCCTCAAATTTATCAAACCTAAGGAGCTGGCTGATCCTATGTCAGGAGACTGAGGAGTTATTCTGACATAGGAACAATTAAGGGAGTTGGGAAAAAACACTTGGACTAGTTCCAGCCATTTGGATCTCCTGATTCTATTCACATTGTAACAATTACGGTTATCTGAGAGGTGGTTTCAATTCACTTAACAAAACATACCCAGCTTTCTGAAAAGCTACTTTAGACTCCTCCCCACAAAATCCTTGTGATGTCTCTCTCAGAAACCAAGTCAAGATAATTTGAACATGCTATTTCATCCTGAAACCCAAACTAGCTTGCAGTTCACTCAATAAGCCAAGCAACATATAATGTGAGAGAAGAAAATAAGCCCTCAAGTTATCAAATGTCCTTTCTCAACAGTTATTATCCCCTGGCTACTTCAAGGTCATAAATTATGGAAGACCCACCACACACTTTAAAAGGACCAAAGCAAATATACACAGGGGCTACAAGAATATACGTATTTTTTTCCTGGACAGGTGTTGTTGGGAGTTTTCCACTAAGCTCTAAGCCAGAAAACTCCCATGAGATTTGGTATTAACAACAGCAACACCATTAAAAATTCTTTTCCAATCTGGGCCATGAAGTCACAAGACAAGTATCACTAAGTCTGAAGGTAAGATTATCAACAAGAGTCAGTTAATTAACTGACACAATACCATCTTGCTTTTTCTACTGTGATGGAAAAATCTCTGGTTTTGCAGAGACCCAAACTCAGTCAATACCTATCTCCAAGTCTACCGTCTTTTTAACTCTGCTTTACTTTTGTTCATCCCCCTCTTCTCTATTATTAGACTCAAAGTGGGGTTTTGAGCTACGAGGTGGATTGTGTGGTGGTGGGGTAGGGACAAAAAAAGATAAAACCCTTAACTGACCATCTTGTCATTTTAATAATACACTTTAAATTTGCAAGAGCCTGAAAGAAGACTGCATATAATCTGGCTCTGTAACACATACCTCACTGTTCTTGGAAAACCCATGACAGACTTTCACACTACCAGCATGTGTATTTAGAATATAAGCCAGTTTCATAAAACAAACAAGACAAACAAATAAGCCTGCCTATGACTTGAAGCTGTGCAGAAAGGTGGCTCTGAGTTTTGAAGGGAGAGAAATAAGGGGAAGCTAGTCTCTGAAGTTGGTAGCTGACTAACCTCTACCACCGATTCCGCCACGACCCATAGCTCCACGCCCTAGGCCCCCTCTCCCAGGACCTCCACGACCTCGAACACCACCTCTTCTTAAGCCCATTCGGGGAGCTACGGCTCGTCCACCTCGGAGCAGGTTTTGACCTTGGAGAGGAGGCATACAATGTATATGCAGGTAAATCCAAGAGAGACAAAGTAGATTCTAACCAAAGGAAGGCGGTGAGGGTTAAATGAGAGTTAATTCAGTTAATTTTTAGGTTGGGTGGGGCAAGCTGCACACTGAGTATGAACAGATTAAGCTGCTCTTTATTCAATCAATTAAACAAGTCTGACCACAAATCCATTTTTGGAAGAAGTTGGCAGTTAAATAAATTAGTAAGTATACACATTAATAAGTATATATTGAATAATCACAGATAGGTGCCTAGCATCATGATAGATTTAAAAATAAATGATATGATTCCTGCTCTTAGCATATTTTTGCAGGGGACAAGAACTATACAGGGAACAGTATAACAGTGCCCAAAATGTTACATATATTTAAGAGCTATGGGTCAACTTGTCCTTTTTTTCCAGGTGTAACAGTGTTTCACTAGAATAGAACCAGGAACAGATGATTAGTTAAGATATAGGCCAAAAGACCCAGAAATTTCTTAATTTGACTTATTTCTAGAACTTGAACGTGCTCTGATTCAAGCAGCAGCAGGGTGTTTTAAGATGGAATGGAGATGACATGAATTACCTGTTGTTACGCAGGTCATAGCCTCTCACCATTGCACATTATCAGAAAAGGAATGGTATCGATAAAAGACATGCAGCACTATTAAAAATACGTGATTTCAAAAGTTATTAATTATATTAATACAAATTCAGGCTTAAAGATGTTAAACAAATGTGTCCATAGCAGCCCAAGAGAAAAGGGAAGGGGATGGGTCCCGAACAATTGTCAGGTACACAGCACTGACCTCGGAGCGACATCCCGCCCCTAAGCAGGGTTCTTGTGGCACGTCCCCCACGAAGTCCTCCTCTGGGCAAGCCTCTCTGGATAATGGGCAGGCCTCTTCCTCCGATTGCTCCCCTGGCCAAGGCCCCTATGGGTCGGCCTAACCGTGCCTGGATGTTACTCTTACCCAGGCGCTGCTTTAAGCTCTTCTGGAAGAAAAGGTGTTAGGGAATTGAGATCAAAAAAGCAATCCAATGGGATTTAGCAACTAAAAGTGCAGAGAAAAAGAAGCGAGATGTCTGTGTGGTGGGAAATAAACCTGCACTTGCTGTCAAGGATCCCAAACCAGAAGCAAGCCTTTGCCTCAGAACACAGTGTAAGAGAAGCAGAATTTTGATCCAGAGCTTCTAAGAAGCTTGAGTATGGTTCCATGAAATTGGCATCACCACAAATTATCTCACTAGTTTGGCTACAGAAGTCATATACCACTACTTGGAATGCAAGTTTTAATAAGTACACTATATTTCAAATCGTGGATTCTGCTGATTTTGCACCACCAGTTGACAATGATATGACTTGATTCATACCTGCCCAAGGACTACCACTCTCTTCAAAGGCTTACTCAAACACCATAGGAAGTTCATCACACTCTGGGCAAAATTTAAATTATAAGTTCATTTGAATTCTTGTGACATAAGAACAAGTTTGATTTCTCAGTCAAAGAGGCCAGTGTGTCCATTTTTCCTCTGAGTATCTATCTCCAGACGGTCCACTTTTTACCTTAAGATGTAAATAAACACAAAAAAGTCAAATCTCCTTTCCTTACATATTTTCAATAGCGATAATTCCATGTCTACCTTTGCAAACAGCTCCATTAAGTCAGTGTAATGACCTTTAATTTATAATAAACATATAACTCAAATATATGTCCATAAAAAACCAGCCAAACCTGCATTAGAATTGAGTTATAATCATAAAACTCAGGGTCACATGTGAGAACAAGGATATACCATACAGATTTTTCAATATATCTGTCCCTCAAAGAGAAACCATGAAAACAAGATCTCAGACAATTAAATTCCTTCAAAGGAATGGATGACTGTATCGCCTTGAACACCAAAGCCCTAGCAAACCTGTTCTCCTAAAAACACTAAGTCAATATGAATGAAAATAAATTATGTATCCTCAGGCTTCACATACAAGTTACTACAAATGATTTTCTCTGCAACCATATGCTGTGAATTATTATTAGCATGAGATTACAAACTGCTTATCAGAGGGATAGGCTCTGAATGACACGAGGTCAAGACTTCATTCTACAAGTCTGTTGTGCTTGGTCATTCCAAGTATATCCTCTCAAGATCTGTGCTTTAAGGGGAGCCTATATAGTACTTAGAAGTTCTTCTCCCTTCCCAGTCCTGCCTTGCCACCAACCCTATTCTCTACCTTAACAAGAAGCTCAAGTATGTCAGCTATGCCATCTAGTTTCCACTCTAGAGCTGTGCTTGCTATAGGCTAAGGTATCCACTAGCCACACGTGGCTATTACACACAAAAAAACTTAAAAAAGTAAAATAAAAAATTTAAGCCCCTCAATCACACTAGTCATATTTTCAGTGCTCAACAGTCACGTGGCTAATGGCTACTGTACTGGAGAGCACAGATATAGATAGAGCATTTCCATCATCACAGCAAGTTCTATGGGACACCACTGCTCTAGAGGCTACTTTCTGCACAGATTATATTTAAAGCTTGTTAAAATGTCCTTTGGAATAATATGTCAGACTTGTCTTCAGCAATTTTTAATATTTACTCTTAGAAAACAGTGGTGCCTTTTACTGCTTTCCTGAGTCAGGGATGAATGCAGCCACTCCAAGGCTTAAGGTAGCTGAAGCAGAAGGCCTTGTTTATTTTTGGTCAATGAGCCCAATGGTTCAGGATGGGGGTGGGAGTTATATTTAACTGCTGATTTTATGCACAGCCATGCAGTGCTTCCAGTTAAAGTCCTTACAGTTGCATGGCACCGCCCTCCAGACGCCCAGCCACAGCTTGGACATATCCTTCCACAGCCACTGTCCGGACTTGCATAAAAAGTCTATGAATAATAAAGAGCAGGTTTTATTTCAGATCTGAATAGGATTATTTCTTAATGGAAATTTGAAAGCGAACCCACTAACTCTTAAATTACTCAGTGCTGTAGTTCTATTTTACTGACAAGACTTTAGGTGCTGTGGAGATGAGGGTCACCCTACTCTTTCCACTGTTTAGCACTGAAAACCTTTGACTAAGAGGCCTTTCAGATTCCCTGTACTAGGGAAGCAAGAATAAAGTCATTTCCCTAATTTGTAAATAATTTAATGGGGAATATAGGACTTTTGAAGATCATCTAAAACAGAAAACTAAAAATTCTTTGTGGAAAAGCCAGTCAATCTATTCTTACGGGCAAAGGATCAGAAAACAAGAGATTAATACTCATTGATAACATAGAAACAGGCCACATTGATGGCAAACTCCCTAAAAGAGAAAAACAACAAAAAGTTACTTATTGGTACCTGCCCAAATGGGTATCCTCTGAGCTTCTCTCTCCTCCAGAGAAGTTCAGCTTTTGCCCTGAGCCACCTCATAATTACCCATCATGTCCTGACAGCCTCAGTGGACTGCCTGACAGAGATCAGCTGCTTCTGGAGCATTATGACCCATGCTCTCACCTGCTTAAGTTTTAATGCTGCCTGGACAGAGGGTCTATTCTCCATCTGCTGGGCCAGTCTTCTGTTTCTGGCACTGGCTAGCTGCTGCTGTTGCTGCATCGAAGCCCGAATATTCACTGGCATCGGCTGTTTGTTCTTCAGCATATTAGTAAAGCTTCAAGGTCGAACAAAATGGATGTTTAAATAAAAGCTATTTACAAAACATTTATTGGCATTTTCATGGCTTGCTAGACCAGGAGCTCCAGATCCCACGAACTTAAAGTGGTACACTTAGATCAATGCTGATGTGGGTTCAAGACTCCTCTGCTTCCACAAACTTGCAAGAATCAGAAACTCAGAAATGCAGCTAAGTGTAGCACATTCAATCAAAAGTGATAACAAGGGCTCAGGTAACGGCTTTTAGAGGTGGAAAGCATGAAAAACACGCAATAAGCAGATATGATGACAAGAGACAGAAGATGTAGTTTCAAAGACGGACAAAGCAAGCCAAAACCTCAGGAGACCTGAGGGTGCTATTTTACGGGCAAATATACGGAAGGACAAGAGCACCTTCAAAGCCCATGAAAATGATATACCCACATAAATTATAAGAGCATATCACATTTTCGCATGTATTTGGTCACTTGTAATATGCAAATATAGAGAATCAGAGTAACACACCCTAAGAGATAAAGAGAAGTAAATATGCTTCAGAAAAGACAAACATAAGTAAATCATTTAGTGGCTAATACCAGCTTAATAAAGTCACTAGTCAAAGGCACTCAATGAACAAAGCTCTCAGACAGAAAGTGCCTTTAAATACTATAACTTTTTTTTGTATCAAATGATATATTTTTTCTGACTCCAAAGTATAACTTCTGAAAAGGTTAGTTCAATCATCTAAGAGCTTGTGAAGACACTCTTCTATTACTCCTGTCAAGTTAAGTTTAATGGGATGAAAGAGAACACTCAACTGTAAAAGAATTGAAAACAAAAACAAACTAAAGCAGAATGGAAAGAAAGTGAAATGGAGCAAAGCAAGTGCCTCTTACAAGGCCCAAGAATGACATTCAAGGGCCTTTGGACATATTCTTAGCTTGCTACCTGCCTCTTACAGGCCAGACACAACACTGCTGGCCTTGGACTGGGCAGCAAGCCTACTGCAGCTAGGGTCATGCTACCGAGCTGCACCACCCCTGTATCAACGTAAAAATATGTGAAGAAAAGGGAGGGTGTGAGGAGTCTTTTTAAAATACATCCCACCAGATAAATATTTCAGATAGCATAATATAAAAATCTACTGATAAGGGGTTTTGAAACAACCGCCCAATTTGTTTTGTGTACCACATACGATGCAACTAAGAACAGAGGTCTGTAGCCTTCTGTTGGTATTTAGTTTAAAACAGACTTTTGTGCATTGGACCCCAGCGCCAATTTAAGTAATGTTTTCTTATGAACGAGCTGAAGTTGCTGTTGGCTGCCTCACCGCTCATTTAGAGACATCTTGGTGGTGCTTTTTAGCACAACTTTCGGCGCGGACTGTGCAGCCATCTTCAAATCCCGAGAATCTACAAAGGACAATGGGCAGAATGAGCAAACCAGAACGGCGACTATCTCATTTCAACAAGACCGAAAGACCCCAAAATGAATGAAAAGGCTTGTATTGATGACTATCAACAATCACACCAAAACTCATTTCAGGTACTGAAACAGAAGCTAGTTACTTCAAACTAATAAACTCCTGGGGCTTCCCAGATGGCGCAGTAGTACAGAATTCGCCTACCAATGCAGGAGACATGGGTTCTATCCCAGGGTATGGAAAATCTCCTGGAGTAGGAAAATAGCAACCCTCTCCAGTATTCTTGCCTGAAAAATTCCATGGACAGAGGAGCCTGGAGGGCTATAGTCTATGGGGTCGCCAAGAGTAGGACACGACTGAACACACACACTTTAAGTTTCAAGGCCGCAGGACAAAAAATATCTGCCCAAGCCTCCAAAATGGCAGACCCAAAGCAAGTGTTGTTAAGAGTCTGGTTTTTTACCAACAGCGGTCCTTCTCAACCTTGGCGGCAAGGAGCTTTAAAAAAACAAAACAAAAAGCACTCAGAAGCCTGGGCCCACACCATTTCAAGCACAATCTCTGATGGTGAAGTCTGGGGATGAGCCATTTATAGCAAGGGAAAATACGTCTACCTCGCTGCTTCTCACGTGCAGCTAAAACTGAGAACTACTGATCTAGAGAGATGACACAGGTATACCAATTTCGCAATCACGTTAGGGGCATTAGCAAGGGCCTGGCGACCTGGGGGAGGAAGGGAATAGGAAAGATTTCCTACACGAACATTCCCCTGGGCGTGCGCTCCCAGAGAGCGCGCCACAAAATTTAACCCTAAAGCCGCCATTACTTTCCAACTTTACTTGAAGTCGTGTAATCCTCCTTTCGTCTCAAACCTGTAAGGACCGCCGACGTAGCTCAACTCGCCAACGTTCCTTTTTCATCCCTATCAAATTCCGACCTTTTCCATCAATCCCGCGACGAGTTTTCCAGTTCGGGGTCTCCCCCGCCTCCCTCTTCTGGGCTCCGCCCCCTTCGGGGCCTCTGACTCCTCTATTTGCTTCCACATCCCACCAGCTCCTGTTCCGCGTCTGCCGGGCCCCCCCGTTCCCCCAAACTCCTGCCCTCCTCACCACAGACACGTACCGAAGGAAACGGACGCCAGTGCTCCTCCCGGGGCTGCCACCACGGCTGCGGCAGGCGGGCCGGAGGCCGGCCGAACCTGAGTTGACGGTGGAGGGGCTCGGGTTAACTTGGTGGGCGGTTGGTTAGATGTGTTAAGCGGTAGATTGTTAAGTTAGTTCGTTGCTGCTGGCTGGTTGTCCGGTCGGCCGGTCCGCCTGCTCACCCGGCCTGCTCTTTCCTTCCTTTCACTACGCCGCTGCCGTCAACTCCCGCTCGGTGTGGAAAACAAAATGGCCGCCACGTCCAGGGCAGAATGGGACCGGCTAAAATGGCGTCGACGCAGCTACGTCAGACGTCAGATCCGCCGCACCCCTAGAGGGGCGGGAGAACTTGTGCCACGCCTGTGCGGGGATTAGGGCGGAGCCCTAGGGAGAAGGCGGGACTTTAGCAAAGGCCTCGTCCGTATTACACGCAGCGCCCCGCCCAGGGAAGGGCGTGGCCAAATGGTTTTGCTCTTGGGTTTTAAGGGGCTGCGGATGATTAAGTGATCTGCGTATCTGGGGCTGATTTAATCTCTGTGAAAGAGTGGTCCGTATTTTCTCGCGCGTCCTTCTGCCCCTGAAACTAAGACAGAACAACTAAAATTCTTTAGGCGGATGTGCCTCGATCTTTCTTGCGGACCACTGGGCTCGAGGAGTTTGCACTCGGGTAGTTGCACTCCCCTTATTCACCCCGGCCCCGGGTCAGAGAAATGTAGATTATAGCAAAAGCCCCAACGGAGGCCGGGGGGGCCAGTGGTCAGAGCACACCTCTACTGGGTTCTGCGCCACTCATCACCGTCTGTCCGTATTTCCCTCTTCACTTCCCTCCCCAGCTTGGCCTGAATATTGTTAAATCCTTATTTTGTGGGGCCTTTACGTCTCCCTTCCCGTTTCCGTGTCCACTCTCGCCGTTTTCCGTTCGTGTGGATTTTGATGCAGACCTATACGGGATTTTTATTATGCCTTGACACACAATAAAGGGCTCAAATATTTGAAGAATGAGTGAATGAACACATCTTCACCCTTGCCCCCAATATAAGCGCATCAGATCCCTTCATTTTCCTTCTTAGCATATATTTGTGAGTTTAATGTTTTGGTATCCTTACTGGGCTTTACCTATGTGATGTTGAGGGTTGTGTGTTGTTAGGCTCACTGCTGTGTCCCCAGCTCCCATACGATGTCTAGCACATGGTAGGTCTTAAGTAAATACTTTGAAGGTTGAAGGGAAATTCTGCCTTTATAGCTGAGACGCTGGTACAGGTATTAGCTTCATACATCCTCCACTTCTAGCTGGAACCTTGAATCCCAGCCTTCCTGGGCCTTCAGCATTCCTTAAATAGGAAGATGCAACGGTCCCTTGACCTGTCTCCAAAAAGATCTCTCCTCAAATAAGGCAAGTTGTGAGTGAGCAGCCTTCATTTCCCCACCTACTCTATACTGTCCACCTACTCTATGCTGTTACCAAAGGAGACAGACAGCAACGGGCGGCTGGTGAGACAGAAGCCTTTAATGAAAGAGGAGTTGCAGGCCTGGCCCACTATTCTTGCGCCCTTGTTGGTGGGGAGGGAAAAGTAAGGTGAGGGGAAGCAGGGTGAAGGAGCAGGCATGGCAGGGTGGAGGGGACGAGCGCTGCCGCGGGGCTGTCTCCTCAACTGTTCTCCCAGAAGAAGTTGTTGCACGCCACCGTGAGGGCAGCCACCAGCACCACATACTCCTGGAAGTCCACCTCTCCATCTCCATTCTCATCCAGCTCCTTCATCACCTTGTCCACAGCGTCTGCATCCTTCTGGGCCTGTGGAGGGAGGAGATGGAGAGACAGGTATACAGGGAGATGAATAGCACTGAATCAGGGGCATGGGGGGAGGGGTGATTGATTGGGGAGAAAAAGGCAGAGATGAGCAAGAGGAAAACTACTTATAATTATGGGACTCTTGTTTCCTTCCTCAAAACCAACAAAACATTTGTGGCTTCCGGTTGCCTACAGAATTAGCTCCCTAACAAGGCAGAATAATAAAAACAATTACCATATGTTGAGTGCCTACAATGTGACAAGTTCTGCACTAGGAGCTTTACAAGCATTCTCATTTAATTCTAGCACAATTAGAATGAAGTGGGTTTCATTATTCCCATTCTAGAGAAGAAACAAATTGACAGTTAGTGGTTAAAGAACATGCCCAAACTCACACAGCTAGAAAGTAATAGCATCAGAATTTGAACCCAGGTCTCATAAAATCTAAAAGCTGATACACTTTCTACTGGTTTCTTTTCTGCATCCTTCAGTTCAATCAAAACTACTGAACATATTCCATCTTCTTTCTCCCATCCTCTTGTTCAGATATTGTGCGTGTGAGGTTGCTTCAGTCGTGTCCAACTTTTTGTGACCCTCTGGACTGTAGCCTGTCAGGCTGCTCTGTCCATGGGATTCTCCAGGCAAGAATACTAGAGTGGGTTGCTGTGCCCTCCTCCAGGGGATCTTCCTGACCCAGGGGTGTCTCCTGTGGCTCCTGCATTGGAGCGGATTCTGAGACTGAGCCACCTGGGAACACTTCAGATACTGTACCTCCTCCTAAAATGTGTTTACTTACTCTAATAATCTTCCAGGGGCTTGAGTGCCACCTCTTTGGAGAGGTTCTCCCACTGCAGTTAGGTTAATATTCTCCCATAATCCTTTCTGACACCTCTGTTAAGGCCCTGGGTGCTTCCTGGTGATCAAGGTTTGCTTTCAAGTGTCAGTCTTTTCCTTCTAGGCTGTGTGTTTTGTTATTGATGCGTCTACACATCGCCTAGCCCTTAACAGGTGATCAGTAAATCAGGGCATTTTGACTTGAACCCAGAGGAGTGGGGGGCAGGGGGAGGGGTAGGAGACGGATGGTTGGGCTGAGCTGGGGTGGGGAGATGGCAGAGAGGAGCATACTTTGTTCCCCCATCCCTCCCCAACTCCACCCTGTACCCCCACCCTGTGCTCACATCCAGGAAGCCGGAGAGCTCCGTCTGCAGCAGCTCTTTCAGCTCCTTCTTGCTCAGCTTGTACTTGTCTCCCTCTTTGCCCGAGTGGGCGTGGAACACATTGATGAGAGTCTCCATCGCCGTCTCCAGCTCAGAGCCCATCTCGAAGCTTACCTACCCACGTCCCATCATGGAAGTGAGCTTGGACCATGCTTAGGGTACCTGGGGTTGGGGTAGGGTCCCACAGCTCAAAGAGCCATGAGATCGGATCCCCACCACAATTCATCTTTCCTGAGATTTTACACAAACAGAACTTCTAGACTCATTCTCTGAGCCCTTCAATCCATACGCTAGCCAGAAAGAGTCAGGGCTTTGGGCATGGAGGTGGAGCAGCTGGAGCTGGGCTCACTTTAGAGGCCTAGAGTGGACTCTGCTTGGCTCCTGGCTGCCTGGACAGACACTGAGGTGGGTGGGGCAGGCAGGCGGGGGTGGTCACAGGACCCAGTTTGGCTTCCTCTGGCTCTATTTTTACCCTTGGATTGCCTGCCTAGCACAGCCAAGCTCTGCTATTGGGGATGGTGGGCTGGGCTCCCTTCTATAACCTTGACTCTGTGGCCCACCATAAACAAGGAGTCAGCCTGGAGCCCTTGGTCAGCTTGGTGGAAAGGGTGGCAGTCCGAGTGGATGGTCCAAGATTCATGGGGAGGGAGCCTGAACATGTCACTTTGGCTTCCCTCCATTACCTCTAGTTTGGTTCCTCTTACTTCTCTGCAGAATCAGCCCTTCTACTGGGTAGTAGTGGGAAGGGAAAGAGGAATGTCTGAGCCTTTTCCCTGGAGCCAGGGCTCCCAAGGAAGGGGAGAAGATACCTGCGGGATCTTGTCTCTGCTGTTGGCCGCTCCTGTCCCCAGGCCAACTTGGGTGATATTAGGACAGTGGCAGCAGGGAGGATGGGGCTGGGATGTGTTTGGGGAGATAAAGGCTGAATGCATGAGATCTTCTAAATCCAAGGGGCTGGGAGAGAGGAGGGGAAAATGGAGGGGTCTGTTGAAGAGAGGGGACTACCAAGGCCTCTTTCCCTTGGCCTTGGGACAGTTGGCCCCTCCACAGCCTCCGGGGGCAGCTCAGGTATCTCAGATCAGGTATCCCCATCCTTCCCCAGGCCTGAGGGGTCAGACAATGGGCTCTGATCAGATGACATCCTAGCTCTTCAATGGAGCCCTTGTGTGTGTCACCTGAACTCCGGACATGAGAAGCGGCTGTCACAGAGACCTGGGGGAGATGGAACCCAAGCTGGGGCTGATAGAGGGGATAAGGAGGAAGAGGGAGGGGTGCTCATGGCTCAGTTACCAGCCCCATCCAGGAAGGGCACCTAGAGGGTGCCTGGAGACCTCGAGCAGCCTGGGATTTTGCGTAGGGGCCATTTTGAAAGGACTTTGGCAGGGAGGGGGTAGACAGAAAAACAAAGGGAAAGAACGAGAGGAAAGAGGAGCCGAGGTATGGGACAAGAAAGAGGAGGAGGAGAAAGGGAGGTCATATGAAGGGAGGGTGGGAGTGGGTAGAGTTCCCTAGTGCCCCCTCTTCCTGGTATCACATGGTCCATGCTCTCGGAGGGAACCTGGGCAAGGCTGGGTGGGGTGGCAGATACACAAAGGCTGCTGGTGGGTGGGTGTGCAGAAGGAGCAGTTCCATCTGCTTTCTTATTCTTATGCCACTGGAAGCAAGGCAAGAGCTGGTTCTCCTCTCCAGCACCTGGGAGAGGGAGGGAGCTTTGTGGGGGCTCTTGAGGGCTGTGTGGTAGGAGGGCCGGGTCTCCTGGAAGCTCAGTGGCTGGGATTCCCACTGGCTTCCTCACCCGCCAAGCTCCCAGATTTCCCTCTGACCTTCAGTTGCCTCCCCCCAGCACCTTCCAAACAATGTCTCCCCCAAATCCCAAACTCCTCTCAGACCCTCAGGGCACTGCAGTGCCATCCGCCTCAGTCTCCTGGAACCCTGCTGAAGCCCCCTCTTCCCCAGGCTGGCCAGGGCAGGGAGCAGGGCAGATGGGGCAGGATACTCACTGTCAGCCTGGGAGCAGGTTCTGGACAGGCAGACGAGGCTGCAAATGTGGCTCCTGGAGCTGTGCAGGAAGACCTGTCTTCAGCTGTCCTTCCCCTGCGACGCCCCCTCCGCACCGGCTCCACCCCTTCACAGACAGACACCCAGTGGGGCGAGGGGCCAGGAGTGGACAGAGGCGCCCTCTGTCTCCTGGGCTGAAACAGGCTGCCCTGTGTCCTCTTCTCCAGCCTTGGATGCCACCCCCACGCAGGGGCCCAAATGGCAGGGCCCAGGAGGAAGGGAGGTGGGAAAGGTCCTGGGAAGAAGGAACACTGAGAGGCCTTCTGGACTCTTCCTCCCATGCTCCACCCTCCCCTCCCAGTAATAATGGGTGTGCAGCCGGGCAGAGAGGAGGTGTGTGCACCTGACTGAGGGGGCTCATCTTGGAGGGGACTCCTCGGTGAATAATTTAGTCTTGGGAGTCTCCCTGAGGGGTTTCAGCCTGACAACCCCACTGAAGGATTTCAATCCAGGGTCTCCTCTGTGCGGGGCACTCAGCCTGGGTCCCGCTCTGTTTGTCGGGTCTCAGAATGGATCCTCTGTGGAGGTCTTGGGCTGCAGGATCCTTAGTGGGGTCTCATTTTGAGGGGCCCTCTGTGGTGTTTCTTAGATGGGACCTCTCAGTGCTGAGCTCCCCCAGTTGTTTTTCCAATCTGCAGTGCCTTCTCCCAATGGCAATAGGCTGCTGCTGCTGCTAAGTCGCTTCAGTCGTGTCTGACTCTATGCGACCACATAGATGGCAGCCCACCAGGCTCCCCCGTCCCTGGGATTCTCCAGGCAAGAATACTGGAGTGGGTTGCCATTTCCTTCTCCAATGCAGGAAAGTGAGAAGTGAAAGTGAAGTCACTCAGTCGTGTCCGACTCCCAGAGACCCCATAGACTGCAGCCCACCAGGCTCCTCCATCCATGGGATTTTCCAGGCAAGAGTACTGGAGTGGGGTGCCATTGCCTTCTCTGCAATGGAAATATACATACACCTCATTAGAGAAGTGGGTATGGTGGGCCAGCAGGCTCCCTGTATTGGGAGTGATGGGATCCCAGGATGCCTGATGAGTGGGATCTGGCCAGGCAGCTCCAGGGAGTCCCCTCCCTCACCAAGTGGAGACAGGTGGGCTGGGTTGTGGGGACCAGGGTTCCTGGCCTGATTGCTGGAGCAGGGGTGGGACGCCGTATGTGTGATTGGGCAGGTCTCCTCTCCACAATCTACGATGGAAATTTGACACCTCCGGGCTTGGGAGGGGCTCTCTCCTCCTTCCTGGAGGTTTATAAACCACAGTCCTGGGGCTCCTGCTTGCTGCACCCCATCTCCTTGCCCCGGTGAGTCTTTCCCTTTAACCCCGGAGGGAGCCTGGGGAGCATTTTTTTCCGCCCTGGGCTCCCAAGTCCCTCCCCTGGACCTGGCTTAGACTGGGATTCAGGAAATGGCTTTGGGAAATGCAGCAGCAGTCCTCACAGAGGGGAGGGGGTGGGCTGGAAAAGGGAGGATGAGTGGGCATGGGAAGCCGTCACCCCCCGAGTTCCCCCTCCACCACTGCCTCCGGCTGTGAGTGCCAGTACCCAGCCCAGACCGCTGTTTCTGGGAGACGAGGGTAGGGAGGGCTGTGGGGTCTTGAGCTCCACACTCTGCCCAGCTGCCCCCAAGGGGAGATGTGCGTGGGGCGACAGAGAGGCGGGTTCTGTCCAGACCGAGCCAGCCCTGACCACAGCTGGGCATCTGCCAGACCCTGGCTTCTCTGCTGGGAAGAGCGGCCAGTGTGTGTGTGTGGGGGCGGGTGCAGTGCAGGCGGGTGGAGACCCAGGTCCTTGCACAAACAAGCTTTGGAGACAAACAACCCCGTGACCCTTTGAGGCTGGTGAAACTCCAAGAAAGGGTCCTTGGGACTAAACCCCACGAGAGGGGCCACACGAGACTGAGAGGAGTCCAAAGAAAGACCCCAGTCTGAAAGCCTCCTCCCAGATGGAGGGGTCTCCAGACTGAGGGACCAACGCACAGGGGTCCCTGAGACACGGATACAGCAAAAGGATCCCCAGACTGTGAGACCTAGAGAGGAAGGGGTTCCTGGAAGTGAACATTCCTGCCTCCTTACGCTGAGGTACCGTTGCCTAGTCCCTTGCCCCAAGCTCCATCCCCTCATCCTTGTCCCTTTTCTTCTTCCCTGTGAGGCTTCCTCAGGCAGAGACTTGAGGTGGCAGCGCCAGGGCAGGGGCCTCTGGCCTGTCCTGACTCTCCCTTCCTCTCCTTCCCCCTCCAGCAGGCCAGCCCCGTGAGGACATCAGCCCCAGCTGCAGGGTCCTGATGGCAGCCGAGCCACTCACTGAGCTGGAGGCGGCCATTGAGACAGTGGTCACCACCTTCTTCACCTTTGCAGGGCGGGAAGGCAGAAAAGGCAGCCTCAGCGTCAATGAGTTTAAGGAACTGGTCACTCAGCAGTTGCCTCACCTGCTCAAGGTGGGTGGGGGTCTCTGGGCATGCGGTTTTGGGAGCCAGGGACTGAAGGACACTGGGTCCGTGAGGAGATATTGCTGAGCATAGGTGACCACAGGTGGACTGAGAAGAAGTGTGTGGCAACTGCATGTGTAAATGGTTCTGGCTGTTCTTGCCTGGTGTGTGTGTGACTAGGTAATACTATGAGTGCATGTGTGTTGCTGCAAAGGGCTTTGTGCTCCTGCCAGGCGATGCTGTTGGGTTCTTGTTGGGTCTCTCTGGTTTCATTTTCCCAGCACAGGACTGGACCCAGAGCTGGTTTCCGGAAGATTCATAGGCCATCAGAGCTGAAAGGAGGCCAAGAGAAAATATGGTCCAAAGTCCTCACTTCACATGTATAGAAACTGAGGCTCAGCTATGGGAAAGGGTTTGTTAAAAATAAAAACACAGCCGAACTCACAGAGTCGCAGAATCTCAAAGCAGGAGGTTCCTGTAAGTGGTTTGTGGTTATTCCCCGCGCTCTCTGGGAATCCCCTCGGTAATGCAACCGACACCATCATTCTTTCTCTCCTACTTACAGGATGGGGTAGGGATTTACGTTTCATCTTCTTTGGGTTGGCACATCATCCCAGGCTGTTCAGTTTCATTTACATCCTTTCTGAAAATTCACAGGCACACGAAAGTGTGTGAATATGGATTAAAAAAAAAAAATCCCTACAAACTAGTCTCTGAAATGCATAGTCTACCATCTAGAATATCTCCTACATCCTTAAACTTCTCCCTTCCTCTTCTCACAGGAAACGTCAGGCTCTCCCCTGAAAATACAGCATTCCCTGTAGCCCTGTCAAATAATGACTGGTTTTTCTTCCAAATCTAATTCCTTCTGGGCCTGGAAATTCAGGTAGTGACCTCTTTGCTTTTCATTGCAACTTCCAAATGATAGTTTCCTCTCCTTCTCCTCCCCCACTCTCCCTCTCCTGTCCCTGCTCTCCCCATCTCTTCTTTTTTTTGGCTGCACCTGTGGCATCTTGTGGGATTTTTTTTTAGTTCCCCTGACCAGGGGTCAAACCCAGGCCCTTGGCAGTGAGAGCACAGAGCCCTAACCACTGCACTGCCAGGAAATTCCATCTTCATCGTGAGACACTGAGCTCCTTGGAAGCTCATATATACGCCTGCCATTCTAATTGTACACCTTATAGCTCTTCAGCTTCTGGCTTACTGTTTTTCTTCTCGTCATTGCCACTGTCAGAATCCACACAGACAACTCATTCCACACCTGGGCCTTTCGATTTCTTCAATTCCTTACTTTCAAAGATTCTGTCTTCCTGCATCTCAGCATTCTTGCCTCTCTGCCCCACTGCCCTGTTCAAGATCTTTACATCTTGTCATTACCAGTGCATCGTCTCCACAATCTCAGTTTCAGGCCTGTCTTCATCGACCACCTCCTGCCATTCCATCCACTCCATCCCTTCACTCCACCATTCTGACTCCACTGGAACCTTCAGTCTCTTGACCTTAATTAACACTTTTCCATCTTCCATCACCATCCCTCAAGACCTCACTTCCCTTCTTACTCTGCTGGGTTCTAAGGCTCACCACTATAATCACTTGCTCAACTCCCCTTGATTCTCTTTGTTTCTGTCTTAGTTATTTGGCAAAATCTCAACCCGGGTTAAATCCGACATTTCAACGCCATTAGCTTGCTGGTGAAACCCACCATTCTGCGGCTGAATTTGGCTGGAGAAAAATATACTTCCACGTTGACTTGTCTTACTTTAAATCTATGACTGTTGGCAATGCCTGGTCATTCTCCATTCCCCTACTTGATTCATTTACCAGCCCTTTCAGATGATTATTTCACAACTTTTCCTTTCTCCTCAACTCCAGGACCTCTTCTCATAATCTCCTTGTCACTGAGAATTTTTCTCACTGAGAAAATAAAAGCCATCAGGAAACTTCTATGTGCTTCCTCCCCCAAATTTACTAACTGATCAGCGCATTTCCTGCCTGCCTTCATGTTACGGGAATGATCTCTCTCTGCTTTTAAGGCTGGTCCCTCTGCTGGTGGCGCTAAATCCCATTCCTTCTCACCTTCTGAAAGACATAACTCTCCCAATTCTTCCTCTCTTCTCTTGCATCATCAAAACTTCCCTCTGTACGGACTTCCCTGGTGGTCCAGTGGTTAAGACTTCCCCTTTCAATGCAGGGGACACGGGTTCGATCCCTTGTCAGGGAGCTAAGATCCCATATACCTTGTGGCCAAAAAGTCAAAACGTAAAGCAGAAGCAATACTGTAACAAATTTAATAAAGCCTTTTAAAATGGCCCACATAAAAAAAATCTTAAAACTTCCCTCTCTACCGCCCTTGACCCTGTAATTCCCTCCAGCTATGCCTTACACCTCTGCTCCCCTTTGTAGTAAAACTCCTCAAAAGCAGGGAGAGTTATTTATACTTGCCGTCCCTGCTTTTCCTCTCCTGGTTCAGAATGCACATCCCCCAGGGGTCTGCTAGACTTACTCCTCATTTGACTCAGATGGCACGTCCTCAGCGTGGCCCTCCTTCACCACCGAGCACAGAAATCACCTCCTGTGCCCTGTACCTTTGTTATTGTTGAGTTGCTCAGTCGTGTTGACTCTTTTGTGACCTCATGGACTGTATCCTGCCAGGTTCCTTTGTCCATGGGATTTTCTAGGCAAGAACACTGGAGTGGGTTGCCATTTCCTTCTCCAGGGGAGTCTTCTCAACCCAGGGATTGAACTCTCATCTCCACATCTTCTGCATTGCAGGTGGATTCTTTACTGCTGAGATACCAGGGAAGCCTAAGACATCAGGACTGATATGTGCTTAGTCGCTCAGTCGTGTCTGACTCTTTGCGACCCCATGGACTGTAGCCCACCAGGCTCCTCTGTCCATGGGATTTCCCAGGCAAGAATACTGGAGCAGGTTGCCATTTCCTGCTCCAGGGGATCTTCCCAACCCAGAGATCCAACCTTCACCTCTTGCGTCTCCTGCATTGGCAGGTGGACTCTTTACCACTGTGTCACCTGGGTAGCCCTCTGTCCCCTTTACCCTAGAGCTGTTTTCTTTCAGGACAGTTTCTTCACAACAGCCTCCATTACATAATTTAATTTAATTTATTTTTAAGATATTTATTTACTTATTTGACGGCGCCAAGTCTGAGTTGCAGCATGTGGGATCTCGTTCTCTGACCAGGGATTGAATCCAGGCCTCCTGCATCGCGAGTGTGGAGTCTTAGCTGTTGGACCACCGGGGAAGTTCTTCCATTATATAATTTTATGTTACCAAGAAGTAACATGTAATTTCCTTCCTTTCCATTGGAGGAAACATTCTGATTTTCATAAAGGGGAGGAATCTGCTCACTGCTTTATTTTCAGCACTTAGAGTGGTGTCTCACTCTTAGGTGGTGTTGGTTGGTCTCTCAGTCTTGTCTGAATCTTTGTGACTCTACAGACTGCAGCATGCCAGGCCTCCCTGCCCTTCACTGTCTCCTGGAGCTTGCTCAAACTCATGTTCATTGACTCAGTGATGCCATCCAACCATCTCATCCTCTGTTGCCCGCTTCTCCTCCTGCCCTCAGTCTTATCCATGTTTTCTTCCATATCCTTCAGTTCAGTTTTCTTCACAAAAGCTTAAAATATAGTTCTACATTTTTCCTGAGTGCTTTATTTTATATTTTTACTATTCTCAGTGGAATCTTTCATATTATATTTCCAAAATGGTATTTGTTTTTAAGTATTAATATTATCACCAGATACTTTATCATTTCTAATAGTTTTTTTTGGGGGAAAGAAATACAGAATTGTAGCTAAGAGCATAAGCTCCAAGTTAGACAACCTAGGTTCAAATACAGGGTCTAGTTTGTCATCTGTGGTGAGTACTTTAATCTTTCTGAGCCTTGATTTCTCACCTGTGAACTGGACTCGTACCGTTCTTGTTGGATTGGTCTTACATTTATTCAGTCAGTATTTATTGAGTGCCTACTATGTTCTGTTCTGACATTGACCTAGGCTTTGGGTTATAGTAGTGACCAAGCCTCCACTCTGTGCCAAACACTTTCCCAGGCATTGGTAACACGGTGGTGGACAAGATGGACAAGGGCCCTATGTTCCTGAAGCCTTTCATTCTAGCAGATTATGAAGACTGAATGATGTAAAGCATGTAATATGTTCAGCATAATGCTTGGAACAGTCAGAACTATTAAATGCTTACACTTGCTGAAATGTTAGCTTTTATTGCTCTTTTTGGTTTTTCCTAGGTATACAGTTATCTAATTGCTAATATTACAAGGGGTGAATTTACATCCTCTTTCTTAACAATTTTACTTTTTATTTCTTTCTCTTGACTAATTGTATGTTTCCCCTCTCCCTCCCCATGTAACACTTGCAATTGCTTTCCCCTGGCAATGCTTATAGTATTTTACAGTTAAGTGTGACTGTGTCCTTTAAAAAAGTCTGTTGAGCTCTTCTATGAATTAGTTTCGTGCCATCTATAGATCTGGAAAGCCGCCTTAGCCTTCATCCAAACGTTGATTCAAATGTTGGGCATGCGCTGTGCCTGAGGCATCCTTGTCTGGTTTGACATGGATCTGTTGTTCAACAGTCAACTTTTCTGTTGTGGTTATCCATCTGGCAACAAACCCTTTGATCACGGTGGTCCAACTTAGAATATCCTTAGATTTCACAGGTCTGCTGGGAGAGACTTTGCCAAGGACCCCCTAGAAAACCAGATACCTTGTGTCCTTGCCATTCCCCTGATCTACCAGGCTAGTGACCCGGCTGGAAGAATAAGGCATTAGGGTTACACAAGCAGGCAGCAAAGTGCTGTGAATGCCTCCAACTTTCTGTGAGGGAGGAGGGTGGCCTGAGAAGACTCTGAGGGTGGTCAGAGGGAGTCCATGCCTACAAGGGCTCCCCAAGTGTCCTTGGGCTTATCCCAGGGCTGGTGCAGTGATGTGCTGAAACCTCCTGGTACCTGCAGTTGAAGGCCCATTTGTGCATCTCTTCCCCTCTCTGCGTTCAGTGACATCACGTTTATGGTTCACAATCCCCCATGGTGGGTGTATTTAGACCACAGCACACACTATAACCAGGTTCCCCACTTCCACCCTTTGCTTCCCCCTGGAGTTGGGCACCAGGGCAGTGCCATGTTGAGGCTGCAGCTTCATCCAGAAGGTGTGAGGGTAGCTCTAGTGCTCTTTGAGGGAAGGGAATAGTGACTGGCAATTCTTCCCTGTCTCCCTGTGTCCAAACAGTCATTTCTAACTCTACTGTTTGCTGTGGTGTCTCCCCAGGATGTGGGCTCCTTAGATGAGAAGATGAAGAGCTTGGATGTGAATCAGGACTCAGAGCTCAAGTTCAGCGAGTACTGGAGGCTGATTGGGGAGCTGGCAAAGGAGATTAGGAAAGAGAAGGCCCTGGAGATCCGGAAGAAGTGATGCCAGCTGGCTGGGATGGGGGCGGGCATGGCATGGCTGGGTTGAACCCCACTCCCCGCAAATAAAGCTTTCTCCTTGAAACATGGATGTTGCTTATTCCAGACCCATCCTGATTTCTTCTCTTGAGACCAGGGGGGTGGGAAAGCTCTGCCCCCACCTGAGGGCAAGTCCAAAAATTATGAGCACCAACATAATTCGTCTTCAAATATTCTGCAGCATCAGGTCTCGAACGGGTAGGTGCTCAGTAATACACGGTTGATGAGTGAATATATGAAAGGTAGACTGAGATCTCTGGGACATGTGAGGGGACTTATATCCCGCCAGCTGCTCTGGGGCTTGGTCTTGGCTTTTACTTTCTTATTCCTGGGGTTTGTGTCCTTGGATGGTAATGATAGCAGTGAACATGTGTTGAGGGCTTGGTCTGTGCCAGGAATGGTGCTGAGCATTTTCTTGCATTAGTTAATTCTCACAGGCTGTTGAGGGAAGTACTATTTTTAAGTCCTGTATCAAAGAAGAGGAAACAGATTTTGGAGAGGTTAAGTCACAAAGACAAGAATAGGTGGAACTGGAACTTCCCCGGTGGAGTGGCCAAGACTCCACGTTCCCAATGTGGAGAAACTGGGTTTCATCTCTGGTTGGGGAACTAGATCCCATATGCTGTAACTAAAGATCCTGCACAGTGAAGGTCGAAGATCCCTCGTACCACGACTAAGACCCGGTGCAGCCAAAAAAAAAAAAAAAAAGAATAGATGAAACTGGGTTGAAATTCCAGAGCCTCTGTGATGAATTGGGATCGTCTCTCAATGGGTACACTGGACCGGGTTCTCGTCCTTCTTGGCTGGAGAGGCATGCGGTTTACACTATCTGCCACCAGAGGGAGCAGGGGTGGGGCAACTCAGCAGGTGCTGCCTTCCAGGGCCTGGCACCGCCTTACTGTCAGGAGGCTATCATTTGAGGCCGCTGAGTCCAGAGGAACGTTTAGTCTAAGACAGTCTCCTCATCACACATCATAAAAGGGTCCTAGATTGAGATTTGCCCTGTAAGTACCCCTGGACAGAGAAACCTCAGAGGGAACCCCAGGCTGGAGCTCTGAGGGTCTACTTGAGACATTCCAGAGTGGCTCCCCCAAGACAGATACCCTAAGAGGGACGCCCAGACTGAGATATTAGAGACCTCGGGCTGAGGCACTCTTGGAGAAACACTGCGATTGAAATACCCTCAGAGGGGTCCCCAGATTGAGACCCTTTCAGAAGAATTCTCAGAATAAGACACTTTGGGGACTTCCCTGGTGGTCCAGTGGTTAAGAATCCACCTTCCAATGCAGGGGATGTGGGTTCAACCCCTGGTTGTGGAACTAAGGTCCCACATACCTCGGAGTGCAGCCAAAAAAAAAAAGAATAAGACACTTCCAGAAGGGTCCTCTCATTGAGACACAGACACCCCTGTGTGCTTAGTCACTCAGTCATGTCCAACGCTTTGGGACCCCATGGACAGTACCCGCCAAGGCTCCTCTGTCCATGAGATTCTCCAGGCAAGAATACCGGAGTGGGTTGCCATGCCCTCTTCCGGGGATCCTCCCAACCCAGGAATCGAACCCAGGTCTCCCGCATTGCAGTCAGAGTCTTTACTGTCTGAGCCACCAAGGAAGCCCAAGAACATTGGAGTGGGTAGCCTATCCCTTCTCCAGGGGATCTTCCTAACCCAGGAATTGAACCGGGGTCTCCTGCATTGTCGGAGAAGGCAATGGCACCCCACTCCAAGAAGGCAATGGCACCCCACTCCAGTACTCTTGCCTGACAAATCCCATGGACGGAGGAGCCTGGTAGGCTGCAGTCCATGGGGTCGCTAAGTCGGACACAATTGAGAGACTTCCCTTTCACTTTTCACTTTCATGCATTGGAGAAGGCAATGGCAACCCACTCCAGTACTCTTGCCTGGAAAATCCCATGGATGGAGGAGCCTGGTAGGCTGCAGTCCATGGAGTGGCTAAGGGTCGGACACGACTGAGCAACTTCACTTTCACTTTTCGCTTTCATGCATTGGAGAAGGCAATGGCGACCCACTCCAGTGTTCTTGCCTGGAGAATCCCAGGGACGGGGGAGCCTGGTGGGCTGCCGTCTCTGGGGTCGCACAGAGTCGGACACGACTGAAGCGACTTAGCAATAGCAGCAGCTCCTGCACTGTAGGCAGATTCTTTACCACCTGAGCTACCAGGGAAGCCCAATTGAGGGCAAAAGTACAGAGGAACCCTGGAAGGAGAGAGACGAGGGAGGGACACTGTGAGATATGCCTGGACCTCAGAATTTAGGAAAGGAGCCTAGAGACTCTGGCTCTGAGCTTCGCCTGATCACACTGACTCCCCTGCCTTCTTCCTCCCCATGGGCTGAGGAGGGCCCCTGGGGTTGGGCTGAGTCCCCCCACCTCAAACTCCGGTCCAGGCTCCCTGGATGTCGTTGTGGGTGCTGGATTGTGTGTTTGGGGGAAGGGGGTTGCAATGCAGCCTCTGTTCAGGGAAGATATGGAATTCTGAGGGAGGGAGGAGCAGCTAGCCCAACCAGTTTGGAGAGGTTGTTAGCTGACAGATAGCCTGCGTGCTAGCTGCTCTGGGAACTGAAAGGAAGTCCCGGACAACCCTCAGTCGGCTCCCTCCTCCAGGCTGCCCTTCTCTGGCTCCTTTCTCCTGACCCAAGTCTCTTCCCTCAGGACTGGGGAAGGCTGGGGTCTGGGACCTCAGCAGGCTTGAGTGTCGCTATCTAAATTGGCCTTGAGGGGAAAGGAGTGTGTGTGTGACACTTTAAAGGACAGAGAGGTCCCTGGGGACATCTTTCAAGCCACGTGTCCTTCATTCCCCTAGGCCACAAAACCCGCCCTGACCAGCCTCTTCTCCTTTCCTGGTGGTTGACTCAGGGCCTCTCAGAGCCCCTCTGCTTCTCTGTCTTACTTTTCCTCCAGGCCTTTCCTCCCAGGCTTCGCGCCACTGTGTTTCCAAGTCTTCCCTCTCTCCCTCAGCAGCCTCTCCTCCCCTTTCTTCCCTGGACTCTGCCTGCTGGTCTGGGGCCAGGGGGATCCCAGACCCAGCTTCTCCACGATTCCCTCCTCTCGGCCAGGACGGGGCGGGCTCCCGGAACTGCAGCCAATGGAGGTGGGGCCCTAGGAGGTGGAGCCCCTACTGCAGGCTCACAGTCCAGGCGGCAGCTAGAGCTGGGTGGCCCAGCCAGAGCTGGGAGGCCCAGCCCCCTGCCTCCCCTCCCTCCGCCCAGGTATAAGAGCTGAGCTCAGGTGAGCTAGCTTCTTCAGTCCTGTCTCAGAGGCTGCCAGCGGGTAAGGAGACCCAGGGCTTTTCACCCAAATGGACTGAACCAGGTTCAGAGGGCATGCTTAGCCTATCCTAGCTTAGTCTGGCTGGGGAAGGTCTGGGGGACCAGGCCCTGGAGGCTGGGGTGTGTGTGTGTGCGTGTGTGTGTGTGTGTGTGTGTGTGTGTGTGTGTGTACAGAACAGTGGGGGGCTGAGGAGAGGCCTCTAGATAGTAGGCCTGGGGCTGTGACCTTAGCTCCTGGAGCCTGGGCAGGGAAGGGCTTATGTGGTGTTGGCTCTGACCCCCTGGGTGAGGCACAGAATATCTGGGGTGCAGCCAAAGGGGATAGTTGAGCAAGAAATGCTGAGTTCTCCCCTTAGCTCAGCTGCCCCTCTCCTCTGAGCAGATCATGAGCCATCAGCTCCTCTGGGGCCTGCTGTAGGATGACAAAACTCTCACCACAGGGCCGAGCGCGTCGAGCATCATGGGACAGTGTCGGTCAGCCAACGCTGAGGTGGGCCCATTCATTCCTGACCTTCCTGTTCCCGCTCCTCTCCTTCACCCTGAGGGTCTGTGTCCCCCACTGACTTCTGTCCCCTCACCTTGGCCTTGCTCTGCACTCCAGACCCTGCCTGTGAGACCTGAACCTCCTCTCTGGTGCCCACACAGGGTGATGAAGATGGGCCCCCCTGATGAGGATGCTTGGGCCTCATGCTAGGACCTGCCCTGCCTGGAGGCTGGGGGAGGCGGGGAGGAAGCCTTGTCCAACCCATGGCTGAGGGCAGAGGACAGTGGGGGCAAAGGGTGCTGGATGCTGGGCTTTGGGGGTGGGCGAGGGCCCATGGGCCTGTCAGCTGTCTTATTCTGTTGGCTCTGTCAGGCTCCTGGGGAAGCAGGCTGTCATAGGGTGGGTGAGGCCTCCTTAACATGGGTGATGTCTCTTGTCCTTAGGATGCCCAGGAACTCAGTGATGTGGAGAGGGCCATTGAGACCCTGATCAAGAATTTCCACCAGTATTCGGTGGAGGGTGGGAAGGAGACGCTGACTCCCTCCGAGCTCCGGGACCTGGTCACCCAGCAGCTGCCCCACCTCATGCCGGTACTGAGAGAGTGAACCCCGCCCCAGGCAGTACCCTGACTTCCCAAGCAAGTGCTCCAAGACCCCACCCACGCTGCCACAGCCCCTGGCACTGGCAACCCCTAGCCCTTCCTCTGTCAATGCCAGGCAGGCTCAGGTCCTGCTTCCTGCCCCTGGGCAGGGTGTGGTGGGAAGGTTGAAAGGTACTGCCTGTCTGAGCTGTGGTGTCTTCCCTCCTTGCAGAGCAACTGTGGGCTGGAAGAGAAAATTGCCAACTTGGGCAACTGTAACGACTCTAAACTGGAGTTCGGGAGCTTCTGGGAGCTGATTGGAGAAGCAGCCAAGAGTGTGAAGCTGGAGAATGCTGTCCAGGGGAGCTGAAAACCTTCCCCTGGAATTCTGGATGGGTCGGGTGGGATGCTGGGGAAAGGGGACCTTAAACACCTCTCTCCACCACCCCCACACTATTCCCCAGCCCCATCTGGCTCGCCTCTGCAGGGTTCAGGTTCATAATGGCCCTTCTGGGGCCTCTGTGCACTTCATCCCTGTGGAGCTTATGAGTCCAGGGGTCCCCACCAAGGGGAGGCTCGGGGAGCCGTTGGGGCCAGGGACATATGTGGAAGGCTGCTGGAGGGTTGAGGGTGGTGTACGGGCCACATCATTTAGTAGTGGGGAAGGGCAGAGAGGAGCTGAGCTGTGGGAAATGATTTGGAGGGTGTGGCAATAGGGATGGACATTTGGTACTAAGAAGGGTCTCTATGAAACTACCCCTCCTAATCTCTTCCCCAACCCAAACTGTCCAGTGCTCTCCCTCCCTGTCCCTAGCTCTGCTTCAGCCTCCTCTCAGGACCCTGTCTCCCTGGCTTAGGAAAGGGGAAGGGAGAAAGAGCAGGCTCGGGGAGAGGCTGAGGACGGGGACTTGGGAGTGAGAGGACCAGCTGGGCGCTTGGGCATTTACAGGATGATGGTTGTTTTGTATCATTTGATTAATAAAAAAAATGGAAAAAAATGAAAGATGTTGTCTTGATTGGTCTACCTCCCATCCCAAGGGTCCATGGGTAAGAAGGAGTTGGGGTGAGTGCGGGTGAACAGCAGAGTCATTGGGTGGCAGGGTTCATGTGGAGGTGCAGTGGTCGGCAGCGGAAGTGACTGGGGGGACTCACACTCTCCCGTGAATTTGGGTTGAGGAGGGCACCAGGCCTAAAAGGTGGGAGACCTGGTCCTTTCTGAGGATCAAGCTGTACTTTGCCAGTGGCCTGGCCTTCTGGCAGGAGAGCGGGGCATGTATGCACACGTGGGGAGAAGGACATGAACCCAGGTGTGCTGGGGCCTGCATGACTAGCAGCGAGGGAGCCGTGAGGCTGCGAAACGGGCTGACCGACCTGGGGTTGAATCTCAGCTCTGCCGCTTACTATCTTTGGAACTTGGGGGCATCATCTCAGAGTATCAATTTCCTCATCTGTAAAAATGGGATCGGACATGTGATGTGACTACTCAACAGAGAGGCTGACGCGGAGTGAGAGCCCAGGGAGCTGAAGTCACTGGAAGGGGGGATGGGGCCCTCCTGGAGTCAGCTTTTGCCTCTGGGACATCCCTGACCAGTTTCCTATGGTATTTCAGAGAAAGGGATGGAGGGGTCGTTTTCAGAAGAATTCTCTGTTGCACATGAGGTCTTAGGGATGCATGCACTGAATGGGGAAGACAGGAGCCACACTCTGGATCCTTCTGACTGGAGCTGACAGAAATGGGCATTACTCTTGAAATCCAAAACAGTCATATTTTCTGTGGCCAGCCAGGCTGGCCTGGAATGCTAACTGAACTTGTCTGTCAGGGGCCGCTGAAACTGGGCTCCCAGTGACCCCAGGTGAGTAGGGCAGGTGACTGTCCTTCCCTTCCTTTGTCGAAGTTGTAAATTCTGCTTGGAGCCTGGGGGACGAGGAGGGTGGGGTTGGGGGAGCGACACCTCTACCACTCCCTCTGGGGTGGGGGCGGAAGGGTGTTAAAAAAGGTGTGTATCCCTTTAACAAGGGCCCAACCCCAGGGCCCAGTTGAGAGGGAGTTCAGTGACTACCTCCCCACCGAGCCAGCTCCGCCGGGCAGGGCCGGGAGGGAGTGGGACAGAATCTGGGAGTGCAGCGGGGAGGAGTCCTGGCTGGGCTGAGCGTGGGGAGCTGCTTGGCAGTGCCAGAGCCCAGGCCCCAGAGCCCTGCAGGAGAGGAAGTGGACCGAGAAGGCAGGTGAGCACCTCAGGCCCATCCTGGGAGGTCTGGGGCTGCCGGAGGGGCCCCCGCAGGCTTGGGAGGCCGGGACAAGGGGCGGTGAAGGGGGCCTGAGGAGAGGGGCCCTGCAGGGACTGAGCAGGAAGGTTTCATTAATTGTTAACTTTCCCCCAAAGCCAGTTTGGGAATGGAGCTTTCTAGTGGGGTCGGGGGCTGGAGAGGGCTTCAGAGGAGTGGTTGCAGTGGTGAGACCCCCTTCCCCATTCCAGCAGCTGCCTGGGATCGTCTCCCTGGGTTGGGCCACCGGGTAAAGTGTTGAGCTTTGCTCCGATTTTCACTCACAGTTCAGGGCAGATGTGTGTTGGTGGGGGTTGGGGAATAGCCAGACCCTGGACACAGGCCTTGCTGGGCTTTGAGGCCTGTGTCCTGGAACAGGTGATGAAGTCCAGGAGGAGCCAGCAAGGGCCGAGGGGGTCTGAGAGCAGCCTGAGGAGGGGAGGCAGCTCCTGGGTGGCCTCTCTGTAGCTCTGACTCCAGCAGGTCCCAGTGCTCTGAGACCAGGAGAAACCTGGGTGAGGCCCCCTGGAGCCCGAGTTCTAGGAGAGGGGCTGGGAAACTGGGCAGCTTCTCCTCTACCTCAGGACCCAGGCAGGTTCTGGCTTGACTTGCTTTGCTCGGTGGAGCCACCGGCCCTATGGAGCATTCCCCTGCCCTGCCCTGCCCAGGAGGGTGGCGGTGGGGGCAGGGATGCTGGGAGATGGAGCCCCGGAGTGCTGGGGAGCAGGGCTCCCACTTTCCCCTTCGGCTAGAGAGGCGCCGGCTGGGTGTTGGTGAGGCCAAGTGCAGCAGTATGTGTGTGTCCATAGCAAGCTCCTCCAGCGTAACTTGTCTGGAAAAAAAATTCAGATAAACAGGTTTCTGCCTCCAGCTACACACTCTGAAAGCAGAAGTGTTTGGAAGGTAGATGGGTCACCCAAGCAGAGAGGTTCAGAAATGGCAGAATTCCTTGATTATGTATATTTGTGTATTAGATGCTGTGAGTTCTGTGAGGGTGAGGAGGGGTGCGGCAGGGACACCTGTTTGAGATATTCTGGGACTGGGAAAAGAGCTAGAGGAGGGGGGACAGACAGTGGAGTTGTAGAGGCTGGAGAAGTAGTTTGGAACAGCCTTGCATATAGAGCAAAGCATTACCAGCCTGGTGGTAGATTTTGCCTTCCTGTGCTTTGCAGACAGCTGGGGCAAATGAGTGAATTAAGAAAGAAACGAATGAGTGAATGAATGAGTCAATGAATGAATGAGTAAGCAAATGAATGGTGGATACAGGAGTGAGGTCAATGGAAGGGATGCAGAGAATGCCAAATTTAAGCTTGAGGGTGGACTAGGCTCTACAGGAGAGATGACTAGGAGGGATAGGAGTCCAGGGACATATCCCAAAACTTGGGAACAATTTAAGACTCAAGAAGTATGTGTGGAGTGGGGAAGAAAAGGTGAGTTTTAGAGGGTGTGGGCTCCATGTGGAAGGGGACTGGGGAGTTAAACAGATGAGGGGGTGAAGAAGAGGCCCTTGGAGGGGTGGGGCCCAGTGCCTGGGGGTGACAGGGTGGGGCTGGAGTGACTGAGACCCAGGAAGGTGGTGTCAGGGCAATTTGAGCTTTTGGAGAAGTCAGCAAGCTGGGCTGAGGTGGGCGGGGTAGGGGTGGGGGCCTCTCAGTTGCTCAATGATGAATCAGCCAAGGTGAAGACAATGAGAACTTTGCCGGCGGGTCGGGGCCCCAGCTGAGAGGGTCCTCTGCAGGATGAGTCCTTCTATTTCTGCTTTTTCTGAAGGCTGTAGTATACAGTCCAGCTCCCCCATCACTCTCAGGACAGGATCTGCTTAGAGGAAAGTCAGTGCACTAGTTACCTCCTGCCCCGCCCTTCCCAGGGAGGGGCTGAGGGGAAGGCCCACCACCTCCCTTCCCCCCAGCCCCTTGTCTGGGGACCCTGTGGCCTGGTAGGCAGGAGGGGCAGGTGGCCTTGGCATGGGTGTAGTGAGGGCCTGTCTCCTGGCCCCCAGGGGAGGGAGGTGATGACACCTGACTATTAGCCTCTGATATCTTTCCTTCAGAAAAAAGAAGAGCATTTTTTTAACTCCGGAGTTGTCCGGTTGACTAGAAGGTGGGGTGGGGAATTTTGGGAACCTGGGATCTGAAGCCTACCTCGCTGGGTGACTGTGCGCTTGACAGGAGGTGCTGAGATGTCTCCTGGGAGCTCACCTATGTCTTGCCAGATAGAGGCTGCTGCTGCTACTGCTAAGTCGCTTCAGTCGTGTCCGACTCTGTGCAACCCCATAGATGGCAGCCCACCAGGCTCCCCCGCCCCTGGGATTCTCCAGGCAAGAACACTGGAGTGGGTTGCCATTTCCTTCTCCAATGCATGAAAGTGAAAAGTGAAAGTGAAGTCGCTCAGTTGTGTCTGACTCTTTGCGACCCCATGGACTGCAGCCCACCAGGCTCCTCCATCCATGGGATTTTCCAGGCAAGAGTACTGGAGTGGGGTGCCATTGCCTTCTCCGTTTACAGATCCTCAACCTTCTAAAAGTGACCTGCCTCAGTATGAGCTTGCAGTCAAACTATATGTCTAATATGGTGTCATTTGTCTATTTGTTACTTGGTTTCTTTCTTTTTTTTTTTGCTTTTTGTTACTTTTTTTTGGTGTCATCACTTCAGTTTGATTTAGTCACTCAGTCGTGTCTGACTGACTCTTTGCGACCCCATAGACTGCAGCCTACCAGGCTCCTCCACCCATGGGATTTTCCAGGCAAGAGTACTGGAGTGGGGTGCCATGAGACATGGTAAAAAGGAAGGGCAGGACTGGGTTCCAAGAAGGCAGGTGGTGGGAGGGAAGTGGGTGACCAGCAGGGAGAGGGACAGTGGCACATTGCCCCCAAACCCATTTCTTCCCATTTGCTCTCCTTTTTTATTTTAATCGTTTATTTATTTACTTATGGTTGCACTGGGTCTTTGTCCATGTGCATGGGCTTTCTCTAGTTGGGGTGACTGCAAACTACTCTAGTTGCGCTGTTCAGGTTTCACTGTGGGGGCTGCTCTTGCTATGGAGCACAGGCTGTAGGCACGAGAGCTTCAGTAGTTGCGGCTCAGGCATTAGAGCACGCAGGCTTGGTAGTTGTGTTCCTTGGGCTTAGTTGTTCTGTTACAGGTGGAATCTTCTTAGAACAGTGAACAAACCCATGTCATTGGTGGGCGGATTCTCATCCATCCTACCACCAGGGGAGTCCCTCCCTTTCCTATTCTTATTTCCCTCAGGATTCCTCATTTGGGGAACAAGGTCTGGGATGGGTAAAGTCAAGGGTTCTCTGAACTTTCTCCCACTCCCAAGGTTAGTTGGGAGTAGTTGATAAAATTCTTGCTGACATGAATGCAGCTTCAGGAATTCTCAGGAATACTGGTCAGAGGCGTGGCCCATTCCGCATCCGGGGGCAGGAAGGCAGACGGTGAGGTTCACCGGCTGAAACACTTTTGTCTTCATTTGTGAATGTTAGAGCGTTTGTATGAAAGTCTCACAAAGGTGTGAACATTGAACCACACAATTACACACAATAAAGAAAGATGTCTTCCCTGGTGGCTCAGATAGAAAAGAATCCGCCTGCAGTGCGGGAGACCTGGGTCAGGTAGATAGATCCCCTGGAGAAGGGAATGTCAACCCACTCCAGTATTCTTACCTGGAGAATTCCCTGGACAGAAGAACCTGGCGGGCTATATACAGTCCTCGGGAGTTGCAAAGAGTTGCACACAACTGAGCGACTAACACTTTCATTTTTCACTTTCACTGGAAAAAGAGTAGGGTTTCCTATATTTCTGGTTCCATATTTCATCTTTCTGGCCACAGGCCAGATGGTCAGATGGACGAGGCTGCAGAGAGAAGGGGAGAATACCTGGTTAGAGTCGCCTCAGCCTGACCTCTCTCCCTCTCAACTCTCCTTCCTTCCTGCATCCTGGCTTTGTCCTTCTGAACTCACCCTTCCTTTAGAAGAAGTTTCATAGAAGAGACATCTTATCAGGGACCTTGGCTGCCTAGTGTCAGGGCTGGAAGGAGGTGAAATATTTATAGAACCTCTACCTTGAGCAAGGCATTGACCAGGTCATGTGGGCCAGGGGAGATGCAGAGATGGTTGTATATCTTGGGTTTTAAAAAGTGGTCCCAAAGTCTCCGTGTCCTATTGTTTGGTTCAGGAAACGCAGTGGCTGCATGTAAGAAACACCATCCTTGCGTCAAGGAATGTCTGGTGTCTGAGGAGAGAAGATCTTAGAAGAGATTGCAGCCATACTAGCTAGTGGGCCCAGCCGACAGCGGCTGAGAATCTGTGGGAGTCAGGGGAGGGGGGTACTGACGGCAAGGGCCAGGGCAACCTCCCCCAGGAGGTGGGGTTTGGGCAGGCTTCAGCTAGGTGGAGAGGGCAGGGTAAAGGGCCCAGGAAGAGGGATGGAGGGCCAAGAGGGGATTAGAGAGCAGGTGGCAGGGGTGGGAGCTGTGGTGGGCCAGGGAAGCGGACCTCCCTTCCAAAGCGAACCACGGGATGCCCTGATAACGGTGTCCATCGTCCAGAGCCAGGACAAACGGGCAAGGTGGCTGCAACTCATCCTTGGGCTTGGGGGTGGGAGGGAAGGCTCATTTGCCAGGGTTCACTTGGGGGGGCTCCGGGCATGGGTGGTGACTCACAGAGTAGATCCGCCTGCTCCCCTCATATCCTGTTATTCTGTTGGCTGTATCCGCTTGGAATGTGAGTGCCTTTTGTCCTGGGGCGAGGGGGTGACGTGTTGTAGCCTCTGGCTGGCTTCGGAGGCTCCATCTCCAGCTGTCTCCAGCTGGGGCAGGACCAGGCCTGGCTCCTCCTTAGGTAATGGGGTGGGGGGGCGGTCCTTGGATCCTGCTGTATATTTCGAGGTGGGTATGAGGGAGGTTAGGCTAGCCGGGGGTGGGTGGGGGCCTGGTGTATCAGGATATTGTTTAACCAGAGAAGGACAGCCATGGCCTGAGACCCTGAATGTACCGTCCTGGAGCCCAGCCGAAGGATTAGGGAGATCCTAAGTCTGCCTCCTGCTTTGTGGCCTGGGGCCAGGTCTCAGGCCACCCGGGGGGGTGGGGGACATGGCTCCTGTCCCTCCCCAGCCCCCGTGGCCCATCCTATGAGTTTCTAGCTGATACTTGTTCCCGGGGCAGGGACCCTGGGTAGGCTGGGTATGGAGAGGGCAGAGGGATGGGTGCTGGCACTCTCTGTCTTCCCACGGATCCTCTCTTCTCTCTGGGGCTCTGACAAGCCCAGTGCCTGGGGCTGGGGAAGGGCCTGGAAAACCTGCTGAGGCGGTTGAGCTGGAGATCACCTGGATGAGAGGAGACACATAGTTCTCATTCCAGGCCCACCTCCACGTTCAGCCTGGGTCCTTGGGTTCTCCTTTCTCTCCCTCCTCCCGAGGTCCGGGGTCTGGCCGGCTAGCATGGGGGGGCAGGAGCCCAGGGGGTGGGACCAGCGGGAGGACAGGGGCTGGGAGACCTAGGCAGAGATGTGGTCTGTGAGCTGTCCTCTCTTCCCCTCATCCTGGCGCCCAGGCCCTGTGAGGCGTGAGGCAGTGAGATGGCGGACTCCTACACGGAGCTAGAGAAGGCGGTGGTCGTCCTGGTGGAAAACTTCTACAAATACGTCTCCAAGCACAGCCTGGTCAAGAACAAGATCAGCAAGAGCAGCTTCCGGAAGATGCTTCAGAAAGAGCTCAACCATATGCTGACGGTGAGCTTCCCCCGACCCAGGGGCCTGGCCCTCCTCAGCCCCCAAAGCCCTGTCCCCTCTGAGTGTCCTTCCTGACCGCTTTCTCTGTCCTTTCAGAGTCCTGCCCCCCCCCCCCCAACCAGGGTCTCAACTCCACGCAGGCCTCTGTCTTCAGCGTGCCCAGGCCTGAGCCAGTGAGGGCTCTGTTCCCATTTTCCGAAGGCAGCAGCAGCCCAGGCCTGGGGTCCTGCCTGGGGCCGCTGTAGAGCTGCCACATCAGCACTGCTAATCCTTGATTCTCCCCCAGGACACGGGGAACCGGAAGGCTGCTGACAAGCTCATCCAGAACCTGGATGCCAACCACGATGGGCGCATCAGCTTTGATGAGTACTGGACCTTGATAGGCGGCATCACTAGCCCTATCGCCAACCTTATTCGTCAGCAGGAGCAGCAGAGCAGCAGCTAGAGGCCCTCCCGCCGTCCCTCCGCCACGCCCTTCCTAGGCTCCCTCCTCAGCCTCCTCTGCCCACCCAGGCCCGTCCTCTCTTCTCCCCCTAGACCCTCCTAGGACCATAGCGGAACAGGGTAAGGGGAAACGTCAGGGCCCCTTTGTGAGTGTCTCAGTCTGGGGGTGCCTCCCTGTGGGTCTCAGTCCCTGGAGCCAGAGGACCCTGGGGCCCCTCTGTGACAATGCTGTATGGGGACCCAAGAGTTTCCCTACCTGTTCAGTCCATCTACCCTTCTGACTTCCGATGTTCCTGCCTGATTCCAGGCCTCTCCTGACCTCAGAGGTCAGCTTGCTGCTTCAGGTCTCCCGGGTTCCTGGCAGCACCAGCAAGGACTTCTCTCTCGCTCTCCCTTCAGCCCCTCTGCTGGGTAGAGGAGATTTCCAGGGATTGTCCTCCAGCTGCCTCTGCGTCTGGGAACAGGGTCTGGAAACAGGGTCGAGCCCCCTCCCTCCTCTTCAGCCACTGAAATGGGAAAAAGGCTTGATCTGGAGTTTTCCTCCCCCTCACCCAGTCCCTTTGTCGTGTTTATTAAAGCCTTTCCACTCCTTGGAACCTCCTCTTGTTTTGGTGATCTTTGCCAGGGGCCATAAGGCAAGGGAGCAGCAAGGGGGAATCTCATGAGAAACCCCAAGGGCAGAGGAAGAAAGGAGGACTCTGGGACCCTGCAGGTGCTGTCAGCAATGGGTCAGCAACTTCTTCCCTCCTCCTTGAAGGGCCAAGGTCACATGTCCTTACCTCTGGGCCCTCATAGCCCAAACTCAACTCACATTCAACTTCTGGCACACACTGCATCCCATTTAGTTCTCACTGCAATTCCAGGAGAGAGGGGCCACGACTCTCATGTTGAGTCATGAGTAGGACTGAGATACTAAATTCTCATCCATAGATGATTCTAGTACACAGAGAAGTTTATGGGATGAGGAAGTGGGGTGCAAAGAAAGAGGGGTGTGGGAGGCAGAGTTAGGCGTTACACCTGATGTGGGGGACAATGACAGCTTCTGTGTTTCTTCCCTGACATGGAAAGACAGCACATGCCCCCAGGAGAAATAGGGCAGGAGTTCTAGCCTGCAGGGGTCTGGATCAGTGGTTTCCAACTCCAGAAAGTGTACCCCAAGGTTTAAGATTTTTCAAAAGATGCACAGTCATAAACAGTTTTACAGTTTTATTGGAATCCTTTACAGATCCTGCTGCTGCTACTAAGTCACTTCAGTCGTGTCCGACTCTGTGCAACCCCATAGATGGCAGCCCACCAGGCTCCCCCATCCCTGGGATTCTCCAGGCAAGAACACTGGAGTGGGTTGCCATTTCCTTCTCCAATGCATGAAAGTGAAAAGTGAAAGTGAAGTCGCTCAGTTGTGTCTGACTCTTTGCGACCCCATGGACTGCAGCCCACCAGGCTCCTCCATCCATGGGATTTTCCAGGCAAGAGTACTGGAGTGGGGTGCCATTGCCTTCTCCGTTTACAGATCCTCAACCTTCTAAAAATGACCTGCCTCAGTATGAGCTTGCAGTCAAACTATATGTCTAATATGGTGTCATTTGCCTATTTGTTACTTGGTTTCTTTTTTTTTTTTTTGCTTTCTGTTACTTTTTTTTGGTGTCATCACTTCAGTTTGATTTAGTAACTTGGTCGTGTCTGACTGACTCTTTGAGACCCCATGGACTGCAGCACGCCAGACTTCCCTGTCCATCACCAACTCCCTGAGCTTGCTCAAACTCACGTCCATCGAGTCGGTGATGCCATTCAACCATCTCATCCTCTGTCGTCCCCTTCTCCTCCTGCCTTCAGTCTTTCCCAGCATCGGGGTCTTTTTCAATGAGTCAGTTTTTTGCATCAGGTGGCCAAAGTATTTGATGTCAAGGAATATTGGCTTGTTACAAAGTCATGAGGCTGTCTCTGTAACTTTTCTTCTATGAGTTTTATAGTTTCAGGTCTATGTTTAGGTTCCCATTTGAGTTAATTTTTGTATATGGTGTAAGGTAAGGGTCCAGATTCATTCCTTTGTATATGAATATCCAGTTTTCCTAATACCATTTAAGAGACTATCACTTTCCCATTGTGTGGTGTTGATATCCTTATTGAAAATCATTCAATCAAATATGTGAGGGTGTAGTTTTGGGCTCTCCACTCAGGCCCATTGGCCTGTATGTCTGTCTTTTTGCCTGTCCATACTGTTTGGATTACTGTAGCTTTGTAATGTGTTTTGAAATCAGGATGTGTGAGGCCTCCAGCTTTATTCTTCTTTCTCAAGATTGTTTTGACTACTTGGGGTCCTTTGAGATTCCATATGAATTTTAGGATAGTTTTTTTCTATTTCTGAAAAAAATGCCATTGGGATTTTGATAGGGATTTCATTTATTCTCTAGGTCACTTTGGATAGTATGAACATTAAACTATATTAAGCCTTCCAATCCATGAATCTGGGATGTCTTCCCTTTATTTGTGACTTCCTTAATTTCTTTCAGCAATCTTTTGTAGTTTTCTGTGTACAAGCCTTTTGCCAAGGACTTGATGTGGTAGTTCCTTAAAGCCTAAGTTGTGAGGATGCCATGAAAAATCCCGGAGGCAACTCAGAATAGAGCTCCCTTCACTGTCCCTGGTTTGTGCCTGGAGACCAACACTTTACCCATCAAGAATTTAGAACAGCAGGTGGGAAATGAGCAGATGTGTGACCCCAGTTAGCCGCTTATTTCTAGAGGGTTCTAAGTGTAACCCTAGAGCGCTGGCGATGATGCTGAGCTTCAGTGGAGGTCAGAGAAGCTTACCAACAGTCACTGCTTGAGCTCCAGGGCCTGGAGCCAGAGAGGCCCCAAAGGAACAAAAGCAGCCTCTTCGAGGTCAGGCAGCTCAGCTGGAGGCCTCCCTGGGGAGTGTTGGGGCCAGCAAAGGGCCAGGCTTTCTCCCTCACCCAGGAGTCAGGGACCAGATGGCGTGAGCAGGACCTGAGCAGAGCAGGGGGATGGGGCCCAGAAACAGGCTCCTGTGGGGGTCCCACAGTGGAGCTGAGAAGGGTCCCTCTGTCTGGGGTCTCACACTGGCCTGCCCTAGTATCTAAACTATTGGGACTAAGGCGGTGGGTACCCAATAAATTGTGCCCATCAAACCCATCTGTCTCCAGGCTTGTCATTCTACAGGGCGAGAACCTGGCTTATCTTCCCACATTAGGGTAAGAACCCTAAAACCACCTGGGTCAGCTTTTGTATTTCCTATACATTTTGATTTTCTGTTCCATTTCTATTCCTAGTAAAGTCCCTTTCAGAAAACAAAGCAGTCCTTTCTGTAAGTCCAGTGTTAAAAGTTTTAAAAAAACTTTTCTCATCCAAGGCTCTTGTGGTCCTCCTGGCAGCCCTATGAGACAGGAATCATAATCCACATTTTACAGATGAAGATATCGAGGCTCAGAGAAGTGACATGATTTAGTTAAAGACACACTGCTGATCTGACCAGTGGACCTGCCGCTCAGGCCCCTGCTATTCCTAACTCTGTGTGGGCTGCCCAAAGGGCAGAGGCTGTGTCTGTGTCTTGGCCCCAGTGATTATGAAGCATTTAAGCCCCTTATAGGCCCTGGATGGTGGTCGTGGTTGCTTCTGCTGAAGAAACATTCATTTGTTTATTCATTTACTCATTCAGAGCATAGTTCTTTGGGGTCTTCCCTGGTCCAGTTGTTCAGAATTCGAGCTTCCACTGTAAGGAGTGTAAGGAGCGTGTGTTCCATCCCGGCAGTGTGGCCAAAAAAATAAATTAAAAAAATGAATATAGTACTTGTATGTGCCAGGCACAGTAGATAGTGCAGTAAAAAGAGAAGGAAAAATATGTTTCCTGATTTTATGGGACTTACAGTTTAGAGAAGACAACAAATAACCATGCAATCACACAAACAAGTGGATGATTACAAACTGAGGTCAACTGCCAAGCGATCATATTTACAGCAAAAATTTTTTTTTCCCTGCATCAGGCCTCTTGTGGGATCTTAGTTCCTGGATCAGGGATCAAACCTGGGTCATGATAGTGAAAGCACTGAGTCCTAAACACTGGACCATAGGGAATTCCAAACACTGGACCACAGGGAATTCCTTATAGTATTTTTAAACAAAGAAACCTGATTTAGTCTGGGAGTGGGGAGTGTCCTTGTGGAAGTGACTCTTGAGATTTAAAAGATGAGCAAAAGTTATCCAGGCAAGGGGAAGATTGTGAAAGTAAAGTTGAGGGGAAGAAGTGCTACCCAAATAGACCATCATATGCAAAGTTTCTGTGGCAGGAAGCTCCTTTTTACTGAGGGAAAGTGCGTGTGGCTAAAGCCCAATAACAAGATGAGGCTGGAGAGTTCCCTCAGGGGCATGCTAAGGATTGACAGCCACTGAATGGTTTCTTTCAGCAATGTGAGTGTGTGTGTGACTGTGTGTGTGTGTGTATGTGTGCACACACGCGCGCGCACGCGCGCGCACTTGGGTGTGTGATGTGCCCAGATTTGCATTTTGAAAAATTTCACTTATTTTGCCACATGGAAAAGATTAAGAGAAGGGGTAAAGTAGGGGCAGGGAGACCAGTGAAGAGATACTTTAACAAATAATAGTTAACTGTTGCTGAGTACTTACTCTATACGAGGTTTCTCTGGTGGCTCTCTGGTTTTCTCCAGTGAAGGACAAGGAAGCCTGGCCTGCTGCAGTCCATGGGGTCACAAAGAGTCAGACACAACTGGACGACTGAACAACGGGTGACTCAGTGGTTAAGAATCCATCTGCCTAATGCAGGAGATGCGGGTTTGATCCCTGGGTCAGAAAGATCCCCCAGAGAATGAAATAACACCTAATTCCCCTATTCTTTCTGGGAAATCCCATGGACAGAGGAACCTGGTGGGCTGCAGTCCATAGCATTGCAAAGAGTTGGATCAGACACGACTTAGCAACTAAACAAACAAACGTACTCTATACAGGCACTGTTCTGAGTGTTTCACACATACTAAATCCCTAATCCCCAGAACCCAATGAAGTAAGTACTTCTGTTATCCCCATTTGACAGGTGAGGAAACCGAGGCACAGAGAAGTTGCATAACTTACCAGAGATCATACGACTGATAAGCGGTGGGGCCCAGGCAGTCTGATTTGGGAGCTGCGGCTCTCAGCTACGACTGTCTCCTGACCTCCGGTAGAGAGAGTGAGCATGCAGGCTCATTTACCCCAATCAGCATGTGCTTGTTTAGTGCTCATTACCTGCCGGGCAGTATTCTATCTCTGGGGAGCTTGGAGTCTAGTCAGGTGGAGATACGTGAGCAGCAAGCAAACAAGGAAATCATGTGGTGTGTAAAGAAGAATAAAACAGAGATGAAGAACAGTGAATTGTGGGGAGAGGGGTGGTGGGGAGATGTGAGAAGCAGATGCATTTGTGAGAGATTTAGGGGGTAGAATCATCAGGTCTTGATGGATTGGGCATAATGGACCAGGGAGAGGCAGGTGTCCAGGAGACCAATATTTCTGACTTGTGAAACCAGATGGATGGTGGTGCCATTTATTGCCACAGGGAAAACTGGAGGCCTAGATTTGGGGGAGTAGGTGTGTGGAAACAGCAAGTTTAGTTTTATGTAGTAATGTCAAAGGAGTCGTTGGATATACATACCAGAGTTCAGAGGAGAGGGCTAGATTGGCAGGTTGAGAAGCAGAGACATATAGATGGAAACCTAAGCATGGGGCATGGATGAGCTTGCAAGGGATAGAGAGTGAAATGAGAAGAGAAGAGGTTCTGTCTAAAGAGCATCTGCAATTCTGACACCAATTCCAATTTTAGAGTGTGAGTTTTTCCCCCACTTCACCAAGCAGGGTGTCCTAAACTCAGCTCAATTCTGACACTAATATCTGCCAGGAGACAGCATCAGACCTACCAGTTAAGGGTTCAGTCTTACAAAACGTCCCCCCAAACCCTCCCAGTTCAGTTACCAATCGAAAGTCTGCCTATAAAGAGAGGTTTTCACAACCCCTTCTTTCAGTACTAAAGCACAGTTCTCTTCCCCAGATAGTCACGTGGCATCTCCCTCATCTACTTAAGGTCTTTGGTCAAATGTCACTCTCCCAATAGAACCTTCCTGATCACTTTATTTAAAATTGAACCTCTCCACAGGCTGGTATACCCTATCCCCACTGCCTGCTTTATTTTTCTGCATGGCACTCATGACCTCTAAAATTCCATGTGCTTTTACTTTTTCTTCATTGTTCATTGCAAGCACCACAAGGGAAGATTTCATTGTCTCGCTTGTTCACGGCAGTGTCCCCCAGTGCCTAGCACATAGTAAGTACTTAATATTTGTTGGGTTTTCCCAGGTGGCTCAGTGGTAAAGAACCTGCCTGCCAATGCAGGAGATGCAAGAGACTGGGTTCAATCCCTGGGTTGGGAAGATCCCCTGGAGAAGGAAATGGCAACCTACTCCAGTATATATATATTTTTTTTTTACTTTACAATATTGTATTGGTTTTGCCATACATCAACATGAATCTGCCACAGGTGTACACGTGTTCCCCCTCCTGAACCCCCCTTCTACCTCCCTCCCCATACCATCCCTCTGGGTCATCCCAGTGCACCAGCCCTGAGCATCCTGTACCATGCATCGAACCTGGACTGGCGATTCATTTCACATATGATATTATACATGTTTTAATGCCATTCTCCCAAATCATCCCACCCTTGCCATCTCCCAGAGAGTCCAAAAGACTGTTCTATACATCTGTGTCTCTTTTGTTGTCTCACGTACAGGGTTATCGTTACCATCTTACTAAATTCCATATACATGTGTTAGTATACTGTATTGGTGTTTTTCTTTCTGGCTTACTTCACTCTATATAATAGGCTCCAGTTTCATCCACCTCATTGGAACAGATTCAAATGTATTCTTTTTAATGGCTGAGTAATACTCCATTGTGTATATGTACCACAGCTTTCTTATCCATTCATCTGCTGATGGACATCTGGGTTGCTTCCATGTCCCACTCTCCAGTATTCTTGCTTGGGAAATCCCATGGACAGAGGAGCCTGGAGGGCTATAGTCCATGGGGTCACAAGGACCCGGATACAACTGAGCGCACACACACACACACACACACACACACACACACACACACACACACAGTATTTGTTGAATAAGTGAACTTCCATGTGGATGACTCACAGTACATGAAACTGACCAAGTCCACCAACAAACTCCTGGTTTTCCCTCCTGATCCGTTTCCTCAACCCCACCTCCCATATTAATGGTGGGGGAGATGGTGATGGACAGGGAGGCCTGGCGTGCTGCGATTCATGGGGTCGCAGAGTCAGACACGACTCAGCGACTGAACTGAACTGAACTGAACCATCTGCACATGTTCAAGTCAAATCCAGAAGTCTTCCTGGGTTCTTCCTTACATCTTACTCCCCATACCTAATTGATCAACAAGTCCTTTTATTTAAAAATAAATCTCAAAATATTCACTTCTTTCTCTCTATAATGGGAACATCACCTCATTAATTTTTCAATTAAAAATTAAAAAAAATTTTCTTTTGGCCATGTGACATGCAGGATCTTAGTTCCTTGACCAGGGATCAAACCCCTGCCCCATGCAATGAAAGCACAGAGTCTTAACCACTGAACCACCACCCTTCCCATCATTTCAAAGCCATCACTATCTCCCTGTCACTGCAAGGGCCAGTATTCTCTGCTTCCCACAAATCCTGCTTCAATTCGTTCTTGAAATAACTGCCAAGGTCATCTTTTCTCCTTCTAAAGGAATGCCCATGACCCATATCCATCAGTAGCAGCAACAAGAACAATAAATTAAGAAGCAAGGTACAGAGAAGAAAGAAAAAAAATTAATCACTATCCCACTGTCCAGAAATACACATTAACCATTTGTTCAATATCATTTGGTGCTCTCTCTATCAGTACAGATAGCTAGAGAGACTGATTGATTACAGAATAAAAAGTTATAAAAATGGGACCACAGTACACGTTATTTATAATAAAAAGATATTTTAAGTTTTGCTTGTAGATAAAAGGGACAAGCAGCAGCGGGGAAATGAACAAATTATTGAATTTCAGGTAAATTATTTTTCATCATGAGAAATATTAATGTGTAAAAGAGTCAGAGATGAAAAAACAACTCCTCATCACCTACCAGAAGGATGAGGAAAACAGTATATTTATGTTTACTTCCATTTCCCCTCTCCCAATCTACCAATTGCTGAGAGTTATATTAGTTAATTTTAAAATGTTGACATATACAATATTTATATTCTGTTTTGTAACCACGATTTCCAAGGCAAGTTTAGTTTTAGTTCTATGAATTCAGCACTCACAAACAGACCTTTAAGCCTGGCTTCATTTCAACATCCTTTATTTGAGTAATTATTTGGTTGATTGGATTTCAAAGGGCTCTTGGCTTCTGCATTTCCTGAGTTCTTTCAGCTTGAGACTTGCTGCTTGGCAGGGCATAAAATTCTCAGGTCCTACATTCTTTCTCTCTGTACCCTGTAGATATGGCTCCTCCATTTGCTGCTGATGTGAGTTCCATGGGAAAATCTCAGGCTAAACAACTTTTCCTACCTTGTCTATGGCTTACTTTCCCTTCATGGACGCTCTCTCCTTTCATATTCTTTTTCTACAATTTTCATGATGAAATATTTCATGTATATAGAAAAGTACAGAAAAGAGCACAGCATCCAATTATAATCTTTTCTGAATTTAAACATTAAAAAATATTTGCTTTAGGTCCCTTAAAACAAACAAAACTTACAGATCTAGGCGAAGGCCTCCACGTGTAATCATTTATTGCACTGACCTTCTCCACAGCTGTAGCCAGTGTTGGGGAGGAAGACATTTTCCTCTGCCCTCCTAGGTTCTTCTGGCTGGTCTAAGAATTAAATTGACATGAGACCAATTAACAGGAGAAAATAAAACAGAAGTCTAATAATACGTTTATGTGGGAAAGACCCAGGAAAACTGCATATTAGTATCTCACCAGAATGGTCAAAACCCTCACTTTGAGTAACATCTTCAACTAAAGACAAAAGAGGAATTTAGGGAGCAGTGGTTTGGAACTTCAGAGAGAAGGAAGACAATTCAGTCGGAGATGGAAAAGCAAATATTTGGTAAATAAATGTTTGCTGGGCCATGACAATGGGATAGGAGTGGACTCTGATCTTGCACTACCACACCTAGCCTAGATTCTTTGCAGATGTCTTTGGTGATAGCTCTGTTTTGGCTTTTGTCTAAATTCTTTAGGCAGGGCTTCCCTGGTGGCGCCCTGGATAAGAATCCATCTGCCAGTGCAGGGGGACATGGATTTGATCCTTGATTCCAGAAGATTCCACATGCTGTGGAGCAACTAAGCCCATGCGCCACAACTACTGAATCAAGCCCGTTCTCTGCAAAAGGAAAAGCCAGTGCAACGAGGAGCCAGGGCGCTGCAAGGAGGAGTAGCACCCCTCCCTCCCCCACCACTGCTGGCCGCAACTAGAGAAAACCCACGAAAAGCAACAAATATCCAGCTCAACCAAAAAATAAATATAGACACTTTTTGGCAGCTAAGGGGGAGGTAAAAAGGTGCAAAGAGCTGGTTCATTGGAAAAGACCCTGATGCTGGGAAACATTGAAGGCAAAAGGAGAAGGGGGTGGCACAGGATGAGATGGCATCACTGACTCGATGGACATGAATTTTGAACAGACTAAAGGAGACAGTGGAGGACAGAGGAGCTGGCATGCTGCAGATCATGGGATCTCTAGTTGAACACGACCTAGTGACTGAAGAACAACAACAAAAAAGAAAGACTTCCTGAATCTTATGTTTCTTAAAATTAAATGATTTATGATTTATGATTTAAATCATAAAATTTATGATTCTCTTGGTTAAAAAAGATAATTTTGATCACCTATATACATATTCCTAAGCAATATGTTATTTAGTATTGCATGTTCTTGCACTTTAAGTAAACAGTACCGTAATGCAGAGATTCTTTTGTAGCTTCCTCTCTTGTTTTATCCAAACTGATGGAGTTGATTTGTTTTCATTGCTGTATCATATTTCATTGTTTAAATATGCTCTAATTTATTTCTCTATACTGCTGATGAACACTAGAGCCCTTTTCATTTTCTTTCTATTTCTTTTAAAACTATTTTATTACCTATTAATTAAATTTTTTATTGTATTATAATAAGGAAACATAATTATAACCTGTGTAATAATGATTCTTTGGAGCCGATTGAGACTTCTTTTGCATCCTAGAGTTTATTCAATATTACATGATCCACATGTGTTTATTTTCTTTTTGTTGAGTGGAGAATTTTATATATATATATAGACTAATAGTATGAATTTACCAATAACATCATTCAGCTATTTTATATTTATGTTTATTTTTTGTCTCCTTAATCAGTTTCTGAGAAGAGTGTATTACAATTTCTAACCATAATTTTTATTTATTTCTTCCAGAAGTTTTGTTAGCTGTTGCTTTATATAGTTTGAGGCTATATTACTGGTGTTTGTATGTTCATGATGTTTGTATTTTCTTGTATTATGTTCCTCTTGTTTCTTATATGTTCTCAACTTGAATTCTCTTTTATCAAACATCAAAATTACTTCCCTGATATTTCTTTAAAACAACAACAGCAAGTATTTATTTATTTATTTGGCTGCAGTCAGTCTTAGTTGGAGCATGTTGGATCTACTTCCCTGACGGGGTGGAACCTGGGCGCCCTGCCTTGGGAGCACAGAGTCCTAGCCATTGGACCACCAGAGAAGTCCCCCTGATATTTCTTATGCTTTATATTTACCTGGTATATTTTCACCTGTTTTTTTTTTTTTGTTGTTGTTGTTGTTGTTCAGTCACTAAGTTGTGTCTGACTCTGCAACCCCATAAACTGCAGCATGGCAGGCTTCCCTGTCCTTTACTATGTCCTGGAGTTTGCTCAAACTCATGTCCATTGAGTTGGTGATGCCATCCAACCATCTCATCCTCTGTCCTCCCCTTCTCCTCCTGCCCTCAAATCTATCCCAGCCATCAAGGTTTTTTCCTATGAGTCAGCTCTTCGCATCAGGTGACCAAAGTATTGAAACTTTGGCTTCAGCATAAGTCCTTCCAATGAATATTTGGGGTTGATTTCCTTTAAGATTGACTGGTTTGATCTCCTTGCTGTCCAAGGGACTCTGAAGCATCTTCTCCAGCACCACATTCTGGTTTTTTTTTTTTTTTACTTTAAAATATTTTAAATTTAATGTTTTTTTTTTTTTTTTAACACAAAAACATTTTGTATTGGGGTATAGCCAATTAACAATGTTGTGGTAGTTTCAAGTGAACAGCAAAGGGAGTTAGCTATATATATCAGTTCTGTTCAGTTCAGTCACTCAGTCGTGTTCGACTCTTTGCGACCCCATGAATCGCAGCACTCCAGGCCTCCCTGTCCATCACCAACTCCCGGAGTTCACCCAGACTCACGTCCATCGAGTCAGTGATGCCATCCAGCCCTCTCATCCTCTGTCGTCCCCTTCTCCTCCTGCCCTCAATCCCTCCCAGCATCAGAGTCTTTTCCAATGAGTCAACTCTTCGCATGAGGTGGCCAAAGTACTGGAGTTTCAGCTTTAGCATCATTCCTTCCAAAGAAATTCCAGGGCTGATCTCCTTCAGAATGGACTGGTTGGATTTCCTTCTGTCCAGGGGACTCTCAAGAGTCTTCTCCAACACCACAGTTCAAAAGCATCAATTCTTCGGCGCTCAGCTTTCTTCACAGTCCAACTCTCACATCCATACATGACTACTGGAAAAACCATAGCCTTGACTAGACAGACTTTTGTTGACAAAGTAATGTCTCTGCTTTTCAATATGCTATCTAGGTTGGTCATAACTTTTCTTCCAAGGAGTAAGCGTCTTTTAATTTCATGGCTGCAGTCACCATCTGCAGTGATTCTGGAGCCCCCAAAAATAAAGTCTGACGCTGTTTCCACTGTTTCCCCATCTATTTGCCATGAAGTGATGGGACCGGATGCCATGATCTTTGTTTTCTGAACGTTGAGTTTTAAGCCAACTTTTTCACTCTCCTCTTTCACCTTCATCAAGAGGCTTTTTAGTTCCTCTTCACTTTCTGCCATAAGGGTGGTGTCATCTGCATACATGTAAATATTTAAAACATTTCTTTTAAATGTTTCTCTTGTTGCAACATATTGCTGAAAATAATTTTAAACCCAATCTGAGAATCTTTTAAGAAGTATGTTTCTTTTGTTCATCTTTATTACAGACACTGGAACTTCCCTGATGGCTCAGATGGTAAAGAATCTGCCTGCAATGCAGGAGACTCAGGTTCCATCCCTGGGTTGGGGAGATTCCCTGGAGAAGGGCATGGCAACCCACTCCAATATTCTTGCCTGGAGAATTCCATGGACAGGGGAGCCTGACGGGCTACAGTACATGGGGTCTCAAAGAGTCATACAGGACTGAGCTGATAACACACATTACAGATATCTATATAGCATTAAGACTTATTCTGCCATTTTATTTTGATTTTTCATATAGTGTGCTTTTTAAGTCATTCCCCCCCTCCTTTTTTTTCTTTCTTGCTTTCCAATGGATAAAGCCAACTTTCTTCTTATATTTCAAAAGTTATACCTTCTAAATTTAAAAAATATTGTGATTGCTTTAACTCAACCCCACGTTCCTCCTTGGAATAATTTCTAAGTGTATCATTCATTTTGTATTTCCCTTAACAGGAAAAGTACTTTTTCACACCCTTGTATTCTTTTAATCTTGTCCTTTCCTCTCTCTCTTATACCATCATCTTGACAGTCCCTAAAATTCAGGTTGATTCTTCTTTTGCTTAAGTCCCCAACCAAATGCTAGCTGTCTTGTCCTTCAAGTGCTTTCCCTCAGGCTGACAACAAAATTCTGTGCCAAGTCCCTTTTCTTTTTGCAACTATAACCTGCAGCAGCTGGAGACTCTGCTCTCCAACTAACCATTTCATTCTCTCTCTCCCCATTGCCTTTTGGCATTTTAAAATAATCATATTTTATTTTATTTTATTCTTTTGCCACACTACACAGGTTGTGGGATCTTAGTTCCCTGGAGTTGTCCCTTTTCCTCCCTCTCCCCTGAAGTGGAATCACAGAGTTCTAACCACTGGACTGCACTGAGGATATTTTTTAATACCCTCACATTTGATTGACTATTTGGCTCTTTGCAAGATTTCTTTGAATATTTTAAAACATTGTGGTAACCTGCTATAAAGCACAGGAAGGTCACCTGGCACTCTGTGATGACCTAGATGGGTGGGAAGGAAGTCCAAGAGGGAGGGGATATATGTACACATATAGCTGATTCACTTCATTGTATAGCAGAAGCTAACACAACATTGTAAAGCAATTATATTCCAATAAAAAAAGAAAACTAGGGAAAAAATTTGCTGTTTTGTCTTTTTTTTTTTTTTTTTTTTTCACTTCCAATTTTATTTTATTTTTAAACTTTACATAATTGTATTAGTTTTGCCAAATATCAAAGTGAATCCGCCACAGGTATACATGTGTTCCCCATCCCGAACCCTCCTCCCTCCTCCCTCCCCATACCATCCCTCTGGGCCGTCCCAGTGCACCAGCCCCAAGCATCCAGCGTCATGCATCGAACCTGGACTGGTAACTCGTTTCCTACATGATATTTTACATGTTTCATTGCCATTCTCCCACATCTTCCCACCCTCTCCCTCTCCCACAGAGTCTATAAGACTGTTCTATACATCAGTGTCTCTTTTGCTGTCTCGTACACCGGGTTATTGTTACCATCTTTCTAAATTCCATATATATGCGTTAGTATACTGTATTTATGTTTTTCCTTCTGGCTTACTTCACTCTGTATAATGGGCTCCAGTTTCATCCACCTCATTAGAACTGATTCAAATGAATTCTTTTTAATGGCTGAGTAATACTCCATTGTGTATATGTACCACAGCTTTCTTATCCATTCATCTGCTGATGGACATCTAGGTTGCTTCCACGTCTTGGCTATTATAAACAGTGCTGCGATGAACATTGGGGTACACGTGTCTCTTTCCCTTCTGGTTTCCTCAGTGTGTATGCCCAGCAGTGGGGTTGCTGGATCATAAGGCAGTTCTATTTCCAGTTTTTTAAGGAATCTCCACACTGTTCTCCATAGTGGCTGTACTAGTTTGCATTCCCACCAACAGTGTAAGAGGGTTCCCTTTTCTCCACACCCTCTCCAACATTTATTATTTGTAGACTTTTGGATCGCAGCCATTCTGACTGGTGTGAAATGGTACCTCATAGTGGTTTTGATTTGCATTTCTCTGATAATGAGTGATGTTGAGCATCTTTTCATGTGTTTGTTAGCCATCTGTATGTCTTTTTTGGAGAAATGTCTATTTAGTTCTTTGGCCCATTTTTTGATTGGGTCATTTATTTTTCTGGTGTTGAGCTGTAGGAGTTGCTTGTATATTTTTGAGATTAGTTGTTTGTCGGTTGCTTCATTTGCTATTATTTTCTCCCATTCTGAAGGCTGCCTTTTCACCTTGCTAATAGTTTCCTTTGATGTGCAGAAGCTTTTAAGGTTAATTAGGTCCCATTTGTTTATTTTTGCTTTTATTTCCAATATTCTGGGAGGTGGGTCATAGAGGATCCTGCTGTGATGTATGTCGGAGAGTGTTTTGCCTATGTTCTCCTCTAGGAGTTTTATAGTTTCTGGTCTTACGTTTAGATCTTTAATCCATTTTGAGTTTATTTTTGTGTATGGTGTTAGAAAGTGGTCCAGTTTCATTCTTTTACAAGTGGTTGACCAGATTTCCCAGCACCACTTGTTAAAGAGATTGTCTTTAATCCATTGTATATTCTTGCCTCCTTTGTCGAAGATAAGGTGACCATATGTGCGTGGATTTATCTCTGGGCTTTCTATTTTATTCCATTGATCAATATTTCTGTCTTTGTGCCAGTACCATACTGTCTTGATAACTGTGGCTTTGTAGTAGAGCCTGAAGTCAGGTAAGTTGATTCCTCCAGTTCCATTCTTCTTTCTCAAGATCGCTTTGGCTATTCGAGGTTTTTTGTATTTCCATACAAATTGTGAAATTATTTGTTCTAGCTCTGTGAAGAATACTGTTGGTAGCTTGATAGGGATTGCGTTGAATCTATAAATTGCTTTGGGTAGTATACTCATTTTCACTATATTGATTCTTCCAATCCATGAACATGGTATATTTCTCCATCTATTAGTGTCCTCTTTGATTTCTTTCACCAGTGTTTTATAGTTTTCTATATATAAGTCTTTAGTTTCTTTAGGTAGATATATTCCTAAGTATTTTATTCTTTCCGTTGCAATGGTGAATGGAATTGTTTCCTTAATTTCTCTTTCTGTTTTCTCATTATTAGTGTATAGGAATGCAAGGGATTTCTGTGTGTTGATTTTATATCCTGCAACTTTACTGTAGTCATTGATTATTTCTAGTAATTTTCTGGTGGACTCTCTAGGGTTTTCTATGTAGAGGATCATGTCATCTGCAAATAGTGAGAGTTTTACTTCTTCTTTTCCAATTTGGATTCCTTTTATTTCTTTTTCTGCTCTGATTGCTGTGGCCAAAACTTCCAAAACTATGTTGAATAGTAATGGTGAAAGTGGGCACCCTTGTCTTGTTCCTGACTTTAGAGGAAATGCTTTCAATTTTTCACCATTGAGGATAATGTTTGCAGTGGGTTTGTCATATATAGCTTTTATTATGTTGAGGTATGTTCCTTCTATTCCTGCTTTCTGGAGAGTTTTTATCATAAATGGATGTTGAATTTTGTCAAAGGCTTTCTCTGCATCTATTGAGATAATCATATGGTTTTTATTTTTCAATTTGTTAATGTGGTGTATTACATTGATTGATTTGCGGATATTGAAGAATCCTTGCATCCCTGGGATAAAGCCCACTTGATCATGGTGTATGATCTTTTTAATGTGTTGTTGGATTCTGATTGCTAGAATTTTGTTAAGGATTTTTGCATCTATGTTCATCAGTGATATTGGCCTGTAGTTTTCTTTTTTTGTGGGATCTTTGTCAGGTTTTGGTATTAGGGTGATGGTGGCCTCATAGAATGAGTTTGGAAGTTTACCTTCCTCTGCAATTTTCTGGAAGAGTTTGAGCAGGATAGGTGTTAGCTCTTCTCTAAATTTTTGGTAGAATTCAGCTGTGAAGCCGTCTGGACCGGGGCTTTTGTTTGCTGGAAGATTTTTGATTACAGTTTCAATTTCCATGCTTGTGATGGGTCTGTTAAGATTTTCTATTTCTTCCTGGTCCAGTTTTGGAAAGTTGTACTTTTCTAAGAATTTGTCCATTTCTTCCACGTTGTCCATTTTATTGGCATATAATTGTTGATAGTAGTCTCTTATGATCCTTTGTATTTCTGTGTTGTCTGTTGTGATCTCTCCATTTTCGTTTCTAATTTTGTTGATTTGATTTTTCTCCCTTTGTTTCTTGATGAGTCTGGCTAATGGTTTGTCAATTTTATTTATCCTTTCAAAGAACCAGCTTTTGGTTTTGTTGATTTTTGCTATGGTCTCTTTTGTTTCTTTTGCATTTATTTCTGCTCTAATTTTTAAGATTTCTTTCCTTCTACTAACCCTGGGGTTCTTCATTTCTTCCTTTTCTAGTTGCTTTAGGTGTAGAGTTAGGTTATTTATTTGACTTTTTTCTTGTTTCTTGAGGTGTGCCTGTATTGCTATGAACTTTCCCCTTAGGACTGCTTTTACCGTGTCCCACAGGTTTTGGGTTGTTGTGTTTTCATTTTCATTCGTTTCTATGCAAATTTTGATTTCGTTTTTGATTTCTTCTGTGATTTGTTGGTTATTCAGCAGCGTGTTGTTCAGCCTCCATATGTTGGAATTTTTAATAGTTTTTCTCCTGTAATTGAGATCTAATCTTACTGCATTGTGGTCAGAAAAAATGCTTGGAGTGATTTCTATTTTTTTGAATTTACCAAGGCTAGCTTTATGGCCCAGGATGTGATCTATCCTGGAGAAGGTTCCATGTGCGCTTGAGAAAAAGGTGAAATTCATTGTTTTGGGATGAAATGACCTATAGATATCAATTAGGTCTAACTGGTCTATTGTATCGTTTAAAGTTTGTATTTCCTTGTTAATTTTCTGTTTAGTTGATCTATCCATAGGTGTAAGTGGGGTATTAAAGTCTCCCACTATTATTGTGTTATTGTTAATTTCTCCTTTCATACTTGTTAGCATTTGTCTTACGTACTGTGGTGCTCCCGTGTTGGGTGCATATATGTTTATAATTGTTATATCTTCTTCTTGGATTGATCCTTTGATCATTATGTAGTGACCTTCTTTGTCTCTTTTCACCGCCTTTGTTTTAAAGTCTATTTTATCTGATATGAGTATTGCTACTCCTGCTTTCTTTTGGTCCCTATTTGCATGGAAAATCTTTTTCCAGCCCTTCACTTTCAGTCTGTATGTGTCCCCTGTTTTGAGGTGGGTCTCTTGTAGACAACATATGTAGGGGTCTTGTTTTTGTATCCATTCAGCCAGTCTTTGTCTTTTGGTTGGGGCATTCAACCCATTTACATTTAAGGTAATTACTGATAAGTATGTTCCCGTTGCCATTTACTTTATTGTTTTGGGTTCGAGTTTATACACCGTTTTTGTGTTTCCTGTCTAGAGAATATCCTTTAGTATTTGTTGGAGAGCTGGTTTGGTGGTGCAGAATTCTCTCAGCTTTTGCTTGTCTGAAAAGCTTTTGATTTCTCCTTCATACTTGAATGATATCCTTGCTGGGTACAATAATCTGGGCTGTAGGTTATTTTCTTTCATCATTTTAAGTATGTCTTGCCATTCCCTCCTGGCTTGAAGAGTTTCTATTGAAAGATCAGCTGTTATCCTTATGGGAATTCCCTTGTGTGTTATTTGTTGTTTTTCCCTTGCTGCTTTTAGTATTTGTTCTTTGTGTTTGATCTTTGTTAATTTGATTAATATGTGTCTTGGGGTGTTTCTCCTTGGGTTTATCCTGTTTGGTACTCTCTGGGTTTCTTGGACTTGGGTGATTATTTCCTTCCCCATTTTAGGGAAGTTTTCCACTATTATCTCCTCAAGTATTTTCTCATGGTCTTTCTTTTTGTCTTCTTCTTCTGGAACCCCTATGATTCGAATGTTGTAGCGTTTAATATTGTCCTGGAGGTCTCTGAGATTGTCCTCATTTCTTTTAATTCGTTTTTCTTTTATCCTCTCTGATTCGTTTATTTCTACCATTCTATCTTCTAATTCACTAATCCTGTCTTCTGCCTCTGTTATTCTACAATTTGTTGCCTCCAGAGTGTTTTTAATTTCACTTATTGCATTATTCATTATATATTGACTCTTTTTTATTTCTTCTAGGTCCTTGTTAAACCTTTCTTGCATCTTCTCAATCCTTGTCTCCAGGCTATTTATCTGTGATTCCATTTTAGTTTCAAGATTTTGGATCAATTTCACTATCATTATTCGGAATTCTTTATCAGGTAGATTCCCTATCTCTTCCTCTTTTGTTTGGTTTGGTGGGCATTTATCCTGTTCCTTTATCTGCTGAGTATTCCTCTGTCTCTTCATCTTGTTTAAATTGCTGAGTTTGGGGTGTCCTTTCTGTATTCTGGCAGTTTGTGGAGTTCTCTTTATTATGGCGTTTCCTCACTGTGTGTGGGTTTGTACAGGTGGCTTGTCAAGGTTTCCTGGTTAGGGAAGCTTGTGTCGGTGTTCTGGTGGGTGGAGCTGTATTTCTTCTCTCTGGAGTGCAATGAAATGTCCAGTAATGAGTTATGAGATGTCTATAGTTTTGGGGTGACTTTGGGCAGCCTGTATCTTGAAGCTCAGGACTGTGTTCCTTTGTTGCTGGAGAATTTGCTTGGTATGTCTTGCCCTGGAACTTATTGGCCCTTGTGTGGTGCTTGGTTTCAGTGTCGGTATGGAGGCATTTGATGAGCTCCTGTCAATGAATGTTCCTTGGAGTCAGGAGTTCCCTGGAGTCAGGGTTTGGACTTAAGTCTCCTGCTTCCGATTATCGGTCTTATTTTTACAGTAGTTTCAAAACTTCTCCTTCTATACAGCACCATTGATAAAACATCTACATTAAAGATGATAAGTTTCTCTACAGTGAGGGTCACTCAGAGAGGTTCACAGGGTTACATGGAGAAGAGAAGAGGGAGGAGGGAGTTAGAGGTGACCCAAATGAGATGAGGTGAATCAATAGTGGAGAGAGTGGGCTAGCCAGTAGTCACTTCCTTATGTGCACTCCACAACTGGACCACTCAGAGATGTTCACGGGGTTATACAGAGAAGAGAAGAAGGAGGAAGGTAACAGAGGTGGCCAGAAGGATAAAAGGGGGGAATGAAAAGGAGGGAGACAGATCCAGCCAGTAATCAGTTCCCTAAGTGTTCTCCACCGTCTGGAACACACAGAAATTCACACAGTTGGGTAGAGTAGAGAGGGGTTAGAGAGGAGACACAGGCGACCTGGTGGAGAAAAAGGAGGGTCCAAAGGGAGAGTGAGCAGTCAAGCCAGTAATCTCACTCCCTAGTGAAAAATGGGTCCTGAAGATTGGGTCCTTAAAGGTACAAAATTGGTAACAAATACATAAAAGCAAAAATTAAAAATCTAGAGTAGAGTTTGGAATTTCAAAAATACGATGTTAAAGAAAAGAAGAAGGAAAAGAAAGAGAGAAAGAACGAAGAAACAAAAACAAACAAGGTCGCGAAAATTATAAAGAAAGTACAGGTACAAAATTGATAACTAATACCAGAGAGCGAAAATTAAAAATCTAGAGTAGAGTTTGGAATTTCAAAAATACGATGTTAAAGAAAAGAAGAAGGAAAAGAAAGAGAGAAAAAATGAACAAACAAAAACAAACAAGGTCACAAAAATTATAAAGAAAGTACAGGTACAAAATTGATAACTAATACCAGAAAGCAAAAATTAAAAATCTAGAGTAGAGTTTGGATTTTCAAAAATACAATGTTAAAAAAAAAAAAAAAAAAGAAGAAGAAAAATAAAGAGAGAAAACAAACAAACAAATACGAACAATGTCACAAAAATTATAAAGAGAATACAGGTACAAAATTGATATCAAATACCAAAAAGCATAAATTGAAAATCTAGAGTAAAGTTTGGAATTTCAGATATACAATGTTATATAAAAGAAGAAGAGAAAGAAACAGAGAAGAAGAAAAAAAAAAAAAATCCCAGAAATTATAAAAAAAAAAAAAAAAAACTATAGGTACAAAATTGATAACATATACCAAAAAGCGAAAATTAAAAATCTAGAGTAGAGTTTGGGATTTCAAAAATACAATGTTAAAGAAAAGAAGAAAAAAACAAAAACCAACAACAACAACAACAACAACAACAAAAAAACAAGGTCAAAAAATTATAAAATATATATATATGAAGTTTGCTGAAGAAGAAAAAAAATAGGGTCTTTTTTTTTTTTTTTTTGCAAAGTAATAGGTTATAAAAGTGAAAATTAAGGAACAATAGAGGACTTAAAATTTAAAAAAAAAGAATGATCATAAAAATAATAAAAATATATCTAGGACTTTTTTGTTTCTTTTTTTGTGGGTGTTGTGGGTTCAGTTCATTTTTGGCTAGTTCCTTGGTCAGATTTATATTTCTCAAGATCTATAGGCCCCTTCCTATGTAGTCCGTAGTAACCACAGGGTTTTGATCTATTGCCTGCAGCTTCCAAGGCGTTTCCCTCTGTTATATCTTCTTCTGTTTGCTAGTCTCTTCAGTATCTGGTTTCCGCCCTGACTCAAAGGGCACGGTGGAGGACACTTTTTTTTTTTTTTTTAGGCTTACTTGTTCAGTCGCGCTGTGGGGAGGGAGGGAGGGTGGGTGCAAACAAATAACACTGGCGTGGGCTCGCAGTGCCTCAGCCACCCTGGGTCTGCCCCCGCTCACGGCGCGTGTAGCCTCCCTGTCCACACTGCTCGGACTCCAGGTTGTTCCGCCGGGAACAATCCGAGGCTGGCCCTGGGCTGCATGCACCTCCCAGGTCCAAGCCGCTCAGGTTCAGGCACTCGGGTAGTCCTCAGAGGCGCAGACTCAGTTGGGCCTGCGTTTTGTACTCTTCCCAGGTCCGAGCGCCAATTTGCTCTTCCCAGGCGAGCGCCAATGCTGCGACTTATCGCCTCCCCGCCACTCGGTTATCTGGATGTAAAACCGGCGCACCTTCTCAGGCAGATGTTGACCGTCCAGACCCCCAAGAAGTTTTAGTTAGCAAAGAAGCCTGCTTACAATTTTATAGATAATGTCTCTCTGGGGCTGCGATTGCCCCCTTCCGGCTCTGGCTGCCTGTCACCGGAGGGGGAAGATCTGCAGCCGGCTATCTCTGTTCAGTCCTTTGTTCCGTGCGCGGGCCTGGCGGTCTTAGGTTAGGGCTGGCTTTTCGCGTGGTAGGTATCCCACAGTCTGGTTTGCTAGCCCAAATTATTTCGCTCAGATAGCGCTCAGGGTATTCAGGCCAGATTCTTACTCTCTGCGATGCAGCCCACGCCGCGCCTCCCTGCCCAGCCCCGATTCGCCAATGGCGGATGCAGGCGTCTGCGCTGCTTCTCTGCTGGGGGAGTTACCGTAGGGCTCGCAATCTGCGAGTTTTAAATTGTTTATTTATTTTTTCTCTCTGTTATGTTGCCCTCTGTGCTTCCAAAGCTCGGCACAGATTCGGCAGTGAGAAGGTTTCCTGATGTTTGGAAACTTCTCTCTTTTTAAGATTCCCTTCCCGGGACGGAACTCCGTCCCTCCCTCTTTTGTCTCCCCTCTTTGTTCTTAATATTTTTTCCTACCTCCTTTCGAAGAGTTGGGTTGCTTTTCTGGGTGCCTGATGTCCTCTGCCAGCATTCAGAAGTTGTTTTGTGGAATTTACTCGACGTTTAAATGCTCTTTTGATGAGTTTGTGGGGGAGAAAGTGTTCTCCCCGTCCTACTCCTCCGCCATCTTGGCTCCTCTGTTTTGTCTTCTTGCATTTAGTGTTTCTGTTGAGGAGTCTTATGTCACTTTGATTTTTGTTCCTTTGTATTTCTTTTGAAGATATTTAGAATTTTATCTGATTTGATGTTCTTAAATTTCAATATGAGTTTGAATGTGTTTCCCCCCTCCCCCATCTTAGTTACCCCAGTTACCACTTAGCAAATGCCTTCAATCTGAGACCTTTAACCTTTCTCTAATTCTCAGAAATCTATTACCATATTTCTTTAGCTATATCTGTCCCCTTTTTTTCTTCCGCTCTTTGGGGAATCCTATTATCCTGATCTCACACTTTTTATGTCATTTAGCATCTTTTGAAATATTCTGTCTCTTTAATCTTTTCATCTGCCCTCTGGGAGACTTTATTTTCTTGGGTTCCAAAATCACTGCAGATGGTGACTACAGCCATAAAATTAAAAGACGCTTGCTCCTTGGAAGAAAAGCTATGATGAACCTAAACACCATATTAAAAAGCAGAGACATTACTTTTCTGACAAAGGTCCGTATAGTCAAAGCTATGGTTTTTCCAGTAGTCATGGATGGATGGATGTGAGTTGGACCATAAAGAAGGGTGGGCTCCAAAGAATTGATGCTTTTGAACTGTGGTGTTGGAGAAGATTCTTGAGAGTCCCTTGGACTGCAAGGAGATCCAAACAGTCAATCCTAAAGGAAATTAGTCCTGAATATCCATTTGAAGGACTGATGCTGAAGCTGAAACTCCAATACTTTGGCTAATTGATGTGAAGAACTGACTCATTGGAAAAGACCCTGAGGCTGGGAAAGATTGAAAGCCGGAGAAGGGGACAACAGAAGATGAGATGGTTGGATGGCATCACCAACTCAATGAACATGAGTTTGAGCAAGCTCTGGGAGTTGGTGATGGACAGGAAAGCCTGGCGTGCTGCAGTTCATGGAGTCGCAAAGAGTTGGACACGACTGAGCATCTGAACTGAACTGAACTGGGAGATTTCTTCAGCCTGATCTCCCATTTGTTCTTCAGCTGTGTCTATCCTTTATTTTTTCCCCAATTGTCATGCTTTTAATGTCAATGAATATGTCTTTTATATTGGATATGTCTACTCAGTTATTTTTTTATGGCTTCTTGCTTTTTATTTCTATCATTTGTTCTTTATATTTTGAGGATATTTATTATCTTATTTTAACTTCTTGGTTCATCAAGTTCAACATTTTTGCTCCAAACAGTTTAGGTTGCTCTTTTTTCTATGTCATTATAATAGTTAATCACTTCAGGTTCTGATTATTTTGGCTTGCAGGTATACGTTTCCTGGGCTGGGGTGGGATTTGTTCTCAGTCACTGTGTCTGCTGATGGTGCTGGGCCCCTCAGCCAAAGACACCAGAGAACTAGGGTCACTTTTTTCTTTGCTGCCCCTCTACTAGGCAGCACTGTGGGGAGGGATATACCTCCAAACTTTAAGGTTAAACTCTGGGAAGAGGCAGTCTCTTTCATCCTCCAGCTCTGGGGATTTACAGAAGGAGGAGGCTTGGCTGCCTTAGGTCAGCCCACACCTGTTTTCATCAGTTTCTTATCTTGACAGGGCTTTTATGTTGCCCTGTTTGTAGTCAGCTGCCGAGAGTTCTTGTCTTTCCATGGAGGCAATCATCTTATTATCTTTTTTCTAATCCTGAGATCTTAAGAAAAATGGCCATAATCTTCAATTTAATGTTGAGTAAGGTGGTAAGGCAATGGCACCCCACTCCAGTACTCTTGCCTGGAAAATCCCATGGACGGAGGAGCCTGGTAGGCTGCCGTCTATGGGGTCGCGAAGAGTTGGACATGACTGAGCGACTTCACTTTCACTTTTTAACTTTCATGCACTGGAGGAGGAAATGGCAACCCATTCCAGTATTCTTACCTGGAAAATCCCAGGGACGGTGGAGCCTGGTGGGCTGCTGTCTATGGGGTCACACAGAGTCGGACATGACTGAAGCGACTTAACAGCAGGAGCGGCAGCAGCAAGGTGGTAACAGTGGGAACCCTTTCCTTGTTCTTGACTTTTATAAGAATAATTTAAAGCATTCATTTACTATTGAGAATGAAATTGCAGTAGGTTTTTGATAGATGCTCTTTGTTCGTTAAGATATTTCTTTCCATTCTTAGATCACTAAGAGTTTTTATTATGAATGAGTATTGAATTTATTCTGGCATCTGTTGAAATAATCATATAATTTTAATTTTTAACCTGTTAATGAGGTAACTTACATTAATACAGTTAAAACCATCTCTGTATTCATGGCATTGACCCAACTTTTAATCATGATGCATTTTTCTTAACTGTAATGCTGGATTCCATTTGCTAATAGTTTATTTAGGATTCTGCATCTGTAAGCATAATTGAGATTGATTTCTAATTTTCTTGTCTCATATGGTACATTTCTGGTGCTAGCATCTAGGGTGATCTACTTAGTCCACAGATTTGGCTGTGTAACGAATACCAAAAATAGCAGAGGCAAGGAGAAGGCAGAAATTGATTTGTTTATCTTGTACTATCTGGAGATTTGTGGTATAGGGCTGGTTTGGTGGTTCTGCTCAGCTGTCTCTGGTTTGTATGGTTCAAATGGCACATCTTTATTTCAAGCAGCAGTGAAGGAACAATGGCATGTTCTCTGCTATTAAGGGCATGAATCAGAACTTACACATATCAAACAAAAAAACAAACAAACAAAAGTTTCGCATATCACTGTTACTGGCTGGAGTTGGGACCGAATCCAGGTTCAGCTCAGAAGTCAATGTTTGAGAGACAAGGGTTGATGGGAAAGACAGATGCTTTATTCAGGATGTCAGCAACCTGGGAAGATGGATGAGTGTTACCCAAACCATCTCTCAGCTGCCAGTTAGATGGAAAAGGATTTTATAGGGAAAAACTGGGAACTTTCAGGGTGTGCAGGCAGGGGTTACATGCAGAACAGCACAGTCAGCTCTGACCAGCATCTCAAAACCGGCCATACAGTGACCTGGTCAGTAACATCCGTAATCTACAGCTCCAGGGTTGATTTGTTCACATTTCCTTAAGGCCCATTTCTGACATTGGGCAAGCTGTAGATATCAGTACTGCTCAAGATGGAGCAGCTTATATCAAGGCTACAGTTTGGTCATCATGCAGCTAGCCGTTTCCTCCTGGTGATGGTTTTAGTATTCACAAAACAATTCAGGAATTTGTGCTGGACACTGGTTTCCATGTCTTTCAGGAGAAGCTAGGATTTCTGGGACTGCCAGATGGCTGACCTGTTGTTTAAATTGTTACTGGTTCTCCTGGCCCAGCTTCTATCTTTTGTTACTATATATTCACATTCTTTCAATCCTTGAAGCTTGAGCTGGCTTTTTGTGACTCATGGAATGCCTGGGAGACCAAAGGTTTCCTATGAAGAAGCAGCAAGTGGAGGGCATGGATGGTGGAGTGGGGTTTGCCCCGGGAAGGCCCCACAGTTTCCTGCTCTGTTTCATCACTTTTATCTACTTCTCTTGGCCAGAGCTTAGTCATGTGGCAGGGAGGACTGGGGCCTGTGGCCTTTACTTGAACTTAAAAGTAAGCGTTCTTTTGCTACAAGAGATAAGAGGAGAATAAGTAATGGGACAACCAGCAGTCTTTACCTCAGAGACTATTTCGTATCTGCCTCATAAAGTCTGGTGCTGCTGCTGCTAAGTTGCTTCAGTCGTGTCGGACTCTGTGCGACCCCACAGACGGCAGGCCACCAGGCTCCCCCGTCCCTGGGATTCTCCAGGCAAGAACACTGGAGTGGGTTGCCATTTCCTTCTCCAATGCATGAAAGGGAAAAGGGAAAATGACACGACTCTTAGCGACCCCATGGACTGCAGCCTACTAGACTCCTCCGTCCATGGGATTTTCCAGGCAAGAGTACTGGAGTGGGGTGCCGGTGCCTTCTCCACATAAAGTAAGCTAGGCACTATTTTCTCTTTTTCTGTTTTCTGGAAATATAAGTTTTGTATAAGACTTTTTTTTCTTGGCTATTTGGTAAACGTCGGCAAAAATCGTCAGGATCTGTTTTATTTTTAATTTTTATCTTTGTTGTGTGGATTTATACTAGTGATCAATTTCTTTGATAGTTACAGGGCTTCAGTCTTCTTAGTCCATGTTGATGAGTTATATATATGTATGTATTTCTCCCCTGCAAAACTGCCTATTTTATGTAATTTTTCAAATGTCACGCTCAGTTTTATCCGGGGAAATCCCGGTTAATCTGTTTTAAGAGTTTGGGCCTTCAAAATCATTTTTCGTTTATTGAGTACCCCAGGCCACCACCAGTTTAGCACCACATTTTATGCTAACTTTTTACTTCCAGATTTTCTGAACTATGCCAGCCCCATAAACTAAAGTCCCAAATCTGCACAAAGACAGACCCAAGGTTAAAATTTCTCTAGGAAACCTATTTTCCCCCATCCAGAGTCCAGGTCAAGCTATAGGAGCTTCCTTGTAATCTCATTTTGCTGGTGGGAGATTTTCCTTTCAGGCCATTCTTTCACTGAGGAAGCAGTCCTTTGAGGGTCTTGCTTCGTGTAAGGGGCTTTCCAATCCCCAGATACTTGCAGATAAAAGACTCATTTCTTCTCAACTGGTCCCTAAAAACTGAAGCCCTTTGTTTCTGAGACTAGAAACCACCCCTTCCCAAGCACAGCTGTAGCATTAACTCATGCTCACTCTTTATAGTTTCTTCTTTGCTTTGGGCCTCTGAAAATTTCCTTTCTTGTGAGCTTAGCTATGAATTAGAAAAAGTACGAATGCTACATCTCAATCAGAGGGAGATAGAAGTCTGATTCTTTTTTCTTTCTTCCTTTTTTAAAATGAAGTATAGTTAATTCACACTGTTGTGTCGGTTTCAAGTGTCAGCAGTGATTCAGTTACACGCACACATTCCACACATGCTTTTTCAGATTCTTTACCATCAGTATAGACTATTACAAGACACTGAGTATGGTTCTTTGTGCATACAGTAGATCCTTGTTGTTTACTTCTTCTGTATGCAGAAGTGTGTATATACTCATTGGAGATTTTTCTGTTTCCCGAGGGAGGATTATATTGCTATAAACGTCTCTCTCAGAACTGCTTTGCTGGGTCTCGTGGGTTTTGGATTGCTGTGCTTTCATTGTCATTTGCCTCTACTTACTTTTTGGTTGCCTCTTTGATTTCTTCAGAGCTCCATTGGTATTTGCTAACATATTTTTTAGCCTCTACGTATTTGTGTTTTTTCCAGTTTTTTTTTTCTTGTAATTGATTTCTGAGCTCATAACCTTGTGCTTGGAAAAGATGCTTGATATCATTTCAATTTTCTTGAGTTTACCGAGGCTTGGCTTGTGGCCCAGTATGGGATCTATCCTGGAGAATATTCCGTATGCACTGAGAAAAAAGTGTATTCTGCTGGTTTTGGATGGAATGTCCTATAAGTAGTGCGTATGTGTTAATCCCAACCTCTTAATTTGTCATCCCCCATTCCCTTTGGTAACCATAAGTTTGTTTTCTAGGTCTGAGTCTATTTCTGTTTTGTAAATAAGTTCACTTACATCATTTTTAAATTTTATTAAACATTTTTGATTAGTTAATAATTTTTTCGCCTCACTGCGCGGCATGTGGGATCTCAGTTCGCAAACGTGGGATTGAAGCCATATGCCCTGCATTGGAAGCTCAGAGTCTTAACTACTGGACTGCCAAGGAAGTCCCTGTATCACTTTTTGAGATTCCACGTATTAAGTGATATCATATGATATTTGTTTTTGTCTGACTTACTTCGCTCAGTTTAATAATCTCTGGTCCGTCTGTATTGCTGTATACTCTGCCATTTTTCATTAAGAGTGCCCCAGAGTCATGTTTAAGAATGAAGTTAGATTATGCCACTCTATTACTTAAAATCCTTCCCCGGTGTCCTATTAGAATAAAATCCGTAACTCCTTACACTGGCCTACAAGGCTCTGTATGACTTGACCCCCTTCTGACTTCTGCAGCTCTAGCTTGTGCTATTCTCTGCCTCGCCATCCATGCCCCATCCACACCAGTCTTCATGTGCTTCTTTCACACCCCAAATTCCCTCCCATCTCTGGGTCAATGCCTGGAATGCTCATCTTCCACTCCCTTTGGGAGAACTCCTCATCCCGCAGGAGGCCCTTCCTGACCACCCTGCCCAGGTGATGATTCTCCCTCATTGCACGCATTGGTTTTCATGCATGGCTCTTACTATAACTTGTAATTTACGATTACTTGCTGTCATCCTCACTTGATTACATGCCCCACCAGTGTAAGGAATGTGTCTGTTTTTTTTTTCACCAAGGTATCCCCAGGGCCTGCTGCAATGTTACTACCTAATTAACATTTGTTGAGTGTATGAATGAGGAATGAAATGGAGAGCTGTACCCTTGAGAGCCACACTGAGGAGTTTATTTATTTATTAAAAAAAGTTTTTATTTTATATTGGAGTATAGCAAATTCACAATGTTTTGAGAGTTTTAGGTGCATAGCAAAGCAATTCAGCCGCACATATACTTGTATCCACTCTCCCCCAAACTCCCCTCCTATTGAGGCTGCCACATAACATTGAACAGATTTTCCTATGCTACACAGTGGGTCTTTGTTGATTATCCATTTTCAATACAGCAGTGTGTACATGTAGGTCCCAAACTCCCTAACTCTCCCTTCCCCCATCCTTCTTCCCTGTTAACCATAGGATTGTTCTCGAAGTCTGTGAATCTGCTTCTGTTTTGTAAATGAGTTCATTTATATAATTTCTTTTCAGATTCTTCATACACACTGAAGAGTTTAAATGATGTGATGGTCAGTGAAGAGATCCAGAAGTTTCTTGAGTAAGTGAGGGATAGAATGGATAGCTATGATCAGAATGAATGAAGGGAGGGGCTGCGGTCCAGGAAGAGACTCGTCAGGAGGTTGCTCTCCCAGGGCAGCTGGGGTGAGGCTGTAGCTACAGGCACAGAGAGGAAGAGGTGGCCAGGTGAGGTTCCCAGGAAAACCCAGAAACACTTGGTCTGTGCTCAGTGAGGACCTGGGTGGGCGAGGCTGCCTGGCTGGGTCTGGGGTTTCTACAGAAGAAGGCAGGGTGATGCCCATTAGATGACCAGGGGAGCAGTGAGAGCCTGAGACTCTCAGGGGAGGGTGGGGCGGCCTGAATGCAGATTCACACTCTTTCAAGTTGGTAAAGAATCTGCCTGCAATGCAGGAGAACCGGGTTTGATTCCTGGGTTGGGAAGATCCCCTGGAGTAGGAAATGGCAACCCACTCCAGTATTCTTGCCTGGAGAATCCCATTCACGGAGGAGCCTGGCGGGCTACAGTCCACGGGGGTCACAAGAGTCGGACACGACTGAGCGACTAAACCACCACCAAAGTGAAAGGATAATGATGCTGTGAGAAAGAGGGGGAGAAAGAAAGGAGATGGAGGGAAGCAAGCAAGGGAGAAAAGGGTTGAACACTAATGTCAGCCACCAGCAGAGACAGGGAGAAGAGCAACCAGGGAAGTGGCTAGAGAAGAAACTTCGGGTGAAGGAGAGGCAGGGAGTGGGGGTGATTGAGGAGTGGTGCTTGGCAGCCAGGCCAACCTGCCTTTCAGTCCTGGCTCTATGCTTAATCCCCTGAGCTTCTGTTTCCTGATCTATTAATCACAGACATTCCCCACATTACAGGGTGGTTGGGAGGATTAAATTAGATAATGTAGGTATAGTGCTTGGAACAATGTTTACACAGAGTAAACACTCAGTACCTGTGAGTTTCTCCCCTCCTGCTTGACTGCTGCCCTCTTTCTGGTTTAGAAGCAGATGTTTATCAAGCCAGAAGCTGGGCAGGTTTAAAAAGTCTTTATTACTTAACTCAAGGATGAGCTTGTTCCGAGAGACTAATTCTTGTGAATTCTTATGACTGTGTGATGAACGCAGACATTCCAGAAACCAGCTCCATTTCTTACGAGAAGGAAAATTTCTGTGAGAATCCAAATAAAGACCAGAGGTTGGCTGCTGAATAAACAGCCAGGAGAACTAGAGGTGGATGATCTTAACATCCTGAGTAACCTGGGATGATGATGTGTGTGTCTCCCCTCATGTAGGGAATCAATTTCCTTATCCATGACATGGGGTTCGGGGAGGCATTGAGCCAGATCAGCCTCGGTTGTCACCAAACTGCTAAATGTGAAACTGGTCCTAGATATTTTACCAATTATTTGGACAAAATATGTTCATTTCCAAGCTAGGAGAACAAATGAAGGAAACGAGCAGACTTTCCTCAATTTTAAGATTTTCTTTATTATTTTTATATTCAGTTCAGTTCAGTTCACTCGCTCAGTTGTATCCAACTCTTTGCAACCCCATGAATTGCAGCACGCCAGGCCTCCCTGTCTATCACCAACTCCCTGAGTTCACCCAAACTCACATCCATCGAGTCGGTGATGCCATCCAGCCATCTCATCCTGTCGTCCCCTTCTCCTCCTGCCCCCAATCCCTCCCAGCATCAGGGTCTTTTCCAATGAGTCAACTCTTCGCATGAGGTGGCCAAAGTACTGGAGTTTCAGCTTTTAGCATCAGTCCTTCCAATGAACACCCAGGACTGATCTCCTTTAGAATGGACTGATTGGATCTCCTTGCAGTCCAAGGGACTCTCAAGAGTCTTCTCCAACACCACAGTTCAAAAGCATCAATTCTTCGCCGCTCAGTTTTCTTCACAGTTCAACTCTCACATCCATACATGACCACTGGAAAAACCATAGCCTTGACTAGACAGACCTTTGTTGACAAAGTAATGTCTCTGCTTTTGAATATGCTATCTAGGTTGGTCATAACTTTCCTTCCAAGGAGTAAGTGTCTTTTAATTTCATGGCTGCAATCACCATCTGCAGTGATTCTGGAGCCCAAAAAAATCAAGTCTGACAGTTTCCACTGTTTCCCCATCTATTTCCCATGAAGTGATGGGACCAGATGCCATGATCTTAGTTTTATATTAAAAAGTGTTAATACCTGATACTGTTCGTGCATGCTCAGTCATGTCTGACTCTTCCCGCCAGGCTCCTCTGTCCATGGGGATTCTCCAGGCAAGGATACTGGAGTGGGTTGCCATTTCCTTCTGCAGGGGGTCTTTCTGACCCAGGGATCAAACCTGCATCTTCTGTGTCTCTGGCATTGACAGGCGGGTTCTTTACCATTGAGCCACCTGGGAAATCCCTGAGATTAGCAGAAGACAAGATAAGGGCTCAAAAAAAATGTATAAATGTTGACAGGGAAACGAGAAGTAGACTCTGGTCCTTGAGTTTCAGTGGATGTGTGGGGCCTGATCCTGGTTTCATGTTGCTGACGTGCCAGACAACCCCATCTGGGCAACGACATTACGTCTAACTGTATATCCTGGTTTCCGCTTTTACTGTTGTATCTAGTAACATTCACTGAGTGCTCGCTGGGACTCTACATGTGTTATCTCATTTGATCTCTCTGGTAGATGATAGTGTCCTCATGTTACAGGAGTGATAGGAACCTCCTGATTCCCAGCGGGGGTTAAGTCATGTTTGTAAGGTCACGGGTGAGTGTAGTGACTGCAGTAACTTGCTTCCTCCACTTGGAAAGAGATCCTTGATGGTAGGCTGGGAACCTTACCCACGCTGGCCGTTTATAATACCCTGCGTCCCTGGAAACAGGGATTGGTCAACAGCTGAGTACGTGAACCCGGTGGGGCCAATAAAGGCTCTTCCTGGGCTATGTGAACCCTGGGTTTACAAAGCTGGAACAGTCTGTGGCTACATTCCTTGATATATAGAGAGACCTTGTTACAGTAAGAGTGAAGCCAACGTGCAGAGAGACAGTGATGAGAGAAAAATGGACAAATAGATGGATGGTCTTAAGTTCTGGGTCCCGGGGCTGTGGTTCATTGACCTGTAAATTATCACAGTGACCTTACCAGTTATGTAACATAGTATATCCCCTTTTTTCTTCAGCGAGCTTGCCTTGAACTGCCATCTCTTATGGCTGAAAGATCTTGATCAATGAAGCTAGAATACAGTGGAGTTAAGATTCAATCTCAAACTCCAACGTCTTAACTTCTTTGCTACAACCATTTCCTAGTATTATACGTTGATCTCTTAGAACATCTCTCTTTAAACCACTTCCTCATGAGCAATATCCTATGGTTTTAAAAATCACTACTCACCTTCCTGAGTTACCTTTCTTTTTCTGAAACTGCTTTTAGCTCCTTTCTGAGATTTCAGAAGTTCCTAGATTTATCAGAACACAGCAGAATGCATCTCTCAAGCTGAGTGTTTCTGGGAAGAATGTTAATCACTCCCCTTTGTGTTGATTCCGGTTGGCACCAGTTTCACCAGTGATATTTTCCATCTGTGGCCCCATCTTCTAGCAAATGGCAGAACCCCACTTCAGACCTAGGTCTGTCTGACACCCAGGCCTGAGTGCTTGCCAGCAGGACAGCCAGAATCTAGGCCCCTGAGTCAGGCATCGGACCTTAGCAACTTACAGGCCCCTGTACTCTGACCTTGTAAGGAGCTGCGGGCCAGAGAGGCAAGTCCAGCAGTGCGGGGGAATGGCCCGGAAGGCGCCCGTGCCCCTGGGAGCCCTCTCTCATGAGGACACAGGGTGAGGGCGGCTGGAGGTGGGTGGGTGCAAAGAGTGGTTTGTTCCTGGCCAGACCCCTGAGGAATGACCCTGGTTAAAAGGTGTATATGCAGTAGAAGGGCCAAGATGGAGGAGACCTAAGTACTGGGGTTTCTGAGGGTACTAGTTGTTCACAGCCCGCTCCTTTTTGAGTTTGGAGAAAATGGACCAGAGAATATAATTTAGAACTGGAGCCCAAAGCCCTGTAAGTTCCCCCTGCTGCTTCTTGAGTTGACCTTCCCCATCTCATCACAGAGGGCAGCTGCCCTCCTGCCCCTGCCCCTGGGGGTAGTGTGGTCACCAGGGAGGTGAGGACAGGATAGGGCTGGCTGGTGGAGAAAGAGAGCAGCAGGCTAGGAGCGTGGCCTCTTCTAGCAGAGCTGGGAGGCGTGGACTGGCCCCTCCCTCTGAAGAGCCCTTCTGAGGAGTAGGCTGTTAAGTTGCCCCCTCCCCCAAACTGGCGTTGGTAAGAAGGCGGCTTCTGGTGACACTGGAGACAGCTGGATTTGTAGGATGGTAGAAAGTCAGCTTTTATTTGTTTATTTGCCTGCGCCTTGCAGCTTATAGTATCTTAGTTCCCTGACCAGGGATCAAACCCAAAGCCCCTGGCAGCAAGAGTGCTGAGTCCTAAACAGTGGACCACCAGGGAATTCCTGCAAGTCAGCTTTGAGAAGGTTCAGGGATGGGGGTAGAGGATTTAGAGTCTCGGAAATGTGGGGTCAAAGGGAGGAGAAAGGGTGGTGGCCACGAGGGACTGTGCTTGTGCCTCTTTCTGGCCATTCACGGGACACTTGCTCCGTGTCAAACACCGGGGATCCTAGGAGATGATCATACTCAGCATCCAGGTCCCAGCAGCCTGATCTAGTTGGGGAAGACACATAAATAAATGGCCACGACTACACATAAAATGTGCTGTTACAGGGCGATTGGCAAAGGGCTGCAGAAATACGTAGGAGGGACACCTAACTTAAGCCAACACCCTGCTCTGTGTGTGTGGGCACGTGAGCACACATGTACACTCACGTGTTCTAGTATGTGAGGGGGCTGGGGAGTAGATCCAGGGATGCTGCACAGAGGAGTTGATCTTTGAGCTAAATTTAAAGGGTGAGTAGGAAGAACTATACAAAAAAGATCTTCATGACCCAGATAACCATGATGGTGTGATCACTCACCCACAGCCAGACATCCTGGAGTGTGAAGTCAAGTGGGCCTTAGGAAGCATCACTACAAACAAAGCTAGTGGAGGTGATGGAATTCCAGTTGGGCTATTTCAAATCCTAAAAGATGATGCTGTGAAAATGCTGCACACAATATGCCAGCAAATTTGGAAAACTCAGCAGTGGCCACAGGACTGGAAAAGGTTTTCATTCCAGTCCCAAAGAAAGGCAATGCCAAAGAATGTTCAAGCTATTGCACAATTGCACTCATCTCACATGCTAGCAAATTAACGCTCAAAATTCTCCAGCCAGGGTTCAACAGTACATGAACTGTGAACTTGCAGATGTTCAAGCTGGATTTATAAAAGGCAGAGGAACCAGAGATCAAATTGCCAACATCTGTTGCGAAAGAGAGTTGCAGAAAAACACCTACTTCTGCTTTATTGACTATGCCAAAGCCTTTGACTGGCTGGATCACAACAAACTGGGAAATTGTTCAAGAAACAGGAATACCAGATCACCTTACCTGCCTCCTGAGAAATCTGTATGCAGGTCAAGAAGCAGCAGTTAGAACTGGATATGAAACAACAGACTGGTTTCAAATCTGGAAAGGAGTATGTCAAGGCTATATATTGTCACCCTGTTTATTTAATTTATATGCAGAATACATCATGCGAAATGGTGGGCTGGAAGAAGCACAAGCTGGAGTCAAGATGGCCAGGAGAAATATCAATAATCTCAGATATGCAGATGACACCACCCTTATGCAGAAAGCGAAGAAGATCTAAAGAGCCTCTTGAAAAAAGTGAAAGAGGAGAGTGAAAAAGTTGGCTTAAAACTCAACATTCATATAACTAGGATCATGACATCTGGTCCCATCACTTCATGGCAAATAGATGGTGAAACAGTGGAAACAGTGGCTGACTGTATTTTTTTGGACTCCAAAATCACTGCAGATGGTGACTGTAGCCATGAAATTAAAAGACACTTATTCCTTGGAAGGAAAGCTATGACCAACCTAGACAGCATATTAAAAAGCAGAGATATTACTTTGCCAGCATAAGTCTATCTAGTTAAAACCATGGTTTTTCCAGTGGTCATGTATGGATGTGAGAGTTGGACTATAAAGAAAGCTGAGCGCTGAAGAATTGATGCTTCTGAACTGTGGTGTTGGAGAAGACTCTTGAGAGTCCACTGGATTGCAAGGAGATCCAACCAGTCAATCCTAAAGGAGATCAGTCCTGAATATTCATTGGAAGGACTGATGCTGAAGTGAAACTCCAATACTTTGGCCACCTGATGTGAAGAACTGACTTCGAAAAGACCCTGATACTGGGTAAGATTGAAGGCAGGAGAAGGGGATGACAGAGGATGAGATGGTTGGATGGCATCACCGACTCGATGGATATGAGTTTGAGGAAGCTCTGGGAGTTGGTGATGGACAGGGAAGCCTGGTGTGCTGCAGTCCATGGGGTCGCAAAGAGTGGGACACGACTGAGCGACTGAACTGAACTGAGGAGGAAATTCCCTGGTGGTCCAGTGTTTAAGATTCTGAGCTTCCAATTCAGGGGCACTTGTTTGATCCCTGGTCAGGGAACTAAAGTTCCACATACTTAACAGTGTGGCTAAAAAAAAATAAAGGATGAGTAGGAGATTGACAACAAAGGTCCCTATAGTCAAAGCTATGGTTTTCCAGTAGTCATGTGTGGATGTGAGAATCGGACCAAAAAGAAGGCTGATTGCCGAAGAATCGATGCTTTAGAGCTGTGGTCCTGGAGAAGATTCTTGAGAGTCCCTTGGCCTGCAAGGAGGTCAAACCAGTCAATCCTAAAGGAAATCAGTCCTGAATATTCATTAGAAGGACTGATGCTGAAGCTGAAGTTCCAATACTTTGGCCACCTGATGCGAAGAGCCGACTCATTGGAAAAGACCTTGATGCTGGGAAAGATTGCGGGCAAGAGGAGAAGGGGGTGACAGAGGATGAGATGGTTGGATGGCATCATTGACCCGATGGACATGAGTTTGAGCAAACTCTGGGAGACAGTGAAGGACAGGGAAGCCTGGCGTGCTGCAGTCCATGGGGTCTCAAAGAGTCTGACGTGACTGAGCGACTGAACAGCAACAACAGGAGATTGACAGGGGCACAAAGCAAGAAGAGGCTTCTTCCTGAGAGAATGAACAGCTTGGGCAAGGGCTCAGAGGCATGGAAGGGCATGGCACGTGCCTCAGCACAGCTGGGTACCTAGGAAGGTGCGCCACGCTGGGTAGCCTTCTCCTAAGGTTAAGGGAGATCCCTCAGTGTTTTTACATACGGAGTGACATGGTCAGATCTGAATTTTAGGAAGATCACCCTGGTGGCAGAACTGAGAATGGGTCAGAGTGGGGGACATGGTTCGAGGTGGGGGAAAAATCCGGATGTGCTTACAATAGCCTAGGAGCAAGGTGATACAGTGGGATCTCAGGCAGTGTAGACAAAACTGAGCAGTTATTTAGAAGGTCAGGTCGCCTGACCTGGGTAACTGGAGGGCAGTAAGGGCAGGATAGGAAGACAGCCAAGTTTTTGATTTGGGTCACTGTGTGAATAGAGGTATTATTTGTTGCAACAATAAGAGTCAAGGGAAGTTTTTTTTTTTTTAAGCTTATTTTAGATTCAAGCCAGAGTGCATTTGGAGGGAAAGGAAGAGGGGTCATTGAAGATGTCAGACCAGAGCAGGCGAAAGATGGGCTCCTGGGTACTGGGTGAGGTCCAGAAATAAGACTCAAAGGTTGGGTATAATGTGAGGGGATGGCTGGTTGGTCTGTGTAGGAATCAGAAGGTTAGGATTCTAGAGGAGTCTTTTTTTTTTTTTTTTTGATGTGGACCATTTGAAAAAAAAAAAGTCTATACAGAATTTGTTACAAAAATGCTTTGGTTTCGTGTTTTGGCATTTTGGCCACAAAGCATATAGAATCTTAGCTTCCTGACCAGGGATTGAACCCACATCCCCGACATTGAAAGGTGAGGTCTTAACCAATGGACCATGAGGGAAGTCCCTAGGGGATTCTTGATGACTGGCTCTTCTAGGGAGAAGGCGATGGCACCCCACTCCAACACTCTTGCCTGGAAAATCCCATGGACGGAGGAGCCTGGTAGGCTGCAGTCCATGGGGTTGCTAAGAGTCAGACGCGACTGAGTGACTTCACTTTCACTTTTCACTTTCACGTGTTGGAGAAGGAAATGGCAACCCACTCCAGTGTTCTTGCCTGGAGAATCCCAGGGATGGGGGAGCCTAGTGGGCTGCCGTCTATGGGGTCGCACTGAGTCGGACACGACTGAAGTGACTTAGCAGCAGCAGCAGCAGGGAGGTTTACCATTGTGACCACCTGTGTTTAAGCCATGCCTCATTAATTGTGTGAACTTGGGAAAACTTCTCTGAGCCTCAATTTTCTCCTCTGCAAAGTGGTGGTAAGACTGTACCAACTTTCTGGGATTTTTGTGTAAATTAAATGGGGTGATATATGGACATCACTCAGCACACAGGAGGTGGCTCATAATGTCAGTCTGGACTCCTCCAGCAAAGGATATGACAAATCCATTACACATGGAAGATCCAGAATGACCCAAACCCAGTGTGATAATGCAGATTCTCTCATGCCGAATAGGCTATCAGGGGATGCGCTGTGCTGGGCTCAGTCTACTCAGTTGTGTCTGACTCTTTGTGACCTCATGGACTGTAGCCCGCCAGGCTCCTCTGTCCATGGGGTTTCCCAGGCAATAATACTGGAGTGGGTTGCCATTTTCTCAGGGATGGAACCCTTGTCCCCTGCGTCTCCTGCCTTGGCAGATGGATTCTTTACCACCGAGCCACCGGGGAAGACCCATCAGGCGATAGCTAGATAAATTATTTCGTGCAGTTTGTTGAGAGAAAATATCTCAAAGCAGATTTGGGGAGGGCAGAGGAATAATAAAAAGGATCCTTGTGGTGAAAAATTTTGACTTCAGAGGTTGGTGCAACTTCCTCAAGTCTCATGCTTAAGTCAGAGGAAAGCAAGGGCCCTAGGGCCCCAGCAGCGAGACCATTTCTCTTTCCCTGGAACTGCCCCAGGGATGGTGGGGAGGTTGACAGAGCTTGACAGTGTTCAGCCCCTCCTTTTTGCCACCTAGTTCCTTCCTGCCTCCTCCCCACGGCTTTTAAACTGTTTCCAGGCATCCAACTTCCATTTCAGAAGTCCACCTGGGTGTCTCAGCAGGAACTGTCCTGGAAACACTTCATACGTCATGCAGGTGTGAGAGGTGTGGGCGTGGGAAGGTTTGCTGGAGATGAATCAGCATTGTCTTCTCCTGCCTGAGTCAAGAGCCGGGCTGGGCAGGGGCTGGCCGACCCAGACAGGAGGGAGGGAAAGAATAGGGAGACCAGCCTGCAATGTCACATCTCAACCACCAGGGGGCATGAACAAGACGGGGAAAACCCAGGAGTTGCTGATGGGAAACCTTTGGCACCTGGAACCACGCCTAGCGGAAAGAGGACACCCCGCTTCCCAAGCTGGGCATGGGCACAGTCACTGCCAGGATGTGTCCACTGCCTGCCTACGTCCTGGCTTCTCTGCCTTCATGAAGAAGTGGAGAGCATAGAATGGAATTGGACTTTGAGGGGTCAGCCTATCCAACCTTCCTGTTCTGCAAGGGGGAAGGAATTACTCTAGATTACACAGCAAGTTAGTGGCAAATTACTGTGATTTTCATCAATTTCAGGAATATGGCTCCTTGATGGGCCCAGCCCTGGTCTCAGTTTCGGGACAGGTGTCCAGATGCTGCCCCTAGCGTCAGAGGCGCTCTCTCTTATCGCTCTGGTCTTCCCTTTTCCCTCACACTTTCCGTGACTCTGTTTTTCTTTGACTTTTTCTCCCAGTTTCTGTCTGACTGCCTCTTCCTCTCTTCCTCTGTCTGCCTCCTGTCTCCATCCCTGCCCTCTGGGGACTTTGCTGTGCTCCTTCCCTCAATGGGTCCCCAGAGCAAGATATTTCCTGCCGTCACTCCTCAGGGACTCATAGCTCTCTGAAGCTCTGTTTTCCAAGCCAGTGTCTCAGTTCCACTCCTGGGAGCAGGCAGAGAAGTTATGATTTGGTAGCATCATCAGTGATGTGATTTCGGGAGGTGGGAAGGCCCCCTGATACTGTCCCCAGCACTCCACCACCTACGGTGCCAACCGTAAACTCGGGATGGCACCTGGTGTGGGCAAGACCCGTTGCTCATGCGGTCCCTGCCCGGTGAGCTCACCATGTGGGAGTGAGGGCGAGAGAAGACAGGCACACGAGTGATTCAATCGAGATTAGAATGCTCTGAGTACCAAAGGAGCGCTTGCCGTGGGACAGAGCAGGTGGAGATAGACCCTGGTTAGCCCTGGGGCAGCTCCGTGAGGTGGGGGCACTGAACTGGGCTTTGAAGGATATGTGGGACTTCGGGAGGCAGGGATGTGGTGAGTGGGCACATTCTGAGCAGAAGGATGGGCATAGGCAGTCCTGGCCACTCCAGGTGCTCAGGCACAGTGAGCAGGCAGTTAGGAGACGTGCAGGAGAGGTTGAATATGCAGGTAGGGGCCAGAGCCCGAGCACCTCACTTCCAGCAAGGGCCATGGGGACGCCACTGCAGTTTCTGAGCAGAAGTGCCATCTGCCGAAGTCCTCAGTTAAGATGGAAGAAGTGCTGTACAAAGCAATGCATTGCACCCCACTGATCCTTACCCTCGGGGAGAACAATTTTTATTCCAAGCTCGACCTGAAATAGGTTTTGACAGGGAAGAGCAGTAGCACAAGGGGGCCAAGTGCCTTGAGGAGGAAGGACACTGGGTGGCTTTGCAGAGGTGTAGGAGAGGGCACCGGGGCCCCTGAGGCCTGATTTCATCTATGCTGCTCAGGCCGCTCCTGAGTCCCATTGTGAGTGACCGCCGGGGAAACAGCAGCCTGGCTCAATGTCTGATCCTCTGTGGATCCTCAGTCTGAGTTCTCTGTGGTGTCATGACCCCAAACTCCCCAGAGTGGGCCTGATGAGGGGGTCTCTGTTCCAGTGCCCTGTCTGCCGGAGCTGGGTTGGGGTTTCTGCCTGCTGCCCCGTGACTCTGGCTGCCCTAGCCCTGGGGGAGGAGGGCGGTGCTGCTGAGTCACTGCCTGGGCCTCTGGGCCTGGAACCGCGGGTGAGTCACCTAGGACTAGGGGCTCCGGAGGAGGGGAAAGAAGCTGGTGGACATCTGGAGGGGGGAGGGGAGCTGGCACACAGGAAGGGCGGTGCCCGGGCTGGACTGAGGCAGTAGGCCAGGGGGGCCTGGGAAGAGGCCGCGTGAAGTCTGCTCTTCTCTGAAAGGCCCTCCCCTGGGCTGGGTCCTAACAGGCCTCAGTGTTTGCCTTTCTCTGGGCGAGTGGGTGAGAGAGGCCGAGGCTGTGACCTCATCCCCAGCCTGGCCTCCTGGCTTGGGAAGCTGTGCGGGCCTCCTCCTCACCTGCCCACCTCCCAAGCTGGAGGAGACTCGCATTTTCTCCTCCCTTCAACCCTCCTGGGCCTTCCTTACACACACAGACTGCTGCTCACCCCAGCTGACTATAGCAGAGCCATCTCCACCTCTCGCTGCCTCCCTGTCTCCTGCCAGACCCCTTCCTACCCGAAGGGGGCCTTTCCAGGTCTTTTAAAGCACACCCTCTTGCCTCAGTAAGTCACTGACAGTTATTCTGGGGCCGGCTATTAAAAGCCACTTTGTTTCCCTGCAGTCACCCCTGCCCTCTTCTTCCTGATAGCCCCCAGCTGCCTCCTGGTTCCCAGGCCCGTGAAGTCCCAGCACGCACCTGCAGCTTCAGGCACGCCAGTGAACTGTGACTCGCAGGCATTTGTCATGAGAACAAGACTGGGCCTGAATCTCCAGGCCCCCATGAACAGGGGCTGCCTCCCCTTGCCCAGGGCCCAGAATACCTTTTCCCCGTGACACCTCCTGCTCCCGCTGTGGCCAGGGCGGGGCCGGGGGAGGGGCTGCCCTTGGCTGCCCAGGAGCCGGTATTGTCGGGAAGGGAGGGACTGGGAGGGGGTGTGTGGGGGTGGCAGGAGGCCAGCCTTTGGTGGGATCAGGTTAGGGCAGGTTTGGTTTCCTTAAAATGCAAAGTTAGGGGCCAGTGGGGCTAGCATATAAATCCCAGCTCTGGGCACCTGGACCTTTGCTTTCCTTCCTGAGTCTCTCTCTGCCCTCTGGTCTGGTGAGTACCTCTGTCCTGGGCAGGGCTGGGTGGACAAGACCCCCATGGGTCTCTGCCTTTGTCCCTTTGGCTTTTTTTTTAATGGGTTTTTATTGGAGCAGAGCTGATTTACACTGTGGTGTTAGCTTCTGCCGGATGTCCCCTTATGTTGGTCTTTGTCTCCTGGTTCCCTTGGTGGAAGGCCCGGGGTCTTTGTGGGTCTCTGCATTTGGGGGGACCTCCTGTGAAGTGTCAGATAGAGGCTTTTTCCTAGTTCCTCTGTGAGGTTTAGGGGTTGCTCTTGGGGTCTGTCTTGCATCTCTCAGTCTGAGTGTTGCTGCTTCTTTGGGGTTTGGGTCCAGGCATATGAAGTGTGTGTGGTAGTGGGAGGTTTGGGGGGGTGCTTTAAGGAGAATCCTGGTTTGGTTTGTTTGTTTTTGAAAAGTCCTGGATTCCAGCAGGACTAAGAGCCAAGGATCTCAAGCGAGTGGGCCTGACCGGGCCCCTGCCCTGAGCAGCGGCACGGCTCTGCCACTTCCTGTCTTCTCCCACCTCCTGAAGGCAAGGCTGGCAGGATGGGCCCAGGGTGCTTCTTGCCCCTGGCGCCTGCTCCTCTGGCCTCACCCTGGGACCTGCCTAATCCTCCCGGGGTGGTGTGACCACTCTGAGAGGCAGGGCCTTGGAAAGAATGACCTCCAAATTCTGTCCTTGGTCTCAGATTCTGTCCTGATCCTGGGGTACTGGGCTTTTAATTTCTTGAATTCCAGTCCCAGCAGAATCCTTGCTGTTAGGGAGAGTGTTCAGTTGCCAGCACCCCTGCTCCGGTGCCTCCAGCGTGAGGGGAGACACATTCCCTACCGGGTGAGAGCCCTGGTCTGACAGAGGATACAGCTTACCCAAGGGAGCTTCCAGTTAGATGGGAGAACGACGCCCTCTGGCTGAGGGGGGAGGTCACTCCTCAGGGAACCTCGTACCCCTGGGCTGTAGCCAAGGCCGCTGCCAGAGCCCAGTGAGCCCCACTAACTAGCCCATGGAGATGCCTGTCTCCGCAGCCCTGGCACAGAGCCCACTGGCCTATGATAGAAGCTGACAGAAAGGATCCCCAGTGGGACTCCGGCCACCCTGCCTTTTTTTTTTCCCCCATAGATGCTCTGGGGGAGCATGGTGGGAGGAGACATGAGGCCCTTCCAAATACAGAGGAAGGTCTATCCCCTGCCTCACCCACCTAGTGTGAGGTGGAGGTATGGCTTCTGGCCAGGGAGCCACAGGCTGAGGCGGAGACGCAGCCCTGCCTGCCCATTCTAAGAGGGACTTGGAGAGGCAGCTTGGGGCACAAGGGCCGCAGACGATCCTGCAGGCTGGGCTGAGGCATCTCCCTCCCTTGCCACCCCTGTAGCCTCAGATCCAAGATGTCCAGTCCCCTGGAGCAGGCGCTGGCTGTGATGGTCGCCACCTTCCACAAGTACTCCGGCCAAGAGGGCGACAAGTTCAAGCTGAGTAAGGGGGAGATGAAGGAACTTCTGCACAAGGAGCTGCCCAGCTTTGTGGGGGTGAGTGGGGCTCACCGGGGATGAGAGGGTCCTGGTGTGTGGTGTGGGGGCACGGGATGAATGTCTTCTCCCTCGCTGGCTGGGGGTGGGCGGGCCTGGGGATGCAGACACCAGAGTGGGGTCAAGCCCTTTATGACCTCACCAGAGTGAGAGGGAAGCCTTTGTGTGCGCGAGTGGGTGCTCTACTGCCGGCCCCTCCCTGCAGCTTTCTGGAGAACGAATGTGCTGTCTGAGCCCAGAGAGGGGACGTGACTCGCTCAGGATCACACAGCTCTCATTTGTGATCTCCTTCTCTCTCCCTCCCTCCATCCTCTCTCTCTTTTGGTTTTCATATTTACTTGCCAAACTAAGAAGGTGTCTAGGGAAAGAAAAGCTCAGCTAAGACACACCCTGAGATGTTTAGGAGAGAAATGCCATCAGTTCTCAATTGGCCCCTTACCCTCCCTTTAATCAGCTCCTCTCTCGTGTGTGCTCACGCACTCAGTTGGTCAGTCATTTCCAGCTCTTCGCAACCTCGTGGACTATAGTCTACCAGGCTCCTCTGCCCATGGAACTGTCCAGGCCAGGATACTGGAGTGGGTTGCCATTTCCTAATCCAGGGCATCTTCCTGACCCAGGGATCACACCTGAGTCTTTCATGTCTCCTGCACTGGCAATTGGATTGTTTACCACAAGTGCCACCTGAGAAGTGCACCACTCCCCCTTCGCCCCACCAAAAAAATATTTATTTATTTGGCTGCACTGGAGTGAGGACAGAGGGAGGTATGTGGGCAGGAAGCTCCGGCTCTCCACCTCCTTCCACAGGCCAGTGGGCTCGATGTCAGGGCTGCGGAGATGAGCAACTCCCGGGGCTGGTTAGTGGGGCTCACTGGGCTCTGGCAGAGGCCTTGGGTACAGTCCAGGGGTACGAGGTCCTTGAGAGTGCATGGGAGGGAGTCTTAATTGTGGCATGTGGGATCTAGTTTCCGGACCAGGGATCAAATCCAGGGCCCCTGCACTGGGAGTGTGGAGTCTTAACTATTGGACCAAATCCCAGTGGAGTCTTAGCTGCTGGAACAAATCCCAAAGTGACTTTGAACATACGAGGCATGTCCTTTTTTCTTAAAAAAATATTTTTGATCATACTTTTCTAATTTGGTTTCATTTTATCTGGGATGGGAAAGAGTCTGCCTTTGTGGAATTCATTTTTCTGGTGATGAGGCGTGGTGGTGGCTTCAGAAAGCTTGAGTTTCCTCATCAGCGGGATGTGGGTGATGCCCGTCTCCCTGGGCCCTTGTGGGGAGCAGAGCTGATCCTCTGAAGGGAGGGTCTGGGATCCCCCAGCAGGGAGAGCTGGAGGCTCTGGCTCATGCACTCCCCTGTGTCCCCACTCACAGGGCACCCTAGTGCTCCCAGGACCTCCCTGCTCCCCATCACTCTAGGTGCTCCCTGCTCACCGCTTACCTGCTGCCCAGGGAGGAGGGGAAAGCTGGGTTCTGCCCCAAGAGCTGATGGCCTGACTGTCTCTTGCTTTCAGGAGAAGGTGGATGAGGAGGGCCTGAAGAAGCTGATGGGTGATCTGGATGAGAACAGTGACCAGCAGGTGGACTTCCAGGAGTACGCCGTCTTCCTGGCCCTCATCACGATCATGTGCAATGATTTCTTCCAGGGCTCCCCAGCACGGTCCTGATGCAGAGCTTGTGGCTCCCTGCTATGGGTCTCTTCGGCCCAGGAGGACTCTCTATCTTTTTTAGTTTTACTCAATAAACTTTTTTTGCTGGTTGACAGTATTTTCATTGCTCAGTGTTGCCCTGTCATCTGGCTGGCCCAGTTGCTGTGCTGAAAGTGAAAGACCCAAAGCTGCTTTTTGCTGTGAGCTGTCTTTGTCCCTTTCAGTGCAAGATGATACAATTCCTTTAAAAATGTTGTGGGCTTCCTGTCTATCAACTTACAAATTCAGTTAGACAAAAGCCACATTTATAAATCTCTTTGAGACTGGCCCTTTCCACCTTAGAGTCAAGGTGCTGGGAGAAAATGTCCTTATGATTCTTAAAGACCCTCTTGTCTGAAAGGCTCAAGAAGACACACTGTTAAAATTATTAGAAGACATAATATGTATGTGAAATCTGAGACTTGCCCTTAAATCTTTTTGAAGTCCACATGAAATTTCTCCTCTTTGACTTTATCTTACCCTGAGGCCCTTTTCCTTGGCAGGGCCAAGGATTTGATCTTGGCCCCAAGGCCATTTATTGAGAGCCATTTGTTGTCTGGGGAGACTGTCTGGGGCTCCCCTGGTGGCTCAGACAGTAAAGAATCTGCCTGTAGTGTGGGAGACCCAGGTTCAATCCCTGGGTCAGGAAGATCCCTGGAAGAAAAGAATGGACACCCACTGCAGTATTCTTGCCTGAAGAATCCTACGGACAGGGGAGCCTGGTGGGCTATATAGTCCATGCGGTCGCAAAGAGTCAGACACAACAGAGCAACTAACATGACCTTGTACTACGGCTGTCCTGGGCGCTCTATATTTTCTCTAAATTCTACTCGAATTGAAGAGCTCCTTTTTTTTGGCTGAACCATGAAGCATGCAGGATCTTAGTTCCTCCACTAGGGATCCAACCCATGCCCCCTGCAGTGGAAGCGAGGAGTGAAAAAGAGTTTTAACGAAAAGGAAAGGGGGGATGGATAATAGACAAGTAATAGACAATATTTTTGTGAATTACTTTCTTACTTTTCTCACTTCCCTGGCAAGCTTTGCTGCTTGGGAACTGCTTACAGAGTAGCTCAGACAAAAGCTCCCCCAAAATAAGGAGTGAGACACCCTGATTGTTCTTACTGTTCCGCTTTAACTGTTGCTGGGCAAGGTTGGGCAGGCTGAGCAATGAAAAGAGAGGAGCCTATTTCCTAATATAATACCCTGTAGGGAGAGGAACCAGTGAATACAGGTCAGGGATGTATGATAATGGTAATTAACATTTCCACAGCAGTTCCCAAAGCTGCTTTCAGGAACACTTTCTTCAGCCCCATGGTAACCCCCCAGAGAACTATCATTAGGCCCCTTTTACAGATAAGGAAATCAAAAGGAGGAAGCGTCTGCCATTCAAGGCACTCTCATTTTGGCCAGGCTCTCTGATAGGCCTGTTCGAGCAACATCCCACTGACTCTTCACAGCAGTTGTGTGAGGGCTGTATCACTTCTAACACCGGTTGTAAAGTCAGGACAGGTTGTCTCTGGCTGCTGGCCGGGCCTCGGAGCTCAGTGTTCTCTGCGGGGACATGGAGTCGGGTGCCCACCTGCTGCTTCAGGTTCCCCCTCCCTGAGTCCACCCCCACGGTGAACAGCCTGCAGCTCTGTCCCTCCACATTTCACAGAGGAGGACATAGGGGCTGGGAGAGGTGGCCCAGTGGTACAGGATCTGCCTGCAGTTCAGGAGACATGGGTTTGATCCCTGTGTCAGGAAGATTCCCGGGAGTAGGGAATGGCTACCCACTCCAGTATTCTTGCCTGGGAAATCTCATGGACAGAGGAGCTACAGTCCTTGGGATTGCAAAAGAATCTGGCATGACTTAGTGACTGAACAGCAGCAACAGAAGTTATACAGGGAGCGGTACTGGAATTTGTCCCAAGTCTGCGAGAAAGGGGCTCCTGCTTAAGGGACATGCAGGTGACAGCCTGGGCCTTCCTCTCCTTCCCCTTGGGCTTTGTGTGAGATGAAGGGGACCTGGCTGGGCAGAGTCCAGATGCCCTTGGTTTCTTGATCCTGAAGACATGGGGAAGTGGGTCCACTTCTTGGTGATCGCATGGCCATAGTGTGACTGCTTGCAGTGGATCCTGGCTTCTGCTGGCACTCTGTCCCAGATTCTGGGGCTGTTTGGGCTGGTGGAGACTGGCCACGGTTGGCTGCTTCTGGAACTGTTCCCCGACTGGCTAGGCACCTAATGGGACAAATTTCTTTCTGTGTATTTGACAAACTAACAAACACATGAGTTTCCTAGCTGGTCTCAGTAATCTTCCCTCATCCCACCACTCCCTGCAAATCTCTGTGCCAAGGCGGAGAGCAGGAGGGTCTGGAAAACGGTGCTTGCTGCTCAGGGGCCTGCTGGCCAGATTCTCTCTCATTTTCTCCTGGAATTAGGGCAGGGAGCAGAACCTCAGGGAAATATATCTCCCCTTCCATTGTGTCCCATTGCA